>NC_050573.1:26093439-26415939 GCF_011100635.1 Trichosurus vulpecula | reverse complement strand
AGAAGAAAAGAGAGAAGAGAGCAAATAAGAGAGACTGAGGGAAGGAGGGAAAAGGAGAGAGAAAAGGCAGAAAGAAGGGAGAAGGAGAGCCAGAGAGTGACAGAAAGACAGAAACAGAGACAGGTAGATAGAGACAGAAAGAAAGACCAAATGAGGGAAAGACTGAAGGAAGGAGGGAGGAGGGAAGAGGAAAAAACAAAAGAAGAGAGGAAGGCAAGGAGAGAGTGTGGCAGATACAGAGAAGCAGAGAAAGAAATAGAATACTTCTGGGGGCAGGGCGGAAGAAATAGAGAGATAGAGACACACCACACAAACAAAGAATACTTCTGGTGGGCAGGGAGGGGTCATATAATTTAAAATTAAGAACCAGGAGAAAAAATGCTAGAATTGGAGTCATCAGACCAGAATTCAAATCCTGCCTGCTACTTATTACCTATTTGGGCCAGACAAGCCATTTGACTCTTTCCAGGTCTCAGTTTTCTTGTCTGTAGAATGAAGGGATCATACCAAAAGATGTTTTCCATCTCTAATTCTATGGTCTCAGTAGACCCCAAACTGGTCAGAATCCCAAGACACAAAAAAGATGGCGACTCCTTGGGAGCTTCTTTGCTTATAAAACTTTCCTTCCTTCCTTCCTTTCCTTCCTCCTTCCTTCCTCCTTCCCTCCTTCCTTCTTTCCTTTCTTCCTTCCCTCCTTCCTTCCTTCCTTCCTTCCTTCCTTCCTTCCTTCCTTCCTTCCTTCCTTCCTTCCTTCCTCCTTCCTTCCTTCCTTCCTTCCTTCCTCCCTTCCTTCCTTCCTTCTTCCTTCCCTTCTTCCTTCTTCCCTTCCCTTCTTCCTTCCTTCCTTCCTTCTTCCTTCCTTCCTTCCTTCCCTCCTTCCTTCCTTCCTTCCTTCCTTCCTTCCCTCCTTCCTTCCTTCCTCCTTCCCTCCTTCCTTCCGTGATCTTCCTTCGTTCCTTCCTCCTTCCTTCCTTCCTTCCTTCCTTCCTTCCTTCCTTCCTCCCTTCCTTCTTTCCCTCCTTCCTTTCTTCCTTCCTTCCTTCCTTCCTTCCTCCCTCTCTTCTTTCCTTCCTTCCTTCCTTCCTTCCTTCCTTCCTTCCTTCCTTCCTTCCTTCCTTCTTTGCCTTCTCTCCCTTCCCCTCCTATTTCTCTTGCTTTTCTTATCTCTCTTTTCCTTCCTTTCATTTGGGAAGAACCTGATTCTTTTTTATCTCCTGTAACAGAAGACCTACGAGCCTGACTCTGGCTTCCCTGATGACCTGTAAGAACAGGTAACATTGGGCAAGCATGCTGAACTGTGGGTCTTAGTTTGTTCATCTGTAAAACAGGGCTAACAGCCACATTTCCTACCATCCTAGTGAGGATATGAAACTATCAGTTTAGAATGGACCGCTGAATTCTGAAATGTAATAAGAATAATCGACATTTATACAGCACTTTAAATTATGCAAGGACATTTTATACGTTGTCTCATTTGAGCCTCATGGCATCCCTGTGAGGTAGGCATTAATATTTTCTCCCTTTTACAGATGAGGAATTGAGGCTGTCCAAAGTTGCCAGCTAGGTGGCGCAGCAGACAGACTGCTGGGCTGGCAGTCAGGAAGACTGGAGTTCAAAGCCTGCCTCAGACACTTACTACCTGTGTTGAACCTGGGCAAGTCACTTAACCTCTATTTGCCTCAGTTTCCTTGTCTGGAAATTGGGGGTGTCAATACTAATACTTATAACACTTAAATGAGATAATAATTGTAAAGTGTTCAGCACAGTGCCTGGCACACAGTAAGCATTACATACTAAATGTTAGTTACCATGATGATGACTGTTACTACCAAACCCAGAAGGCGTTTCTTAGTCCTTCTCCTTCTTGACCTCGCTGAAGAATATCACACTGTCGGTCACCCATAGGCATTGGGGATCCTGCTCTTTCCTGGGTCTCCTCTTCCCTGTCTGACCAATGTTTCCCATTCCCCCCTGTAATCAGATTGTCTATGTCCTGCCTTCTATTCATGGATTAACCTCAAGTCTCTGTCTGAGGCTTTTTTTTTTCTCTAGACCTCTCAGGCATCTCATGAACCCTCTTGGGTTCAGCTGGGAGGTGAGGCACAGTGCTTTTGAAGTCAGAGGACTCAGGTTCAAATCTAACCCTTGGCACCTATTACTGGCATGACCTGAGGCTAGTCGCTCAACCTTCTTGTTCCTTAGCATCCTTATCTCTAAAAGTGGGGCTCCTGCGGACTTTAGCTGGGAGGGTCATATGTGGAAGGGGGGCTGTGGGAGGCCTGAGGAGACAAGAGAAGGTTTGAAGCAGCCAGAGGGTGGGGAAGGGAATCCACGAGGACACAACGACTAAGAGCATTGTCCTGCTGCCACGAGGTTTCATGTGACATCAGAAAACATCAATCTGCAGAGAAGGCCCCACCACCTCTCACCTGGACTGCAATCGGCTCCCAACTGGTCTCCTCGCCTCCCCTCCTCTCCTCCAATCCTCCACACAGATGCCAGACTGATATTTTGAGTGCACAGGGCTGGCTGGGTCATCGATAGGATGGAAAGCACGCTTGCTACTCCTCTGCTCAGGAAGCATCTGTGGCCCCTGCTGCCTCCAGGATCAGTGACAAGGTCCTCTCTTGTACATGATCCGATTCCAGCCTGTCTTTCCAGGCTAATCACACATCCCCCTCCCCTACACTAATTCTGCTAATTCCAGCCACACAGGCCTCCATGCTCTTTCTATCCATGACATTCGATCTCCTTCCTCCATGTCTTTGTCCAGGCTAACCTCCGTGTCTAGGATGGTTTCTTTTTCCACCTCCACCTCTTAGAAACTCTGGTTCCCTTCAAGGCTCGGATTAAGTGCCACCTTTTCCATGAAGTGAAGCCTTCCTTGATGTCAATCAGGCATTCATTCAACACCTATTTACCATGTAGTACTAATACTATGTGTTACTATTAAGTGCTTTCTATGTAAGGGCCATGCCAAGTGCTCAGATTCCGATGGGGGAGACAATGGCAACGCCTGGGTACAGAGAAGCCACAGTCAGAGAAAGGGAGGCACTAGCAGCTGGAGGATCAGGAAAGGCCTTCTCCAGAAGGTGGGGCACCACCCTGAAATTACTTTGTATGTATCTTTTAATTATTTTTCTATGAAAATATTGTCTCCCCCTGGCCCAGCAGAGTGTAACCCCTGGCCCCTGGAGGGCAGGGATTCTTTTTTTTTTTATCTCCAGCATCTAGTACAGCACCTAGCACACAGTAGGAACTTAATAAATACTTCATAGTCAATAAGCATTTATTAAACACCTACTACATTCCAGGCACTGTGTTAAGCTCTGGAGATTTAAAGAAAGGCAAAACATAGTCCCTGCCCTCAAGGAGTTCCCAATCTAATAGGGAGACAAACAATCATGTACAAATAAGGTATATACAGAATAAAGAGGAAATCATCCACAGAGGGAAGGAACCAGAATTGGGAGGGAGGGGCAAAGGCTTCCTGTAGATGGTGGGATTTTACCTACAACTTGAGGGAAGCCTGAGAAGCCAGGAGGTGGAGATGAGGAGGGAGAGAATTCCAAGCATGAAGGATAAATAGAGAAAATGCCTGGAACCTAGAAATGGAGGGTCGTGTTTGAGAAATAGCCAGAGGGCCACTGGATCAGTGTGTGTGTGTGTGTGTGTGTGTGTGGTGTGATAAGACTGGACAGGGAAGAAGGGGCTGGGTTACGAAGGTCTTTGAACATCAAGCAGAGGATTCTTATACTTAATCCTGGAGGTGACAGAGAGTTTATTGAGTAGGAGGGAAGTAACATGGTCAGGCCTGACCTTTAGGAAGATCCCTTTTGTGGCTGAAAGGAGAATGGAGTGGAGTGGGGAGAGACTAGAGGCAGGCTGAGCCATGTGCAGCCCTTGCAGTGATCAAGGTGTGAGGGGCTGAGGGCCTGCAGCAGACTGGGGGCCTGTCAGAGGCCAGAAGGGGGCAGATTTGAGAGAAGCTGCAAAGGTGAAGTTGACAGACCTTGGCTATGGGGGATGGGGGATAATGAAGAGTCCAGGCTGACTCCTAAGTTGGGAGCCTGGGGGACTGGGAGGATGGTGGTGCCCTCAACAGCAACAGGGGAGGCTGGAAGGGGGAAGAGTTTGGGAAGAAAGAGAATCAGTTCAGTTTTGGCCATGTTGAGTTTAAAATGTCTATAGGAGGTGTCCAATAAGTGGTTGGAGATGTGAAACTGGGGGTTGGTAGATAACAGGGCTAGATAAGTGGATCTGAGGATCTTTAGCATAGATAACTAAATCCCTGTGAACTGATGAAAGACCACCAAATGAAACAGTACAGAGGGAAAAGACAAGAGGGCCCAGGATATGCTAGGGTTAGTGGACATGAGTTGGATGAAGACTCAGCCAAGGAGACTGAGGCGTGTCAGTAGAAGGCAGGATGAGACCCAAGTGAGAAGGGTGTCCTGAGAGCCTAGAGAGAAGGGAATATGAATGAGAAGAAGGTGATGGACAGCGTGAAAGACTGAAAAAAGGTGAAGGAGGAGGATTGAGAGCAAGCCTTTGGATTTGGCCATTAAGAGCTCATTGATTCCTTTGGAGAGAATAGGCTTAGTTGAATGATGAGGTTGGAAACCAGGCAGTTAGAAAGGTCAGGAGAGAATGAGAGGAGAGGAAATGGAGGCCCCCATTGTCAATGGTCTTCTCAGGAGTTTAGCCAGGAAAGGCAGACTAGGTGTGGGAGGATAGTGGGGATAGAAGGAGCAAGTGGGCATGTTGGGAAGCAGCTGGGAAGTGGGGAGGAGACAGAGGGAGATTAAAGATAAGTGAGAAAGTGGGGATGGTGGTCAAGGAGGCAATCCACTGGAGAAGGCAGAACAGAACAGGAGTGCTCGAACAAGGAGAGGGGTTAATTTTGGGAAGGAGGTTATGTCTCATCATGTGACATAGCAGAGAAGGAGGATAGATGGCAGAAGGCATCTGATAGAAGATGAGGAAAAGTGGAGAAGAAAGAATTCACAGTAAATGGCCTCAAGTTTTTTTCAGTAAAATATGATGCAAAATTTTCACCTGAGAGGATGCCATGGGAAGTTTGAGGTGGGATGGGAAGATTGGGAAAGGCCACTGGCAGAGTGAGCCGATGAGGGAACCATACAGCAGGATTGCCTCATAGCAGTGAGGGCCCAATTGAGGTTGTGTAACAAAAATTTGTAGTGGGCCCCATCAGAATGGTTGTGTGAGCCCGTATGAAGGTGACCAATGGTAGGAGTGATCTAAGGCTGAGGCTTGGCAGGGCATATTCAGTGATGTGATAAGGGGGCTAAGGTTTCAAGAAAGGAAGACAGTGTGGAGTTTAGCCAGGGATCAAGATGGGCAGAAGAGAGAATGAGCAGTGCAGAGGAGATGGACTGGGAAAGGGCTCAAGAGTAGGGTTTTGTAAGGGAATGCAGAGGGAGAGGTGGAAAGCCCATAGATTGTGGTTCGATAAGGGGACTTCAGGATTCTTTAAACATGGAGGTGGTGCATTTGTGGGTGATGGCAAGATCAAGGGCATGACCATCTTTGTATGTGGCTGAAGTGGGGTGGAGGAGAAGCTCATGGGAAGTAAGTTGTCTGAAGAATTGGGAGGTTAGAGTGTTTGAAGGAGAGTCAATATGTATGTCGAGGTTCCCTAGTATGAGGGTAAGTTCTATTAAGTGACTTGTCCACAGTCACACATTTAGTATAATGTCAGAGGAGGGATTTGAACCTAGAACTCCCTGACTCCAAATCCAGCACTCAGTCCACTAAATACCATGTGGCTATTCCTGTCTAATCATAATAGTTAATAATAGTTAGCATTTATGTAACACCTACTGTATGCATGGAACTATGCTAAGCACTTACAAATATTATCTCATTTGATCCTAAAATAAAAACCCCAGGGAGTAGATGTTGCTATTACCATCCGTGTTTTACAGCTGAGGAAACTAAGGAAAACAGTGGTTACATATCTTGCCCAGGGTGACATATCTAGTAAGTGTCTGAGGATGGATTTGCACTCAGGCCTTCCGGACTCTGGGGCCATTTCACTACTGAGCAACCTTGCTTCCTAAAGTATTGTGTTTTATGTTAAAGTATCATATGTGTTTATATGTATGTGTGTGTATCTGTCTAAATATTATAGGAATATATGTTTTATTATTGAAATCCCTCAACTGTGTTGCATGAAGAAAAGCCACAGTAAATTCACATGGTAAGTTCACAAGGAGAGAAAGGGAGGGGGAGAGAGAGAGAGAGAGAGAGAGAGAGAGATAGGAGAGAAGAGAGAGGAGAGAAAGAGGCAGAGACAGAGAGCAAGTGACCAAGGGTGAGGGAGGGGAGAGAAAAAGATAGACAAAGACAGGAAGAGAAAGACAGAGAGAGAGAGATAGAAACAGAAAGACAGACTGAGACATAGACTCAGAGAGATAGAGACAGGCAGAGACTAAGGGAAAAAGAGACAGATGGAGACAGAGATAAAATTGGGGGGGGTAGGGATGGAAGGAGGGAAGGTGGGAGAGGGTAAGAGGGAGGGAGGGGGAGAGAGAGAGAGAGAGAGAGAGGGGGGGGGGGGAGAGAGAGTGAGAGAGTGAGAGAGAGAGAGAGAGAGAGAGAGAGAGAGGGGGAGAGAGAGAGAGAGAGAGAGAGAGAGAGAGAGAGAGAGAGAGAGAGAGATTTCAGCTCCCAGAATAGGGAGCTGCCTGTTCCCTCTACCCCATCCCTTTATTTCAGATCTATCTGAATTTTCCACTACCTTCCTGAGATAAACACATCACAATCCAGAAGGAAAAGCTCTCTATGTAACACTAATTACAGCGGCTTGGGAGGCAATGTTTTATAGAAGCTGGAGAGCTGGCCTAGGAGCCAGGAAGACGTGGGCTCGAATCCCCGCTCAGCCCCATTTGGGCTCTGTGACTGGGCAGATCAGCTTCTCTCCCAGGGTCCCAGGAACACTCTGAGATGCTCAGCTGCCTGGGATGGAGGGAGTTTCATGAGGAGACCAGAGAAACTGCAGCAAAAGTAACTCACATTTGGGTAGCACTGGAAAGTTTCCAAAGGAAGGCAAGCTCACCATGTGCAGAGGCTTCCCCACCCCTGGCTTTCTCTCTAGAGACTCACAATAACCCTCTGCTATAGGTTGATATGGGTCTGATAAATTCAACAGAATAAATGAGGAAACCAAGGCCAGGGAGGTTGTGACTTGTTACCAGGCACTGAGAGCGTTACACCATTGAGTCCTTTCTCATGTTCCTCAGTCACGGCTCTGACCCTTCACAAAAACTCGGTAGAAGATGGTGGCCAATTTCCCATTGGCCATTCTATTTTCACTCAGATGCTATGCTCAGCCGCAGCTTCCTAGTTTCTGTCAAATCACTGCCACTCTCTGAGCCTCAGAGGCTCAAAAGGGGCTCATTTTACCTCCTTCCTCTTCTTCCTTCTGTTCACCTGTTTAGTTACTGGCTCCTGTTGTGTCTATCTTAGAAAAAGCTTTTACTTTTCTTGGTCACCCATTTGTATCTCACCTCCTCCACTTCTTTCAACCCCCAAGTTTCCCTCCAGGATCAACCTCCTTGGCAGTGAGGTTCAGTGGAAAGAATTCTGGCCCCTGAGTCAGAGGTCCTGGGTTCAAATCCCACTTCTGCTGCTTATAAACTGTGTGACCTTGGGTAAGTCATTTAAGTTCCCTCCCCCAGCCCCCACCCCCAGCCCCTTGCCTTCTGCAAAATGAGGAGGTTGGACCAGATGACCTTTGAGATCTCCTCTAGAGCTGAAATCTGTGAACTGTATTTCACTATAACTGCTGTGCTCTGTAATCTTTTGCATTCTGTTTTATGAATTTAAAACCATGATTCTGAGCAAGGGTCCACAGACTTCACCTGATGACCCAAGGGCCCCAAGATACAAAAGAAGGCCAAGAATCCTGCTCCAGGCCTGTGATACAAAGATTAGGTACAACCTTCTTCATGAAGCCTCTCCTGATTCTTCCAGGTGTTAATGGGTTTTTTTTCCCCTTCAAATTAGCTTACCCTTACTTATCTGTTTACAAGTCCCATCCCCCAGTAGAGTTTACATTTCTTGAGGGCAGGGACCACTTTATTTCTGTATATCCAGTGCTTAGCCCTGGGCCCCATACATAGCAGGTGCATAATACTATACTATACTATACTATATATAATATATATGTATACTACAAATAATTCTCTTACTAGAAAAGCATCCTAAACGATCCTCCTGCCTCTAACTCCTCCCCTATCTAATCCAGCCTGGATTCTACGGCCATTCTAATCTGCCTAAAATGCAAATTTTATCACACCCCTCTCTTGCTCAAGATACTTTTGTGATGTCCCAGCTCCCTCAGGAGAAAGGCCTAACCCCATATACCAATTCTCAACGCCATCTACTTTGGCCCGGTTCTTCTAACTATGCCCCAGCCCGATCTGGCCCATGAACAGGCCACCTTGAAGCCTACCTTTATGATGGCTGACTTTTCTCTCCTGGAGGGCCTTTTCCTTCTCTTCTTCATCTACCTTAATCTCAGGGATCCTTCAAGTCCCTGCCCAACCCAGCTCTTTCCATGAGGCCTTGTCTGCCTTCTCTTTGTTTCTTCTTATGTCCTCCTTGATCTCCTATAGAATTGAATGTCTAACACCCACTCTTAGACTCTCCATGGCCCTTTCTGTGTACCTCTCTTGTGACCCTGTAGGAGGCAGTGAGGTGGCTCAGTGGATAGAACACCAGGCCTGGAGTCAGGAAGACCTGAGTTCAAATCTAGCCTCAGATACTTCCTAGCTGTGTGACCCTGGGCAAGTCATTTAACTGTTTGCCTCAGTTTCCTCATCTGTAAAATGAGCTGGAGAAGGAAATGACAAACCACTCCAGTGTCTTTGCCAAGAAGACCCCTTGCACAGTACTGGCTTGCTATGGTCCGTGGGGTCACGACTGAACAGCAATGACAGCTCTTATGATTTGGATCACATTCTAAGGCCATACGGTAAAGGGAAAAAAGGCTGTATTTGGAAATGGAGGCCCTGGGTTCAGATCCTGGTGCTGCCATTTATCGGCTACATCAAAGTCACCAGAATTTTCTGGGCCCATTTCCTCATCTGCAGACTGAGAAGTCTGGCCTGGCCATCCTCTGAGGTGCCTCACCTGTCATGTGATATCGTGAGGTCTTTGAGTTTGCTGAATGAATCCTATGTTCACGTATGTGGTTATTTGATGTCTTCATGGGGGTTAGTCGTGTCTTCCCAAAGGGATTACAAATTCCTTCACAGTAATTAAAGAACCACAGCCTTTTTCTTCCTCAGATCGGAATTTCTCCATGTGATAAAACTTCACTTGTACTTTTTTACTTGCATTTTGTGGATTTTGACTCAATAAAAGAAAAAAAAATCCAATCCCTGTGTACTTTGTAATGTGATTTATGACTTTCGGTGGCCTTACTAGATCAAAAAGGAAGCTGTTAAGTGTGGTGTTTCCTGTACTAGACTTCCCGTCATTAACAGTCTGTGTGATTGGATTATACAGTGGTTTGGCCGGCATTCGTCTTGCTCTCCTCGTGGGTCTCCCTTGAGGCTCTCCAGCCCATCCCTTGCTCAGCTGTCACACTGACCCTTTCCCCCACCCCCATTCAATCAACTCCGGTGGTCCCTATTCCCTCTAGGATCCAATATAAAACTCTCTTTAAAAGCCATTCTTAACTTGGTCCCTTGCTACCTTTCTAAGTCTTCTTACACCTAAAGCTCCTCTCCTTTCTCTGTTCCACAGACTCTGCGCTCCTGTTCCTTGTACATAATGCTCCATCTCTGGACTCTCTGGGCATTTTCTCTGGCTGTCCCCACACCTGGAATCTTCTCTCTTCATCTCTGACTCCTGGCTTTCCCAGCTTCCTGCAAGCCTCAGCTGAAGTTCATCCTTCTGTAAGAAGGCTTTCTATGCTTTTATTAATCTTAGTGCCTTCCCTCTAAGACCGCCCCAATGTAACCTGTATGTGCCTTGTTTATCTATTTTGTTGTTCAGTCATTTCAGTTGTGTTTGACTCTCTGTGACCCCATTTGGGGTTTTCTTGGCAAAGATACTGGAGGGGTTTGTCATTTCCTTCTCCAGGTCATTTTACAGATGAGGAAGCTGAGGCAAACAGGGTGAAGTGACTTGCCCAAGAGCACATAGCTAATAAATGTCTGAGGCCAGATTTGAACTCAGGAACATGAGTTTTCCTTACTCCAGGGCCAATGCTCTATCCATTTTGTCTCTTCTACTGGACTGTGAGTTCTTGGAAGGCAGAGTCTGGTTTTTTTTTTTTTCATTTCTTCGTATCCCTAACACTCATCACAATACCTGGTACATAGTAGGTGCTTAATAAATGCTTGTTGATTGACGTGGATGAGAATTCTGGACTGGGGAATTATAGAATTTCAGAATTGGAAGGCACCTCAATAAACTTCAAGTCCAACCATTATGTGAATGAAAACTCCCTCTACTTCATGGCCAAATGGTCACCCTATGTTTAAAGATCTTGTGTAAGAGAGAAGCCACTACCTCTCTTGGCCTCAATTCTAATTTTGGACAACTCTCACCATTGGTGTTTTCTGTCCTCTCTCAGGCCCCATGCCAATTCTGGACAGCTCTCACAATTGGTGTTTTCTTTCCCTTAAGACTAAATTAGCCTTATCTTGGCCTTTCTGCTCCTATTTATGACCTTTGGGACCATGGCGAACAAGCCTAATCCCTTGTTTCCACAAGTCTACGCCAAGTTACCTATCCCCACTTCTACTGGCCTGACTTTTTGGGCCTTTGACATCCTGCTTGCCCTCCTAGAACTGTCCTCTAGCCTGTTAATGTGCTTCCTTACTTGTGATGCCCAGAATGGAATACAATAGTCCCAATGCATTCTAATTTGGTGAGACCCTCCCTTTCTCATTCATGCCTCTCAATGCAGCCTAAACTTTCATCACCTTTCTGGGCTGCCATAACGTACGACTGATTCCACCAGGCCCAGAGCCCACCCAGACAAACTGCTGTTGGAATACTTAGTGCGGAGTCCTAGGTCTCAAATGAACTGCTGGTCCACCCTTGGGTGGGAGTAGTGGAGAGAGAACAAGACTCAGGGTCATATAGACTTGGGGTCCAGTCTCAGCCCTGAAACTCACTCATTGCTCAACCCTGGATGATTCACCTGACTCCTCCGAGCCACTTTCCTTATCTGTAAAACGAGGGATTTGGATTCAATGACCTCTAAGGTGCCTTCTAGCTCTAAATCTATGGTCCCTACGATCCCTCCTTCTTCATCTACAGAAGGCAGATTTGGGACCAGATCTCCGATATCCCTTCTTATCCTTCCCCTACGGGTCTAGGGCTCTTCTCTTTATGAATCCTTCCCAAGGCTTGGAGCAGAGTGCCAGGCCCATTGGAGGTGCTCGACAGATCCTCATTGGACCGGGTTAAGACAAATCTCTCCGAGGCCCTGCCTCCCTGGGGAGGCTGGCACACAAGGACAGCGGGGCCGGTTATGGAGGCTGGTGGGGCCGGCTATGGAGGCCAGTGGCCATCAGAAATACCTCCCGGATGTTCTGCTGCTCCATCTCGTGCCTTTTGAGCATGGCTTTCCGCTTGAAGGAACGGCAGTGCTTGTCATAGAACAGTCTCTGCTGGGTGAGGAGGTGGGCTTCCTCTTCGGCCTGGCTGTGCTGAAGGTTCTCCTTATGCTTGGATATACGCTCTTGCTTCTCTTTCTTGGGTGTGCTATGGTCCTCATTCATCTCCTGTACGACCACGAGACCACCAGGCCCAGGGGAACAAAAGGAAACACATTCAATTGTGAGGAGATAATAGCATCGATCTAGAGCTACTGAGGGCCTAAGAGAACCCCTGGTTTTAGCAATGAGGACACTGAGACCCAGCAAAGGAGGTGACTTGGCCGAGGGTCACACCGATAGAAAGTGTCTAGTGGAGGGATTTGAACCTAGGTCTTCCTGACCTGATCTGCTACTCCACACTGCATCCAAGATAAGATCTTCCAGGACACAAACTTGACTGCTTGACTTAATATGTCTTCTGACATCTACGGTTCAGTTTAAGTCAAACTCAAACTGGTCACTTACTAGCTGCGTGATCCTGGGCCAATCGCTTTACTCTTAAAGACCTCAGTTTCTTCATCTGTGAAATGGAAGGGTTGGACTTGATGGCCTTTCCAGCTCTTGATATAGGATCTTAGAATTCCAGTATAATTTGTGGCAAAAGTCATGTGTTAGGATGCCTGCAGACTTGGGTTCCACTCCCCTTTTCCACTGTCAACTACTTGGGTGATTTGGGGCAAGTGTGAACTCTCTGAACCTAACTTTTGCCGGTAAAAGGTAACCCTTTCCAGCTCTAAAATTTGATGATCTGTGAGGTAATGTCCCCTCAAGCATTAAAATGCTACGCAAAAAGTCCCTCTTCCAAACTTTCAAGAAGACCACAGGGGTAATGGGAGAAATCATACAACTATGGCACAGTGGTTACCAAAATGGAGGCTGTGCACAAGTAGTGGGCCATGGCATAACCCCAAGGGGTATATGTTCAACCAATCAGAGCATGAGAAGATGGATGGAAGGAGCATATGATCAACCAATCAGGGCATGGGAAGATGGGTCACAGGTCTGACCATGTTGTTTTCCTACCCAAAAACCTCCAATGGCTTCCCATTGACTCCAAGATCAAATATTATTTCATCTTAATCTCATCCTTTAAAAAAACTTATTTATAATATACGTAATTAATCTACATGTATAATTACTAGTATACATACATACAACACTATATATACGTAGTTTGTTAAAAAGTAAATGTGTACACATTAGGGGCAGATACTCAAAAATATTAATTAATGGACATATGTAATCAAAAAAGTTTGGCAACCACTACCCCGTAGGAAATCCAAATGTCAGGAAAGACCTGGGGAAAGTAAGAGGACCAGTGGCTCAACCTTTGATTATCCATGTAGCTTCCAGTGCAAAGCCTGCTTTCAAAATGGCACCATTGATAACTTTTGCCTAATTGCTTAGCTGAAATATATTTTGGAAGGCCATGTCCTTTACCTTCTTGTTTGTCAACATTTCATACTCTTTATTCAAACTCCAAATCTAGGAAATCTAGACAATTAATCCCTTGCCTGTTGCAATGAAGGTCATTTAAGACAAGAATTTCCTTTTCTCATTGGGAGGGGTGCAAATCAGAGGTAAGCAGGGGTCCGCTGATGGGGGCTTTCCAGTTTGCCCAGAGCTAAGTTTCCAAGGTAGGGCTTCATGATTTTTCTCTAAAGTAAATCCATAGATCAGACACACTCATGCTCAAAGGTAGATGCAAAGACTCATTCCCAAGACAAATATGAAGTCGTTTTTAGACTAACCATTATTTGGACTTATTCACCCTTTTGCTGCACTCCACTGATGGGGATCATTGAGATTTGACTATTCTAAGAACCACTTACTTTAATCATATCAACATATTGATTGGTAAACATACACAAAAGTCCGTTCTCTCCATCCCCTCTCCACCCCGCTGATCCCAGTTTGACTGGGATCACTGAGTTGGCAGGAGAATGCTTGCTAGGTCATATAGTGGACAGTGTTGAGTCTGGAGTCAGGAAGACCTAAGTTTGAAACCTCCTCAGACATTTACTCTGCTGTGTGATTCTGAGAAAGTCACTTCACCTTCCTCAGCCTCAGTTTCCTCATCTGTCAAATGGGGATAAAGGTAGCACCTATCTCTCGGGGCAAAATGAAATCTTTCTAAAGCACTTTACAGACTGTAAGGGACTCTGTGAATGCTACTTATTCTTTTCCTGTCTGGTTTTTTTTCCCCTCCTGGGGCCATCCTAGGGTTTTAATGCTGCACTGCCACAGGAGAAAATGGGGAGATTTCAGGCTATGGTCTTTTGTATGTCCAAAGAATGTTAATCTACAATGGCCTCAGGCCTAAGGCAAGGAAGACTAAAGCCTGCGCTCCTCAGGAGGATCTCTTCATTTTCTGCAAGAGCAGGGGATGCTAACAGCAAAGATGTCAGTGCAACGAGAATCAGGCCTCCTGGAGTCCCTGGAGGAAATGCTGGAGTAAGACATTCAAGGAGCATGCATCCCTCTGCTTCAGCCATATCCAGCCACTGGGCTATGAGCATTCTGTAATACCCACTAGAGTGTAAACTCCCTGAGGGCAGGGGCTGTTTTGACCTTTCTTTGTATCCAGGATATTTAATACAGTGTCTAGCACATAGTTTTGTTGTTTGGTTGTTTCAGTTGTATCTGACTCTTGGTGATCCTATTTTGGGGTTTTCTTGGCAAAGACACTGGAGTGGTTTGTCATTTCTTTCTCCAGCTCGTTTTACAACTGAGGCAAATAGGGCTAAGTGACTTGTCCAAGGTTACACAGCGAGGGTGTGCCTGAGTCTGGATTTGACCTCATGAAGATGAATCTTCCTGATTCCACGCTCAACAGTCTGTCCACTATGGTGCCTCCTAGCTGCCAGTTTGCAGTAGACCCCTTAATGAATGCTTGCTGAAATAACTGGTTATTCAAGTCAGCAGCTCTCAAGTTTGTCTCTTTCTCTTCAGTCTGCCTTTCCTGGACATTCCCTGGCAGGCATTAGATGGGACAGATCAAATGTAACTTTTCTTTCTCTGTACTTTTGATCAGAATGCAATAGAATTAAATTCAAAATAGTGAGCTCTTGGCTCCAATCATCACAATAAGCTTGAATAGTAAAGCCTAGAGGTCCAGGCTGTTTCCTCCTTGCCCTAGCCCCCAACACTTTGGACTGTGTAGGGTATTTGGTCACTTGCCTCCTTTATTTTTTCCTTGCAAAGCTTATACTGCTTCTTCTGACTTTCTAAGAAAGTTGTCAAGTCTTTCTTCTGCTGAGCCAAGATCTGTTGCTGGAACTTCCTTTCATCTGCTGCAGCCGCCTTTGCCTACGGAAGAAAACAAAACCCAAAAAACCCCACTAAGTTATTCAAGTAGAATCCGAGACAAATACGCCTCCAACCCAACACTTGGTTGTCTCTTTCCAAAGTGACACAGAATAAAAACCTGGTCTGCTACCCCTGAATCATGAGGTATCTCACTGCAAAGCCATTTAGGGCTGATGATTAAAGATATCAATAGAGAAATATCCAGAATGAGTCCTCCTATTTCTGAACCAGGAGAGAATTGTCAGATTTAATCCAAACTTGACTTTTAAGAGACAAAATTCTGATCATAGGAAGATTTATGCAAGCCAGTTATATATAAACAAGTGTCTATGGTACACCACCTACAAATTTACAACATATGGGGGTGGAGGAAGGGAAAAAGAAATTGAAAACTCCGGAGTGGGTTATTAAAAATGATGGACCATTTCAATGATATTTTTTTCTTCTAAGAATCAAGTTTTGCCAGAATACAGGCAGCCCCTAACTCAGGAATAGATTATTTTCCAAAAATTCATTGGTAAGTTTGGAATTCTCAAATCATTATCCCAGAGAAATAATGTTTGAAAGAGTGGTTAGGTTCTGAGGTTAGCCCATAAAAATCTGTGACCCATAATGGACCAGAAATTCAAAAGTGCTATGCCAGGTGTAATGTTTCTATAGGAAGCCAGGTTCAGAATTGCAATTTGGGATTCCAAGTACATATCTTCCTGACTCCCACAGAGACCAGGCCTCTTTATCCCTCCTCTATTTATAACCTTATAAGCAAGCATTGGTAGTAGCTCTTATAGCCTGGGATAAGGGCTCCACTAGGGTTGGGGAGGATAGGGCCAGTGATGGAGACAGGGACTCTAGTAAGGGATGTTAAGGCTTCCTCCTCCTATACCCTTCCCTCCAAATCACCACAATAGGTATATATAGAACATGGGAAGGGGTTGGCCCCTGACTTATGTACAGCTCTGCAAGACTCTGTAGGGAAAGACAAAGGTATACACAGGTTAATAGTGGTAGATTTCTGGGTACCTAAGAACTGAAGTAAGATTTAGCTCCATTTCAAAGGACAGTCCAGACCTAGGTCATGCTGGGTGTTTTATAGTAATTGAGGAACTGGACTGTGTATCAGGAAAGAACCTTTTGCAGGAAGAAATGATAGGAAGGGAAGTGAGAATATGAAGCTGGACCTGAAGTCATCCCTGGGGTTGAGGGAGTGACAACCCTAGGGAAGGTTAGAGGAGCAGCTAGGGGTGGTTACCTTCCTCATTTCCCAGACCATCACCAGTGCTGACTCTACAGACCCCACCCTGGATCTACCTGGGTGGGGAGGTCAGAAGTAGGCATTGGGGGCCCAGGAAATAATCCAGGGAGTAGAGGCCCCAGTGGGGTGGGGGAAGGAGAAGGGGAAAGAGAAGAGGAGGGGAGGACATCCTAAGTACTGGGAAGTAAAGAAGTGATGGCTGCTGAACCATCCAACTTCTATGATATGTCTAAGTCATGCATATGAAAACTGGGTCCTGTGGGCAATGATCGCACCTTGAAGACTGCCTTGTAAATCATCCTTAGCAAAATAAGGGAATCGTGTAGCTAGGGTTTAGTATTTTTTCCCCCTTAGGCTCCTGTTGCAATAAAGATTAAACAAATAAATATGCCTTAACATCATGCCTTGAAGATCTCAGTGCTTGGGAGCCATTGGGGGAAACAAAGTGAGAGACTCAGGCTCCAGCCTGGGAACATTCCAGCCAAGCGATCCAAAGGCCACCTCAAAAGCCAAAGAGTGGTCATGGAAACGCCTGTGAGCGTGTGTTCGGTGGCTGGTGATCTGGGTTAAGCAGTGGCCAGCCCCGGTTCCAGTCCCTCTGGGAGCCCCCCTCACTGACCTCCTTCTCGATGATGGCCACTTGCTTCTTGGCCAGCTTCTCTAGCTCGATGGACGCATTGTTGGCGTGCGTCTCCACCTCCTTCTGCAGCTTGAGGCGGTGCTCGTCCATCTCAGCCTTCAGCTTGTTCTCCAGGGCAATCAGCTGCTTCTGGTGCTGGCGCCGCATCCGCTTATATCCTGACATCTGTTCCCGCAACTCGTTCTCCTGCTCATGCTCATGGATCTGCCGTGTAACCTAGATTTGTGGAAGGGGCAAAAGCCAGGTGAGGACAAGAGAGTTTGTAGCATCATAGACTTAAGAGGTGGAAAGGACCTCCGAAGCCATGGACTCAAGCCCGTCATCTTACAGGTGAGGAAACTGAAGCCCAGGCAGGTGAAATCACTTGCCCAAAGTGACAGGATCATAGACTTAGAGGTCGGAATGACACCAGAGGCCATCTAATCCAACACCTTCGTTTTACAAATGAGGAAACTAAAGCCTTGTACAATCCCAAGGAGAAGAGCTATTAAATGGGCCTGAACCTTCTGGCATGGTTTTAAGTGGACTCTGTCCCCCAGCACTTTCATGGGGACCACAGAACCTTTTTCTAAAGAATAGAAGTCTAGGAGTTAGGAGAAACTTTAGGGGTAATTTAGGCCATCCCAAATCTGGACAAATGTCTCTGTAAAGTATCCCCAACAGTCTTCCTTTACTGGAAGAACTCCAGTAAATGGGAACCTACTCCCTCCCAAGGCACAGCCCCATTACATCTCTGAACAGCTCTTAGTATGAGGATTTGTTCTCCCCTACATTTAGCTAAAAACGGTATCTTGGCAACTTCTACCCATTGTTCCTCTGGAGACAAATAGAACAAGTCTGATCCCTCTTTTGTACAACAGCCCCCGCCCAGTTCTTTCAACCGATTCTTGGATGGTGCGGTCCTCAAGCTCCCTTGCCCTGGTCACCTCCCCAGGGATCCCAATTGGTCAATGTCCTTCCTAGAATGTGGTGCCCAGAATGGAAGGCAGTCCTCATGCCATGAGATCTGGCCAGTACAGAGGAGGCTGGCACTACTGTTTCCAATACTAGTTTATTCTTCACATTGGCTTTTTTGGGGGACGTGAAGTCCTCTTAATGTGAATTTAAAACACAGACGCACACAAACTCACATACCAGAGAAACACTAAAAACAAAAACAAAAACTCACTTAGAGGGGTCTGACAGCTTTCCCTTTTAAGCCACCTGCTCCATTAGGAAAACAGATGAGACATAATTAAGGTAATGAATATAGCCATGAAAGCTCCAAAGAGAAGGCTGCTTATATGACTTTCTGATATGGCTTGTTTTTTTTTTTTAAATCCTACACTTAACAAACACCAAATAAAACAAGCATCTCCATATATAAAGTTGAATGCAAAAAGGGGATTCAACACAAGACTGCTGATCTCTATTGATGCAGCTTATTTTTCCTTGTAAGTAACACTAAACATTTTCCTTTCTAAGCTGTCCTGCTTGTCTGTGCTTCCTTCTGGTCTCTAGGGTTCTCTTTAGATATAGGCTTGGCTTGGTAATTTCTCTCTCAGTCCATCCTCTTTTGTGGGCCCCCTAAACCACATAGTTGTGAATCTTTCTGCCTCTCTTTTCATTCGAGACTCTTGCAGGGGTGAGGAACCTATGGCCTCAAGGGCACATGTGGCCCTCTAAGTTCTCAAGTGCAGCCCTTTGACTGTCACACTTGAGGACCCAGAGAGCAATATGTGGCTTCAAGGGCACAGGTTCCCCACCTCTGCTCTTGGCCTTTTGACTGTTCTCTTAATATTCCGAATCACTCCCACTTTTATTTCCTCTCACCTATTTTACTCATAAATTTAAATGACTAAACTTCACTTGAAAGAAAGAACCTCAGTAAGCATCCATTTTGAGCTATTTACTTTTAACATTACATTTTTACATATGGTTCTTGCATAATTTCTAAATTAATAGTTAACACTCTTTCAGGGCTCCATGCCCCTTTCCCTCTCCTCCCCCCATTCATCTGTTCATTCTTGTACAGGCAGCACTGCACAGTGGAGGGCAGCTAGGGAGTGCCATAGTGCATACAGTGCCAGGCCTGGAGTCAGGAAGACTCATTTTCCTGAGTTCAAATCTAGCCTCAGACACTAGCTGGGTGACCCTGGGCAAGTCACTTTACCCTGTTTGCCTCGGTTTCTTCATATGTAAAATGAGCTGGAGAAGGAAATTGCAAACCACTGCCAAGAAAATCCCAAATGGGGTCAGGAAGAGTTGGGCACAACTGAAATGATTCATCATCATCAGCATTTGCAGAGTGGACAGCCAGCCAGCCAGCCAGACTGGACCAGGAGGACTTGGGTTCATGTCCCATCTTTGCCACGTGCTGTCTGTGGGACCCTGAGCAAGCCACTTAACATCTTAATGTCTCGGGCAACCCTCTATAGCAATAAAGTTCAGAGCAGGTGCTTACATGCATTGGTGGAGGGGGTTTCCTCACCTGGGAGTACTCTATACTAATGAAGCCAATCTTTATCATATTCTTTTATGATTTTAATAGCATGGACACAGGACTTCCATTTCTGGGCTTTGATTTTTTTTTTCTTTTTGCTTTGTTTATATCATCTAAACCTTTCCAAATTATATTGCTCATACTTTTCAGCAGTATCACAGCATATCATTAGAGTGATTTATTTGTTGGGTATTTTTCAGTCTGGACCTGTGATTTACATGGAGTTGGGGAGCTCCTGATGTGGAGGTTCCCTCCATGCATGCAAATACACAACTGGGCTGTAACTTCCAGTCTTATAGAGTTGCTGGGTGGGATGGGGTGGTGGTGGTCAGGGAACCCTTGAGTAACCGGCCCAGATTCACCAATATGTGAGGAAGTGCTAGGTCTCAGGTCTTCTCCCTCCTAGGCCAGACGTCTGTCCATTATCCCAGACAGCCTTTCACTGATATATCATAGGCTGTTCATTCATTCACCAACCATTGGGAACAGGGTTCATTTCCATTGGTTTTTTTTGACCATTACAAGTAATACTGCTACGTATGTTTTTGATCAGATATCTCCTCAGATACTCTCCTGGTGTTATGGTAGATGGTAGCTGGTAGATGGATTTGGGGCCAGGAAGACCTGAGTTCAAATCCTTCCTTAGGCACTCACTAGCTGGATGCTGCCTCACTCTAAGTGAGTACCAGAAAAGGCCTTAGCCTAAAAGGGCCAGGGTCACCCAATGCATCCTGGGTCATCTCCAGTCATCCTGATGAATATCTGGTCACTGGACCCAGATGACTCTGGAGGAGAAAGTGAGGCTGGTGACCTTGAACAACCCTCCCTCACTCAAATCAAAGTCAACTGCAAGTCATGTCATCATTTCCCTGACGCTATGGTTCTCTTCAAAAACAAAGGACAAACACAACAAGAAGAAGTAGCTGTGTGACCCTGAGCAGGTTGCTTAGCATCTGCCTACCTCAGTTTCCTCATTTGTAAAGTGAGTGTAATAAATAAATAATAAAAAACCCAACCTCCCAGAGTGGTTGTAGGGAGGAAAACGAGCTAATATTTTTAAAGCACTTTGCAAATCCTAAAGTGTTAGATGAATGCTAGCCGTTAATATTAATTATTATGATAATATTCCCAATAATGAGATCTCTCAGTCATCTTAGGAAAGTCATGGATGACTGTGCAAAACTTCTCATATTGTTTTCTGCACATCACACCCGCCCCCTGCCCTCTCTTCATCCCCCCATCCCCGGCCCACAATGAATCTCCCCGGGCCACGTCCTCTCCCTTCTTTTCCAGTGGACAGGTCAGAGTGCTTTCAGGTACAAAGAGAACCTTGTTCCCCTGCTTCCTTTAGAAGGTGTCTCTGTGTGCTAGACTGAGGCCTTTGGAACAGAGGCATGCTCTTCTGTAACCAGAGAGTACTATCAAAGCTCTCTGTTAAACATTAGCCGATCTTTGACAACTTTCCAGCTGAAACTCACTCTAGGCTTCGTGTTCATTTCTCTGGCCTAACTAGACACAATCCTCTTTAAAGTGTGGGGACCAAGGGCAGAAGAACAGATGAAGGATTAAAAATGGAAAATGCCCTTGGAAGTGCGGCTCGTTTGAAGGGGAGCATCTCCAGAAAACCCATCCATTGACTAGCAAACAAAAGAAAGTGGAGAATCTATTTATAGCCCACAGATAAATGACTTTAAAAACTGGGGCCACTGGGGGGGCAGGGGGAGAAGGGATAAGGTCAGGATTATATGTATAAGTTTCACTTTCTCGGGAATACAAAGGCCTTCACCTTATTTAAACTAACCCCTTCCAAAAATAATCCAGCCTATGGAAGGGAAACTACCCATCTCTCCCGAATCTGCGTATCTCTTAGACAGTGATGGCGATGCAGAGTGGACATCTTCAGACAGTAATTGTCAGGAGATGTGGTTTTCAGAGTGGAGAGAGCAATGGGCAGGCCTGGGGTCAGGAAGACTTCAGTTCAAATCCAGCCTCGGACACTTACTAGCTGTGTGACCTTGGGCAAGTCACTTGACCTCAGTTTTCCTCAGTTTGCCCGTCTGTAAAATGGGGGTTATAATAGCACCCACCTACCAAGGTGGCTTTGAGGAGCACATGAGAGAATAATTGCACAAAGCATGAAAACAAACGCTTAGCTAAGTGCCTGGCACAGAGTTGGTGCCACGTAAATGCTTGTTGCTGCCCTTTCCTTCGTCCTCCCCATTTTTGCTTCACTTGCCATAAAGCCAAATGTGTCTTGGCCAAGTCTGAAGCTAAAGTTAGACTTTCAGATAGCTGATCCACCAAGAAGCTCTGCTGGCAGTGGCCGCTTCCCCAGACTGCCTGTCCTGATGGGGCCGGGAAGAGTTTCTCCTAGACTGTGTTCCAGGGGACAGCTGGGTTGTCACTGCAGCTGCTTGGTACCACTGCAGACCAGACCTCAGACACTGAGGAAGCTCAGTAAGGTCTCGCTGGCCAAATACAACCCCTTTCTAGATGGGAGGGGGTTCTTAGCTTGGGGTCCGTGGAGGGATTTGAGGAGGACTGATTATTGTATTTTAATATATTTCTATTTTATTTAATATTAATTTATTATTATTAATTAATTCACTATATTGTATTCTAATATAACAGGCTTACTTTGTAAGTCAATTTCTTTGGTATATTTAAAAACATGACTTTAAGAAGGGGTCCACAGGCTTAACCAGATTGACTGCTCAGGTGGGCCAGGACCACAGAAAAGGTGAAGAAGCCCCACGCTAGAGAAATGAATTCTGGCAAGACTTCCAAATGTGTGATAGCTAGCTTTTACACCACCTAATACAGGGATGCCAAGTTTTAGAACTTAAAACGAAAGCCAGAAGTTTCAAATAATGAATCTTGGTTGGCACATAGCCAAAAAATGAATCATGGTGGAAGCATAGCTAACACTCCTTTGAATCCTAGCTGGAAAAATGCATGTGTGAGTAAGGGATACTATGGAAGGCACTCCTGAAATGATTGGATTGGAGGTTTGGCCTGAATGGCCTTCCATTTGAGAAACACACAATAATGTTCAGGTTTACTTTCCTTCTCAGTATGAGATACTATGGGCCATGGAGTTCTGGCTCACAACAGAGTGATAACCAGGTTGATGTATTAAGGGCTTTGCCCCAAGCGTGGACACATTTTGAGGGTGCTGAATTGGCCCCTTATGTGTTGGAGGAGCAGCCCAGGGCCCCAGGCCTGCTGGCAAGGGTGACCAGGGATGCCTAGCTGGATGACCAACATTCCAGCCCCTTCTCTTTCACCAGGATGAGCGGAAGTCAGAGAGGCATATCATCTTCACTTTGCCCTCTTCACCACAACACTAGAGGAACCTTCTGCCCAAGCTGAGAGCACGGAGGGTATAGATGAGGATAGCATCATCTGGTTTTAAAGTTCCTAGTGGGGACAAGTTGGGAAAGTGCATACACACACGTAAGAGATGGACTTTGAAGGGCTTTGATTATCTAGTACCCTGCTGGTCCAGGTGCTGTTGCACCAACCTCCTCCTAGTGTTAAACCCATGGGAGGCTTAGACTAAGCAGGGATCAGAACCCAGGACCAACTAGTGTTTGACAGGAGTAGGGTACGGTGCGGGGTAAGAGGGAGCCTAGTAAAATTGAGGCACCCCTGCCATAGGCTCACATTCCCTTTCACCTTGGGGCTGTGCCTCCCCAAGAGTAGGAGGAGATGGGTGCCCAGGTTAGTTAGGACAGATCCTGGGGGGATAGCATGGGGCCTGTTATGGTGCCACCCCCTACTAGTAGTAGGGATGAGAACACTTGGGAATGTAATTGCTCAGTCAGGGTTAGGTGGGATGGTAAGCTTTTACTCCCACCACCTTTGATCCTTGGTAGGGAGCTCCTGGCCCATTACCACCCCCTTCTTTGGGCCAAGCCTTGCTCACCATCAGCACAAAGAGAGAGAGTCCAGAGGACATACCTGCATTTGGATGGGATGACGCCAGCAGAGGGGAGAGTCAGGTTGGTAAAGGAAGCATGGTTGACATCAGATCTTCCCCCCCTCCCACACCTGCCATTCTGAACACAACTAATTAGCACCTAGTTAGCAAAAACAATTGCTTAAAATAGGAAGCTCTTCTCTTCTGAAGCCAAATTCTTAGAATAAGTATCCTCCACTCCTGGCCTACACTTCTACGCCTCATTTCTCAACCTTTTGCAAACTGGTGTCCCACTTGCTATACAACCAGAACTCTCTGCAAGTTGTTCAGAGGCCTCTTAAAAGATAAATCCACCAGCCTTCTTGGCTATTCTGAAGTTTTTGACACTGCTGATCAGCTCCTGCTTCCTGGATGCTCTGTCTTCCCTGGGTTTTTGGGACACTGCTCTGTCCTGATTCTCCCCCTACTTGTCTGACTGTTCCTTCTTACTGTTGTTTGCTGAATAATCACTGCCCTCTGCCCCTTCCCACAAAACAGGGATCTGTCCTGAGGTCTTTTCTCTTTTTACAATCCAACTCTTGGTGGTCTCATTTGAATTAATGGGCTCAATTTTCATTTCCGTACATGGCTCCCACATCCATATATTCAGACCTCATCTCTTCCCTGAGCTTCAGTCCTGTATCATGAACTGCCTGCCAGACATCTCCACGTGGATGTCCCGTAAACATCTTGGACTCAATTTGTCCAAAATAGAACTCATATCTTCCATCCCTGCTGAAACCCACCCCCTTCTCCCAACTTATTCATTTCTACTGGGGGGGGGGGTGGAATATGTGCAGCAGGGAGAGCTTCTCAGCACTCAGGTTCACATTCTTGGCATCATCCTCCCTATCTTCCTGTCCCTAACCTGCAGTATTGAATTAATATCCAAGTCCTATTGATGCTACCTCCATAGTACCCTATGTCTCCAATAAGATGGCCACACACCACCCAGGTTCAAGCACATCTCTCATCTAGATGACAGCAGTAGCTTCCAGTCTCTCCCCTCAACAAACCCATCTTCCACACAGTTACCAAAGTAATCATCTTCAAGAACAGCTCTTAAACCACATCCCTCCTGCTCTCCTTCAATTGCTCTCCATGGGCCCTATGATAAACTATTAACTCTTTTGTCTGACTTTTAAAACCTTTCACAACCTAATATCAGTCTGTCTTTCCAGGCTTACTTGACATTACCTCCCTTCATGCCTGCTCTAATCTGGGAAAACTGGCTCATTTGTTCTTACCCAAACTCAGTATCCAGTCTTCGAAATCTATGTCTCTGCACAGGTTGCTCCCATGCCTGAAATGCCCTCCATCCTCACCCTTACCTCTGAGAATGCTTGGCATCCTTCAAGGTTCAGCTCATGCACTGCCTTCTAAGGGAAGCCTCTCCTCATCCTCTTAACTGTTAGGACTCTCTCCCTCCTTAAATCACCATGTATCTACTCATCAGTTCCTAAGTTATATCCCTCTGTAAAATATAAACTCATTGAGGGCAGGCACTGTTTTTTTTTTTTTACTGTGGTATCTTTAGTGTTCAATAAATGTTTGTTGGACTAGACAGAGGAGAATGTTCTTTAAAACTTTATAGAAATGAGATACTGTAGTAGTGGTTTACTAGACTACAAAAAACTACCTGAGTGCCACTTTGCATAATCGTGGGTCCAGAACTTTCAGGAACCTCAGAGACCAGTGAGGCCAATCTTTTCATTCTACAGATAAGGAAACTGAGGGAGGTTAAGTGATTTGCCTTCCCCCCACCTCCTGTGGGTCTCTTTCCCTCCTTCCCCTAACGGAGGGCATCTTTCCTGCCTCTTGCCCTAAGGACACAGAGTCCCAGGCATGTCTCCAGCTCAATTTTGATTTACCTTGAAATAAAAGGCTCAAGAAACCATCCCCTGGTCAGCAGATCCCAAATGAACATCAAGCTGTTTGTCCATCTTTAAGAACTTACGGACTCATGCCCATAGTTAAAGCTGATGTGCACAAGAGAAAAGTAAATGGCACCAAAGTGAGGGGAGACTGCAAGAAAGCCTTGGGAATCTAATTAGGAGAAAGCCACTCTTCTTGAATATAGCAATTTCCCCTGAATTTGGAGGGTACATCTTGCCATCGAATCACTGTGACAATGAAATAACTAAGATCGGCCCCTGAGAGAGCAGGAGTGTTGGCCACAGCCTGGCTGGTTTCAGAGAGTGGGGTGGCTGGACAGCTCCCAATAAACTTGTCTTGCTACTGTGACTTTGCTCAGAGTAGTGGATAACACATCACCAAGGCAGAAAGGAATGATTACTTCCTGTCAGGAAAGAATGGAGGCAAAATCAT
The DNA here is from genome assembly GCF_011100635.1 of Trichosurus vulpecula. NCBI lineage: Eukaryota > Metazoa > Chordata > Mammalia > Diprotodontia > Phalangeridae > Trichosurus > Trichosurus vulpecula. Next base: position 26,390,322 of record NC_050573.1, on the reverse strand, counting down.
CACCCAAAGATGCCAAAGCTGGGGGACAGTGGAAGCATAGACTGTGCCTCTAGGAGTGTCTGGTCCAACCACTACCTTACACAGGAGTTGTCTCTCCAACATCTGTGGTATGAAGGCATCATCCATCTGTCAATTGGAGGACCCCTCCCCCCTACCCCTGCTCCCACCAGTGACAGGCAACTCACTACCTTCCAAGGTATCCTATTTCTTTTACTGGCCATGTCACTTCCTTACTCAATAAACTCTAGTGGTTTCCTATCATCTGTAGGGATAAGTATCAAGTCTTCTCTCTGGCACTTAAAGCCCCTCAAAATCTGGCCCCAGTTTACTTTTCTAGCCTTATTACACATCATTCCTAGAGTGCAGTCAAACTGGACTTATTACTGGTCTTCACACATGGTATTCCAGCTTATCCTGTTAGCCTCAGTTTCTTCAACTGTAAAATGGAGATCATAATGGAGATCGAACTCCCAGGGTTATTGTGAAGAACAAATAAGATAATATTTGTAAAAAGCACTTGGCACAGTGCCTGGCACATAGGAGGCACATGTAAATGCTTATTCCCTTCCCTTCCCTTTCTCTAATGCCCCCAGTTACAGGTATCTTCTCTTATCAAATCACCTTACATCGATTTTGTATACACACATTATATATGTACATATACACACATACATATGTATATCTACTTACACACACACACACACACACACACACACACACGCACACACACACACACACTCTCTCTCACTCTCTCTCTCTCTCTCTCTCTCTCTCTCTCTCTCTCTCTCCTTGTTTTTCCTGATAAAATGTGAACTGCTCAAGGGCAGAGACTGTATCATTTCCATCTTGGTATCCCCAGTGCCTAGCACAGTGCCTGGTATATAGTAGGCACTAAATGCGTGCTTGTTGATTGCTCGATTTGACAGCTGTAATTGCTAAGGCAGCTCTTCTTGACGGGAAGCTCAATCTCCTTCTCCATCTAACTCCCGCCCACCCCTCCTAGGTCCTGTGGATCTGAGCCTGCCTAGGTCTTATGAGCTAAGAAACAAGAGGAAAAATGGCAAGTCTAAAAATGGCAGACATTCATAGCAATGGTGGTTGCCACGGCTTCCATTACAGCAGTGAATGTTTTTCACAAAATGTAGCCTAACGGGATTTCTAGCAGACTTTTTTAAACCCTAAGCCCTGTGGCTGGAGAGTCGTGTCACTGGCTGCCATTTGCTGGGTGATTGGTGCGAGACATGAGTGTCAATTACAGGTAAGCCAGGAGCAGATAGGAAAGAAAAGGGGTGGGGGGGGAAACTTTCAGGGACAAGTAAGAAAATATTGATGCCTCAATCATTTTCTACCCCTCAATAATTCTCAAAGAGAACCCACTACTGGGCTATACATCTGGGGTGGGACTTGTTGGCTCCTGAGAATCTTAGGTCTGTGATTCTGGTTAGAATTGGAAGCGCCTTAGAGGTCATTGAGTCTAACCCACTCACCTTATAGATGAGGGAACCGAGGGCCAGAGGTGATGCTACTTACCCAGGGTCACTCAGCTCATAAATGTCTGAGATCTTTCTGGCTTCTAGTCCAGCATCCCGCCTAGTAGACTCTGATGCTTCATTTTTACAGCCTCCCCAACTCATTCACATAAAACCCTCCATCAAATGCCACCTCTGGGCTTAAATCAAGTCAACATAAATCTACAGAACACCTACCACATCCAAGCCACTGTTTGAGCAAAGCTTCGTTTCATTCATTCATTCATTCATTCATTCATTCATTCATTCAACAAGTACTTATTAAGCATCTACTATTTGCCAGGAGTTGCACCAGGCTCTGAGGCTTTAAAGACAGAAAAAGAAGCCAGATCTGTCCTCAAGGGGATTACATTCTATTCGAAATGGATAGTAAATAACTTATGGAAAAAGAATTAGGCAGATGATGGATGATTCTGCTGTATCTCTTAGGCAGCTATGTTAGGTTTGGAGTCAGGAAGACCTGAGTTCAAATTCAGCCTTGGATACTTACTAGCCATGTGACCCTGGGCAAGTCATTCAACTTCTCCCAGCCTCAGTTTACTCACTGTAAAAATGGGATAATAACAGCTCCCAGGGTGAGAATAAAATGAGATAATTTTGTAAAGTGCTTTGCAAAGCTTAAAGTGTTCTACCAACGCTAGCTATTATTTGTATCCTAAGACATCAAAGATTGAGCCCTCCAGATTGAGTCTTGGTAAGAATCAAAGTAATGGGTATAAAGCAAGGTGCTGCTTAAATACTTAGAATGAACAAGACCTAAGCAAAGTTCAGCAAAAGGCTAGGAGTCACTTCTTGTCATAAGACAGTTTTTCACTCTTTGGGTACTGAGGGAGGTGGTAGCGCTGGGGAAGCACATGTGGTGTGGACCCTCATGTCTGTGAGTTGTGACTGGTAACAGCCAGTTCCAACAGCCATGTGAAGGGCTGTTTGGAAAACCTGTCTGTGCTCCCTTAAGACTGCCAAGGAGCCAGCAGCCTGGAGCCCACTGACCTACTCCTGGGGCAGAAAGCAGTGCTTGGAGGGGAGCTGGCCAAGAATGGAGGATCCAAAGTGGACTCACCCAAATTCCCTAAGTGTCTTGGAGGGCCCACTTCAGGGAAACGCCATTTTCCATCACTTAAAGAGTAGGGCTTAGGGGCTTGTGGGTGGTGAAGGGTTAATGCTTCTAATGAGTTTTCCTAGGGGCAACTTGCAAAGTGCCTTGTATGATTGACTTTGAGTCTTGAGAGACCTAGGTTTGAATCTCTGACACTCCCTGGCTGCCTGACCCTGGCCAGACTGCTTGGGTCCCTATGGGGATCAGAAGGCTTACACTCCTTGTCTCACTGGTCTGTTGTGAGGGAAGCACTTCCACAAGAACCCCGGGAATTCGAAATGTGACCAAGATGACTCTAGTCACCAAAAATCCTCATAACCCAAGATGTAGAGTGGAAGGGACTGACCTCTGAGGCTATGGAGTCCAATCCATTCATTTTATCGATGTGGATACTCAGGAAAGTTAAGTAACTTGTGAAAGGTAACACAAGCATCAGAGATGGAATCTGAACCCAATCCTCTGACTCCAAAGCCAGGGCTCTTTCCCAGTGCATTCATTCGTTTGTTCATTCATTCTCCAAGTACCTTTTAAGCCTCTACTATGGGTGAGGCTCTGAGCTAAGTTCTGGGGATTTGGAGATAAAAATGAAACATTTTTTGCCTTCAAGCAGCTTACATTCTTTGGCAGGGGGAGGGGATGGAATAACATGTACTCAGATAAATAAATTAAAAAAATATGTAAAGGCAATACAAATGATTTCTCGGTGAACGATTTGGGGGATTAAAAGAAAGCTTTGCAATGGAGGGGAGGCTTGAGTTGAGCCTTGAAGGGACGATGCATCCCAGGCATGGGGGGCAGCCCATGCAAAGGCATGTGGAAGTGGAATGCCACATATACTAGGGACAGCAAGTAGGTCGGTTTGTCTGGACAAGGAAGCATTCGAGAGGGAATAATGTGTAAGAAGATAGAAATTCAGGCCAGAACTAGATTGCAAAGGGATTTAAAAGACAAAGCAGAGGAGTTGGATTTTTCTCCCAGATGCCTTTAGGAACCACTGGAGTTTTCCAGTTTTAGGGCCTAGTATGAAGCTAAATTTTTATGTGGGTTTTCCTACCACAGTAAAGACTTATATCTGAAGGCACGGGCTGTTTACTCCTTCACCATATCCCTTCCTATGGACCATGAGATCTAAGGGTTCTTACTTTTGCACAGATGTTTCATTTTTCAATTTTGCCCATTCTTTTAGCAGGCTAGAAAGTTGAATTGGGGGCAGCTGGGTAGTGTAGTGGCTGGAGTACTGGGCCTGGAGTCAGGAGAACCAGGAAGACCAGAGTTCAAATCCAGCGTGGCTCTGTGACCCTGGGCAAGGCACTTAAACCCTATGCCTTGTTGTGACAGCACTCAGTACTAGCTGACAAAAGGTGACCCACTGGAGAAGGAAATGGCGAACTGCTTCAGTGTCTCTGCCAAGAAAACCCCACAGGCAGTATTGGTGTGCTATGGTCCATGGGGTCATGAAGAGTGAGACACAACAGATCCACTGAACAACAACAACAAAAGCTAATCAGGATCATTATTAGAATAAATGACACTTTGGGGAGATTGTCGTAGCTAAAGGCAAGACTTGAGTTCAAGTCCAGTTTCTGACATGTACAGGCTTTTGTTTCTCAGATAATTATTTAATACTTTAAGTTAGAGGAGAGTTGCTGATCTACATCAGTGGGAGAGAATTTTCGCAGTGAGGGTCTCCCACACTAATGGAACCATAGGCTCACATAAAAAAAAGTCTCTTTTTCTCTCTCCCTCCCCCTTCATCCATCCATCCATCCATCCATCCATCCATACATCCTGTCTATCTATCCATCCATCCATCTATTATCTATCTATCCTGTCTATCTATCCTGTCTATCTATCTATCTATCTATCTATCTATCTATCTATCTATCTATCTATCCATCCATCCATTCATCCATCCATCTATCCATCTATCCATCTATCCATCTATCTATCTATCTATCTATCTATCTATCTATCTATCTATCTATCTATCTATCCTGTCTGTGTATCTATCTATCTATCTATCTATCTATCTATCTATCTATCTATCTATCTATCTATCTATCTATCTATCTATCTCTATATATCTACACACACAGGGGCAGCTAGGCGGTGCCATGGATAGAATGTCAGGCCTGGAGTCAGGAAGAATTACCTTTCTTAGTTCAAATTTGGCTTCAGACACTTACTAGCTATACCCTAGGCAAGTCACTTAACTGTGTTTGCCTTAATTTCCTCATCTGTAAAATGAGCTGGAGAAGGAAATGGCAAACCCCTCCAGTGTCTCTGCCAAGAAAACCTCATGGACTGCATTGGAGTGCTATAGTCCATGGGATCACAAAGAGTCAGAGGTTTATAGTTTCCTCGTCTGTAAAATGGGGATAATAATAGCTACCTATCTCAAAGGCTTATTGTAAGGATCAAATTAGAAAATGTATGTAAAGTATTTCACAAATCTTAGCTAGGCGGTGCAGTAGATAGAGCACCAGGCCTGGAGTCACGAAGACTCATCTTCTTGAATTCAAATCCAGCCTCAGATACTTCCTAGCTGTGTGACCCTGGACAAGTCACTTAGCTCTGTTGGCCTCAGTTTCCTCATCTGTAAAAACGAGCTGGAGAAGGAAATGGCAAACCACTCCAGTATCTTTGCCAAGAAAACCCCAACTGGCATCACAAAGAAATGACTGAAAACAACAATAATATATGTGCAAACATATGTGTGTGTATGTGTGTATATACATATACATATATATAGACACACAAACATGTGCCTATATAATGCTTTGAGATTTGCAAAGTGCTTTTCACAAGCCTTCTGACAACTCTGAGACAACTAGATGTGTCCTTTGCTGCTTTAAATGTAAACTTCTGCTAATAGCAGGAATTCATAACATCATGAAATTTTAAGAGGAAGCCATATTAGATGGCGCAACAGTTGAAATCTTCTCAGGGGTCACCGGTATCAAAATACACATCACCAAAGACCAGCAAGGATTTACAGCTGGAACATCTTAAAGCAACACTGAGGAGGGCAATTTCAGTAATCATATACACACTTCCTTCTTCAACCTAACGAATATGCCATCTACTAAGAAACCTTGGAGGGCAGCTAGGTGGTGCAGTGGATAGAGCACTGGCCCTGGAGTCAGGAGGACTCAAGTCCAAATCTAGACTCAGACACTTACTAGCTGTGAGACCCTGGGCAAGTCACTTAACCCCAACCGCCTCAAAAAGAAAAGAAACCTAGGAAAGTAGGAAAAAAGAGGGGCCCAAGTAAGAAAGATTCTGGAAGATGTCCTTACTTTCCCTGATTTTTCAAAGTCAAGACTGGAGGAGATAAAAAGAGGGCTGAACTTGGAAGTGGAAGGACCTGAATTCAAATCCTAGCTCTGCCCCGTAATAAACTGTGTGACCTTGGGCAAGTGATTCAAGTTCTCTGGCCTCAATTTGCTTCTCTGTAAAGTGGGTTAGATGACCTTTAAGCTTCCTTCCAGCCCTGGCTCTAGGAGTCACTTATTCTTACACATGTGAGAAAGGGTATAAATTCTGAAGTTCTCAGAAAGTTTCTTCTGGTGCCAAGGCCCCAGTGAGTTCCTTTTCATAAATAGAATTTCCAGTGTCATATGACAGTAAAAAAAACCCCAAAACCTTCATTTCAAGGTGTCCAAATCATAAAGGAGGAAAGCAGAAGTCTACAGATACTCATCTTTCTGCTTTCTTCAATTGGAAGCTACTACATTGAGGGAAATGTATAACATAGGAAATATAATTGTTTTAGAAATTTTCAACACTGTAAGAGGCTACTTGCTCCTGGCAAGCAAAGGTTTATGTTGAGGAAAGGTGAGTTGGTTAAAGTTTCTGCCAACTTTGGTGGCTATTCGAACTAATACACTAAATAATCAGGATCAAAGGATTCAGAGCTGGAATCAACCTTGGAAATAATTTAATCATTTTACAGATGAAGAAACTGAGTCCTGGAGAGGTGAAATGACTAAGGTCATACGAGGTGTAAGTGGGAGAGCTGGGATTTACACCTTGAGATCTTTGGCTCCCAAATCGAGCATTTTTTTTTCCTATTCCACCATTTGCCTTCTCCCTCCTCTACTAGTTATAGCTTCCTTGGATTCTTTTTCTTCCTACAGTAGAGGCTACAATGAAATTAATTAAATATGTACCACTCATTGTGGGTTTCAACACTGACTATTATATTGCATGTTGATTATCAGTTATCTCATCCTGATTTTCCAATAATCTGGATATTTATGCCACTTTTGCTTGAATTAAGATCCATGTTGCATGAGGGGTACAACAGAATTTTTAAAAGGAAAAGCTCTCCTGCCTTTGATGTCCTTCCTGGAATTAATCTTTAAAATGCTACAAGAAATAAGAAGGCACTGGAAAGTTACCCCAAGGTGTAAGGGGGTTGAAATGTTTGAAAGTCTGGTTTAAGAAAAAATACATAAACAACCTATAACTTCTCCCTAGTAGGTTTTAGGTTGGCCAATATGAAGAACATTAACCAAACACCATCATTACTATTCACTCCCATTCATTTCTTCCCCATAGGAAACAATGAACTCACATAAACTCCAACCAATCCTACCATGACCCCAAATGCTCTCCATCTTAGGAAGTGACCCTTTATAAACAAATAACCTCATCTGGGCTGAGTCCTTCTTCTTGCTAAGGCACTAACCCATCGGCTACTCTTCCTGGAACTAAGTACTGAGCCAGGGAACTTTCAGCAAATCAAAACCTTGTCAACGGTGCCAGTGGAAAAGAGGGACAAAGAAAGGGAATTCTAGAGCGCTCCTGGTGCCTTAGCCTGGAGAGCTAGGGGAGAAGAATATGGAAAGAAGAGGGTTTATGCTCATGGAGAAGGGTCTGCTGCCTAGGGACAGACAGAGGAGTCTTCCCTGGGTGAGTTTAGAAATGTGAGTAAGCTTGGGACCAACCAGGGGTGATAGTAGTAATAGCTTCCTGGGAGCTAAGGGAGGCCATAAATATATCATGTGGGAATCTGAGCAAGGCCCATGAAATGAAAATGGAACTCTTCTCAAAGGAAAAAAAAATAATTTCAGTTAGTATGATGTCAGTTTTCTATTCCATACCTGTTTGTGATGAGAGGATACTCAGTAGCCATTTTTTATTTCTTCTCTTGTTTTAAAAAATGAATGGGAGATTCAAAGGTGAAGATTCTATGATGAGTAATTTTTAAAAAAATAATTATGTCCTGCCTTTTGGTTATTATTTGAGAGCATGACATTAAAATGATTTTTATTTAATGAATAATTTTATGCTTCTTTATTTATATTTAGAGGCTCAGAAGCAAAATGTTTGAAATGCTTTTTATGCATTAGTAATCAATGTATTGGAAATATAAAAAATAGCACATAGGCCATTTTTTAAGGGAAAAATTACCTGCTGAGTAGGGCCTCTGAGACACACATAGAAGGAAATTCTACACACACACACACACACACACACACACACACACACACACACACAGACACACACAGAGGCATTCTGGCAAGCAATCTGCTCTTTAAGATCTAGAAACCCTTGTTAATTTCAACAATCCCTCAAGCTTAGACTAAAATCAGGGTGGGGAATCAGGTCTTTTAGAAAGGACAAGAAAAAACGGTAGTTTCTGGGTCGGCCTCGGATGATGTCATCATAGGTTCTAAATCTGATAGCCAAGCAGTGGACACTAACTCTTCTCGCCCATGTGACCTCTAGAATCAATCTGGGTAACAGACCTCACGTTTTATAATTCTCCCTTTTTGAGCCTAGAATCCGAAGCAGGAGATTAAACAGAGTTTCCCATGTCAAGGCTCGGATGATGTGAGTACGTGTGTGTGAGTGTGTGTGTGTGTGAGTGTGTGTGTGCGTGCGCACGCGTCGGGGGGGGGGGGTGAGGGGAGGAGGCATGAAAACTAACTCTTCCAGCACACACCCCTTTTCTTACTACAAGGGCATCCAGCAATCACATTTGCAATAGTAAAAATGCTGAAGAACCCGGCCCCGTCTCTTTCCCTCGGTAACCACCCCAATCCCTCCCTACAAAGACCTTCGTGCTTTACTGGTCCCAGGAAATTGTGGAAGGGGTTAAAATGGAGAAATACAGCTGATAGCGCTGTTGCAATAAATAAATGAATGAATGAACCATAAAGAGCTAGCCATCCAACCCTGGGGAGCGAGTGTCTCATTTTCTGCAATCGGATGCATTGGCAATCACTGATTTAAAAAAAAAAGAAAAAAAATCCTATTTTACATTTAGTTCAGTGTGTTTAAAACACATACAGCCCCACACATGCACGTATACCAAAGAAACACTGTACACTGCACACATGTACATCCGCCTCTAAAAAAAGCATAATTTCCCTGTTATTATTTCACTCAATGGAAAGGCAAATGGCTTTTAGAAAATCTGAAAGAATACCAACTTCACCCCAAAGGCATTTTATTCGGCACATATGGCATAGACCGACACACACACACACACACACACACACACACACACCCCACACATATACATACACACATACAAACACACACACACACACACACACACACACACAAAGGTTTTTTCCCCCATGTTACATACCAAGCTAAAATACAGTTGCTATGCCAACAGATCTTTTTTTTTTTTAAATTAAAAAAATTATTAGCAGGAAAATTCCCCCACCCCCCACCCCCAATTCTTGAGTCCTATTCCCCACCCATGAAAGAGGGAGAGAGGCTCAGGGAAAGAGAGGGGTTGAGGGATGGGGAGGAGGGGAGGGAAGGGGAAGCCGGGCTTACCAAAGATGCTGATTTGATAGTGGCAAAGCGCTCTCGGTTCCGGTAGTGGAGGGCCTGACTCTGGACTGACTGGGTAGGCCGCAGTTCAGGCCTGGAATCCCTGTGGCCCACCTCATCCCTTATGAATACATGATCCTGCAGAAATGGATAAAAACAAGGAGAAAGTCCAGCTCCGCTCTTTCCTCACCGGCCGCCTCTCTCTCACCCCTCTTTCTGCACAAGCACCGCTGTTTGAAATGCATAGTTCGGCTCTCGGCTAGTCCCTGCGGCTCCCACAGTCCAAAATGAATAAGGAGCACATTGCAGCCAGCCTTCAGTTAGAAATGTCAGCTGATCGCTAGTGGGATGCCTTCGGAATCCCTGGCAGGATTTTTTCCCCCTTTGCCTCCAGAATTACATCAATGCCCAAGGAAGGAGGGATGAAAAAGCCAAGGCAAGGTACAGATGCCTCAAGACCGTCTGCTTACGACGCTGCAGCCGGAGGCTCCCTTTAAAAATGTCATGTCCATGCCTACTAGGGAGGATGCTGGCAGCTTTGAACATACAAGCAAGCCTCTGCCTCATCCCCTCGCAGGAGGCTTCTCTGAGTCGGGCTGGATTGGAGACAGCTGCTGGGGTGGCATCACCGACCGTCCTGCCTACAGCCTGCTCAGGCTGCTACCCAGCCGCCTCTCTCTCTCTTGTGCTGGGAGGACTCGGCGGGCACTGAGGAGGGATCCTGCTTTCCAGGCATGATCGGACACAGTTCTAGCACCTTCTCTCTATAGCTTCGGAAAGGAGGGTTTTTTTTTTATATTTAAAGAGACAGATGCACAGTTGGAATGGAACGACACTTTCCCAGATTCTCCCCCCACCACCCTCCCCCACTCAGAATGGGCATGGTCACTAGAGCATGGGGGGAGGGGGGCAGCAAGGGGGGTGGAACTGGAACGGAGTGTCCTCGACCAACATCTGATCCTGAGAGAGGTTGGGGGAGGCACTCTGACTGGAGCCTTGAATAAAAGGTAGCTGTCCCTAGAATGAATAATAATGCATCTCTCTTAATCACCGCAGAAATGTCTTTTGGGGGTGGGGAGAGGATGGTTTTCAAGAGAACTCTTCTAGGATAGCATCTTTCTATGTGGCCATGGGAGGGGACAGGCAGGAAGTCTAACCTTACAAACAAGAAGATTCTATAACAGTTAAAATGCTTGCAGCCACGTGCAGCCATGGGGGATTTTAAAATAGCACATGCTTGAGATAGGGGTGGGGGTGGGGTGGGGGGAGAAGAGAGAATATTCTCTTACTGCCCCAGGGCTTCTGGAGAGACCATCTGCAAGAAGTTTCATTTTCTATATTTTGTCATGGCTATGTGGAGAGTTTTATTTAATTAGTTTCCTTTATCACGAGGCCAGGAATAAGATCCCATTTCTGAAGGGGTTGAGAAGCTCTCAAATTTAATGTTGCTTGAGTGTTTTGTAGAGTCCAAACATGGATGGGGTGGATGAAAGTAAAATCTTTGAGTCTGAGGTATTGATGCAAATGTCAAATGTCCTCATTCAGCTGGTTAATTTTTCTTTAATTAGGATCAAATTTGAATATGGGGTCCAACGGCCAAGTGACATACATTTGCTGCATCAGGGTTGGCCTCATTCTTGGGTGGTCATCACTGCTTGGGATATGCAATGACATGAACTGTGAAATGCTGGCTTCTTAACTGGCATTTTGGAACTCTTCCATGTCAGAGGGACAACCTAAATGGCCTCATATGACCATCTGGGAAATCCAGACTTGGTGTCTGGCCAGACTGTAGGCCCTATATCATCATTATCATTATCATTATCATCATCGTCATCACCATCATCACCATCACCGTCTTCTTCCTGTTCTACCTCTTCACAATCATCATCATTTTCAACAATCATTTCTTAGATGCTGTTTCAGGCATTATACTAATTTCTGGGAACACAAGGTAAAGCAAAGTGGGTTGTACATTGGTTCCAGGAGCTAGAGAGGAAGAAGGTGGCCTCCCCTACCCGCACACCATAGCTCCTGAGAAATTATATTCTTAAAGGTCTCAACACTTGAACTTTATTTCCCCCAATATCAAAGGTCTTTGGTGGAGAAGTAAAGATGCTTCGATGTGCCATAAATTCAGAAGTGAAAGAGAGACCAGGTCTGGAAGCCTGTGATAGTACGAATTCTGACAACTCATAAGCTTAGCGTGGGTTGGTTTTCAACCTTTTAGGTGCTTTTTAGTAAAAGGAGAACCAAAAGTATGTGGCGGTGGTCGGATTTCAAAACGAAATAATTGAGGATGGTGGGATTTTTGAGCTGGAAGGGACCTTCCAATTCAATTACACGAGGAATTATGAAGTACTTTCTATGTGCCATGCTCTGTGCTAGGAGCCAGGGACAGAAAGACAAAAAAAGAAAGTCTCTGACCTTGAGCGGCTTACATTCTTCTGTGGGGGAAGGAAACACATTTAGATAAGTAAATACAAAATAAATAGAAAGAGCTCATGTGGCTGGTGGTACTTTAGCTGAAACTTGAAGGGAGTTAGAGATTCCAGGAAGCAGAGCTGGGGAGGGAGAGCCTTCCAAGCAGGAGTCTGTGGCCAGGCAGACAGGAGTGAGATAGAATGTTACGTATTGTGTATATAATAATCCATATGTATAATATGGAATATTAAGGCCACATTGACTGAGCTGGTTAGACCATGAAATCATCTGGGAAGGACATATTGGAGCCAGATTAGGAAGGCCTTTAAATGACAAACATTATATCCTAGAAGCAAAGGGAACCATTGAAATTTCTTGAGTAGCAGATTGATAGGCATGGTCAGAACTGTGCTTTAAGGAGATTGTTTTGCTAGCTGTGTGGTAGATGGATTGGAGAAGGGAGAGATTGGAGGTAGGGAAACCAATGAAGTTATGGAACCACTTTTCAGGTGGGAGTTGATAAGGACCCAGGTTAGAATTGTGGTTAGGTGAGGGAAGAAGAGACATACCAGATATTGTGGAGATAGAATCTATAAGACTTAAAAACTGGATACATGTGGAGGGAGTGAGCGAGAAGGAAAAAATTAAGAATAATTCTGAGTAAGCAAACCAAGTTGACTGAAAGGATGGTGGTGCCTTTGATGGAAATAGAGAAATTAGGAAAAGGGGTGAATTTCATGAGATTATGATTTCTGTTTCAGACATGTTAACCACGAGATGTCTATGGGATATCTGAGCAGAGGTAGTTGGTGAAGACCTAGAACTCAGCAGAATGATAAAGGCAGGCTATGTAGAGAACTCATGGGCGCTGATATGAGATCACCAAAAGAAAAGAAAAGTGGGCCCAGAAGAGAAGCCTGCAGACCATCTAGTCCAACCCCATCACTTTCTAGATGAGCTATTTGAAAGTGGGAGAAGCTAACAGTCTTGTCCAAAGTCAAATAGGCAGAAACAGAGCCAGGATTTGAAACTGGGTCCTAACTCCAAATATAGTACTTTTTTTTAAAAATTAAACTACACTATCTCTTAATTCATAGATATTACCAAAGAACTAGAGTCCCTAGCACATTTGGCATTCCATAAGGCTTGTCCTTAAGTCAATGAGAAAAGTGTCCCAAAATACAGTCCTTCTGCATACTCTCGAATTTAGTCATTTATTGATTTGTCTCATCTATGAAAATAGATCCCTTTGTATCAAATTAAAAGCCACACTAGATACTACATTTACATATTTATTTAAGTCAAAGAAAATTGAATTTTACATAGTAAAAAAGTTAATAGACCCTAACTCACATGTCCATGTGAGTGGACAATTTCCCTAGTCAATTAACTGTTGTGTGTTTTTTCAGGGAAGGGGGTGAGAGAGGCATTTCCATTTTAAAAGGCCAGCCAAAAAAATATAGATTTTAAATATGATGTACTTATTAAGGAATAAGTACAAATGATATACTTCTTTTCTTTCTGTTAAAACAAAAATTTTCCATCAAGTTTCTGTGACTGGTTTGTCAACTGAACTCAACTCAACTCAACAACATCTAAGGATTGTAAGAGAGTATACAAGATCACAAAATGGAGAAAAATCTAGTTCAACAGTAGGGAGCCATTTCATTTTCAATGGGTTCTTCCAGAAGTCAGATGTTCTTTCAAATATGGGATCTCATTAAATATATGATAGGTGGGGTCCAGAATTAAACACATGGAGGCCAGTGGGTTGGATTGTCTTTGCGAAGTTATAGTTCCTTTAATAATGCTTGTTAATTGAATGTTCTTTTGGGAATGTCATGTTGCAAATCACGAAATACCATGATCTTTGAAGAATTAAAGTTGAGTGTCACCCAAAGAACAATGGAGAAGTTCATGCTGGGAATGAATAGACTAAAACACATGACCAAGGAAGAATTGTGCAGGAGGAACAGCACAAAAGCTGTCATTAGAGACACCTGACCCGATGGGGCACAGCTCTATTACATGCTATCTCTGTGACCTTAGAAAAGTCATTTCACCTTTCTAGGCCTCAGTTTCCAGTAAAATTATGGAGTATAGGCTCCTGCCTGTAATCCCAGCTGAGGCTGGTTGGATCTCTTGAGTTCAGGGATTCTGAGCCAACTGAATATCTTCACCAAGTCTGGCATGACTATAGAACACCCAGAGAGTAGGGGACAAGAGGCTGCCTGAGGAGGGGTCCAGATTGGAAAGAGAGGTCAGAGCTTTGGTGCCAATTAGCAGTGTGAGCAGGCTGGTGTGTGGCTGCTGTAATCCATCCTTTGGGACCAGGAAGACCCAGATTCAAGTCCTACTTGTGACACACACTGGTTGTGAGATTCTAGACAAGTCACTTAACCTCTCAATGCTCTCGGCCACTATCCCATTGCCAAGAAGGTGCCAACCTGCATCAGGCAGGGGTTGCCTCATCCTGGAGTTCCTTTTACCTAGGAAATTGCAGGTGTACTCACTATCCCTCCTGATCTTATTGATTGCATCATTTTCATTTACAAATACGTCCCTTCTGCCTTTCCTACCCACCAGTGGACAATGATCCATGCTCATCATCTACTTCAGCAAAGAAAGGAAGGAGGTAAATTCTCTCGTCTTTTCTGCAGGGCCTAGCTTAGTCATAATTCCATGGCATTCAGTTTCTTTTTTTTAAAAGTGGTAGTGGGGAACTTGTTAAATAAAATTTTCTTTTAAAAGCTGGGGAGGAGAAAAGGTGAGAATTAAACAGTGTCTGCTGGTGTCCATCTTGTCTAAAACCTTTTAATAATTGGCAGCTAGGTGGTGCAGTGGATGGTGTGCTGGGCCTGGAGTCAGAAAAACTTGAGTTCAAATTTGTCCTCATATACTTAGCCGGGTGACCCTGGACAAGTCACTTAACCCTATTTGCCTCAGTTTCTTCATCTGTAAGATGAGTTGGAGAAGGAAATGGCAAACCACTCTAGTATCTCTGACAAGAAAACCCCAAATGGGGTCATGAAGAATTGGACACAACTGAACAACAATAAAAATCAATAATGAATAAGAAAAAAAAATAAAGGATGTACAGAGTTGAAAAAAATTTAGGCTACATTTAGGTAGTGATTGATGGCTTAGGAAGGCCATTCTTCATGCCATCTCCCTTGAAGTAGGGCCCATGATATGGAATAAAAACAACTACATCCATTTTGATCAGTTCATGCCAATGTTTTCATCGATGTGTACATGCCCTTCAAAGGTACAGATCACAACCCGTCCATGCCTTGCCATGCACAGTAATTCTTATCAATGTCTTCCTACAGATCTTCCCCAAGGGGCATACCCAGCATGTTATCAACCACCGTAGGGAACAGTGGATGACATGAGCTGTCCCTTTGCTATGGTTAATAGTTGGAAGGGACATCAGAGATCATTTTATCTAACTCCTTCATCGTACAGATTGAGGAAAGGGAGGACCCACCTAAGGTAGTCAACCTGGTTAAATCCCTTGCTGCTTTGAAAGTTCAATGGAGTTCTTGGTTTATGGCTAACTATGGACTAGTGATAACCAGTGATAAAGAAGAAGTGATAATGATACAGAAAGGTCCAGAATCACAAAATAATCAATTTCAAAAGAATGTGTCCCATAAGTCCCATGAATCATAAGAGGGAACATATCAAAACCAAAATATTTCACTGCATAGTATATATGTTGTAACCAAGTTGAAAGCCAAGATTTGACTTCCTGGTGACTACCTGGTGACCAGGTAGAAACAAAATAGCTCCTAGAAATGTCATGTGCTTTTCCAAAGGTCCTAACAAAGTCTTTGCTTACCTATCAAATGCACAGTGTTCTTCCATTTTTAACAAAAAGCCAAGATCCCTCTTCTTGGAAAGTTGGCTCAATGAGTTATTCAAAATCTTGAGTAAAGAGTGATGAACCTCAGGTGATGTAAAGAAATACATATATTGTACTCTGTTGTTATACCCTGGAGGGAGGGGTGCTAGGAGATAGAGTAGATAAAGTATTAGATATGGAGTCAGAAAGACCTGAGTTCAAATACTGCTTGAGATAGGGTTATCCTCATGGTTCAGAGGGATGTTGATACAGGAAAGTAGTCTTAAACGGCATAACTTGTCAGGTAGGAAAGAGAACCACAAGAAAGCAGTAGAGCCAAGAAGGGTTGGCTCAGCTCTTACTTTGATAGCCAGTGCAGAGGTACAAAGATGGGAGATGGACTATCATGTGTGAGAAATGGCAAATGGGCCAGCGTGGCTGGAATGTAGAACACAAGGAGGGAAGTGATGAATAAGAAGACTGGAATGATTGAGTGATAATGGAGAGAACAAGGTGATACTAAGGAGGGATGAAGAATCTTGACAGTTGCTACATCCTGTGGAGATCATTACATTTCTGGAAGAGAAACTGCTTTAATATGAAGATTACTAGCCATTATACAAGATTAGCTAATAAATTAATTTAGCTATACACTGCCAAAAAATAACTGAATTGAGTATTCTTTGCCAGTGGCTTAGGAGCCATCAAGGCTGCTAATTAATAGAAAATGAGAGCACAGGTCATGCAATGAAAGTGTGAGATAGCTGGTGGAGAACCTGTGAGTTCCAATGGTGTCCATAAGAAAACTAAAGGAAGGTCCCCAGTGGAGGACTGATGAAGAACACAGTCCAGTGGCACAGCCTGGGCAGGTATGGATGGGAACATTAACATGGATGAGCTTATGGTGCGATTGAGTAATTGACATATATATGTATATGTATATGTATATATATATAAATACTATAAAATTAAATATTATATATTGCTAAATTAAAATTAAATAAAAATATTAAATATTTTATATATATGTGTGTGTGTATATATATATATGTGTGTGTGTATATATATATGTATATATATATATATGTATATAGTCAAACCTGTGTCAAAGATTATCTAATGAACCAGAGCCAAGAAGAGCAAGAAGAACCAGGAGAACAGGAATACACAAGGATGACAATAATGTAAAGAAAAGAAACACTGCCATGAAGACAAATGCTAGTATCTCTAATGACCAATTTGGGCCCTGGGGAAGATACAAGGATCTCTCTCTCTCTTTCTCTGTCTCTGTCTCTGTCTCTCCTTTCGGAAGAGAGGTTTTGGGTGTGGGATGGGAGGCATCATGAGTGAGAAATGTTATATACACTGACAGATGTGGTCATGGTGTTTGCTGAATTTGTTTAACCATTTTTCCTTTGTAACAAAGGTAGGCTTATCATTGGGTGGTGGTGGATATACTTGGAAATAACTGGGATGTAAAAGCAAAAGGCATTGATAAAACTTTAAAAAAAAAGAGTCAAAGCATCCCCCATTCAGCAAAAATAATTTTTATTAAAGCAGAGAATTAAACTAGAACATCTTACCCCTCAAGAACAATTCTTTTTTTCTCCCCATGGAAATGCTGAAAAGTTTTTAAATTTTTTTTTAAAGAAAATGTCATGATAGGGTCATCACTGTAGCATAGCTCCGACCCCTTCCAGGTCACCTACTCTATCTAAACCCTTCATTTTATAGATGAGGAACCTGAGAGGTCCAGACCTTGAATAGGGTCACACAGGTGGTAAGAGGATTTGAACCTAGGACCTTGGGCTCCAGACTCAATACTTGTTCTACTCACAGCAGTGCAGGAGCCAAGCAAAAATATTGGTCATTATTTCGAATGTCTGTTCAAGGAAGTTATGCCTAAATATTTCCTAAAGAAAGGGTACAAATATGGGCTTCTCAAGAATGCTGAAATTGACAAAAGGTCAATTCCTTTAATACAGTACAATTTTAGATTATCTATTGAAGGGACTATAGTGTAGGTAATTGATTTTTGACTGAAAGAATAGTGATAAACGACTCACACTTCTGTACTGCGTCAGGGTATCCAAACTGCCTTTCCCATAAAAACCTTGTGAAATGGGTCATTAAGAATCATCGGGACACAGGATCATCAATGTAGAGCTAAGAGGCCTTGGAGGTCATTTAATCCAATCTCCTCATTTTAACAATGATAAAACTGAGACCGAGAGAAGTTAAATTACTTGCCCAAGATCACAAGGCTACTAAGTGTCTAACATAGGATTTGAACCCCAGGTCTTCCTGGCTCCAAGCCCAATACCAACATGAAAATTGCTTTAGGTTCCGAATCAGGGTACGTGCTGAGGCTAATACTGAAATTCATCTGCATTCTCTGTATACACACTCACTTGATATCAGTGGGACGAGGGTATAGAATCATGCTAGCAAAGACATGACTGTGTGGGCCCAAAGCTTACCATTTGAATAAGCCTAGGGTTCATGTTGATAGGTGGATGGCCATAGAGACCTACCAGGCTCTACCTTATAGGACAACCCTGTCTCTTGATAAGAAAAGCAGCATGGTAAGATGGCCTAAAGGGAAATGGAAGAGTCTGAAGTTTCTTTTGTTAGACTGTATGGGTTCCAGTCCAATCACAGTGCTTCCAAGGTGGTGTTGGGGAAAGACTTTGAGAGGAGACAGGGGTTGAAGGGAAAAGAGAAACCTGAAATCTGGATGCCAAATGGATTTTTTAAAAATGGGCCCACTTAACATTTTGGGGATATGACTTTGTGAAAGCAGAAATGTCATGTTAAAATGGGGGCAACATGAACTCTTTAGCTACAGCTGATCTCTCAAAGTAGATTGGTTGCCCATTAGACCCTGCCTCACTTCAGGGCTGAAAGTACAAGGCCAGATACCCAAATGAGAAGAAATTCTCCATATCTTTCTATTATTTTTATTATATCTTTCTGCTGTTTTTATTCTTAAATTCCTATGGATTTGCCTCACATGTGAAAGGTCTCTGGTCCAAAGGGAGACATGTTTCTGAAAAAGTCATGCTAGGAAGGTGGTAGATATGGAAAATGTACCATGTGTGGAGTCTGAGGACGTCAGTTCAAATCCAACCTTTGATGCTTATTCCTATTGTGATTTAGGGCAAGTAAGTCACTTAGCCTCCCTAGGCCTCAGTTTCCTCATCTATAAAATGAGATAGCTGCCAAGGTCCCTTCTAACTCTTAACTCTTTGATCTTGTGACTTCATTGGTTTAGTCAAATCTCTCCATAGAAAATCCACCCACCATGCCTACAATGTAGAGGATTATGCTGGCAGGTGTGTGTAAGATGGGTTGGAAGAAGGAGACACTGGCAGCCCAGTGTTCAATTAAGAGGCTATTGTAGTAGTCTAGACAAAAAGTGATGAAGTCTTGATCTTAGGAGTTGGCCATGTTAGGGATGACAAAGGAATGGATACAAGAGATGCTGGGGAGGGAGAGAGAATCTATAAGAATTGATTAGATATGGTGGGTGAGAGACGAGGAAAGGAAGGGCAGACTACGACACCATAGCTTGAAACATGGGTAAGAGAAAAGATGGGGGGGGTGTAGCCTTAGTAGAAACAGACCAAACAAAGAGGAGAGAGTTATTTATGTAGGGAAGATAATGAATTCGGTTTTAGACATACTGAATTTGAGAAGCCTATGGGGTCATCCAGGAGGAAATGTCTACTGAGCATTTGGTGATACGGGATTGGAGTATAGGGAAGCTATGAGAGTTTGATGTACAGATCACAGGATCACAGAAATGGAAGTAGAAGGTACCTTAAAGGACATATAGTCCAACCCTATCATTTCACATAAGAGGAAACAAAGGCACAGAGAGGTGAAGTGTCTCACTCAAGATGACAATAAAAAGCAGAAGTGAGATTTGAACCCAGGTCTTCAGTCCAAAACTAGCCTCGGCATTGCTGCCTTCTCTGTGTGTCTGCACGGTGATCTTCAGCCACTGGGCTTTGCACATGATGCCTTCCAATTGTCGCTGCAAAAGTTGATAGTTGAACCCATGGATGCTAATGAGATTTCCCAAGAGAATATGTGGAGGGAGAAGAGTCCAGTAAGGAGTCTTTGGGGACCCTCTTGGTTCATTGGGACATTGATCCAATGAAGAAGTCTAAGATAGAGAAGCCAGATAGGTAGGAAGAGAATGATGAGAAAACAGTGTATCCAGCAAGGGTTGACTCAGCTCTTAGATTATTTTCATTACCAAGGTAAATGAGCTTTGGACTGGGAAGGAAAATAAAAAATGGCCAACAGAGAGTCAACACTAAAGATAGGTATTGAGACAGTAAGTAAGCATCCAGCTATCTTTGATGAAAGTCACTAAGGTACTGAAAAGATCGGAATCTTGAATGCTATTTAAAAGATGGCGGAGTATAATGAAGGGATTGGAGAAGGGCAAATGTCCCGATTTAAAAAGAAAGGAAAGAAAATGGAGTCTGTAAATTATGGGCCAGCAAGTCTGAGTATCAAAATTTTAAAGATGGATTATTAAAGGACTGGTTACAAACATCTAGAAAAGGAAATGACGATTGCAGAGACCTGCTACATGAAGAGCAGGTCATGTCAGAAGCAGCTCATTTCCTTTTTTTGATCAAGTTACTAGATGGGTAGGTCAAATTTGACACATTCTCTCATGCTATTCTTGTCAGTGGGCAAGTTGAAAGTACAAGTAGGTTACTCCATAATTGGTTTGAAGGTCAGATCCAAAGAGTTGTTACTAATCTAATGGCTCTCTATCATTTTGGAAGGGGGTCTCCACTGGGGTGCTCCAGGTTGGTCTTGTACTGTTTTAACATTTTCATAAATGATTTGGATAAAAGCACAGATGGTATGCTTATCAGAACTAAAGATGGCATAAAGCTAGGAGGGAGACCTAACACATGGATGAAAGCCAGGGTCTGGAAAGGTGTTAATAGATTGGAACACTGGATCAAATCTAATATGATGGAAATGCATAGGGCTAAATATAAAGTCTTATATGAGGATTCATAAAATAAATTTAAAATGCATAAGGTGAAGGAGGAACAACTAGGAGCTATGAGTACTGTTCTGGATACATAAAGCCTGTTATCTAAAAAAAAAATTGGGTGTTTTGATGGAATGTAAGTGGAATATGAATCCAAAATGTGTCCCAACAGCTCATGTAGATCTTAGGCTGTGTTAACAGAGGGACTGAATCCAGGAGGTGGGAGAAGATGGCCCTGCTCTGTCCTGTCCTAGACAGACCACATTTGGGCTACTGTGCTCAGTTCTGAGCATCATGTTTTAGCAAGGACATGAATCAGGCAGAAGGCATTCAAAGGAGGGTAAACTGGATGGTCAGAGGCCTTGAATTCATGCCACATAAAGACCAGTTTAAAAAAAATGACATGTTCATCTGTTTAGCTTGGAGAAGAACAGACATGGCTGTGGTGTGGGATGAGCATAATAGCTATTCTCAAGTATCTGAAGGGTTGTTTTGTGGAAGAAGGATTAATCTTGTTTCTCTTGTTCTCAGGTGACAAAATTAGGAGCATGGGCAGAAGTGCAACATTTTTGCTTGATTTCAGGACAAGCTTCTCATCAAGTAAACTGTCCAAGTAGGATGGGCTGCTTCAGAGACTAATAGACTCCCTTGTTAGGAGGCTGTGTTAAGGGAAGCAGTTAGTAATCAGGGCCTATGATGGGGGTACTTGGGGTGGGAACATAGACAAGAGAATGTTGCAGAAGTATGATGACCAACAGTTGGTAAACAAATTCTATGTATAAGTATATATAAAACTAATTTTATGTAAATTATAAAAATATATAATATGTACATATATATATATATATATATATGAAACAAAGAAAAGTGTTCATAAGATCATAGGTCATAGATTTGGAAGGGATGTCAGAAGTTATCTTGTCCAATTTTTAATTTTACAGATGAGGAAACTGAAGCTCAGGGATGTTAAGCAGCTAGCTGGCATCTTAGAGAGAATTCTGGATTTGGTGTCAGGAATGTCTAAGTTTAAATCCTACCTCAGACACTTACTTAGCTGTGTGACCCCAGGGAAGTCACTTAATCTATTAAGATCAGTTCCCTCATCTATAAAGAGGGTGCATTAGTAGTACACCTCCCTGCTGGGATCAAATGAGATAATTTATGTGAAGTCCTTTGCACACCCTAAGGTGCTATATAAATACTAGTGATTATTATTATATTGATAACTATTACTACTACTGCTCCTACTACTACCATTACTACTGCTACTACTACCACCGCTGCTGCTGCTGCTATCACCACCACTACCACTACTCCTGCTCTTAAGTGACTTGCCCAAGGTCACACAGGCAGTACATTATAGAGGTGGGAACTTGGGAAGAATTGAGCCACGATGACAATGGTAGGGGACCATCCATCCCTTTCAGTCTCTTTCAGGTTAGCTTTTAACAGTTGTCCCAGTGGTAACCTGGGTGCTCCTGACTGAGCAACGCTTGCCTGTCTCTTCATGTCTTATATCTGTAGAAGCTTCCTCTTGCTTAGTTCCCCAAGGTGCCAGCAGGGAAGCCACAATTGAGCTTAGAGCAGTGGAGGAAATTGACTCCCAGAAAATGAAGGAGTGTTTCTTTTCCTCTCTTTTGTGCCTGGGAGCCCAACAATCTCTCCCTTCCTCTCTCTAGCAAACAAACAAACAAAACAAACCACCCAACTAACAATAACACGTGCTAATGGAACAATTAGGTAAAAGAAAAGGACACCAGGTCCCTTAAATTATACAATGCCTAATTGGGGTCCTGGAGGCAATGCTAAATTCTCTTAGGATAAGCTGTCAAAGGGATTTTTTAAAAAGCTGTAATGACATAAATATTGCCTATAATTTATAGAGCACTTTGAGATTTGTAAAGTGCTTTGTTTACATATTCCGTCCTCATGGCAATCCTGGGAAGCAGGTAATCCCCATTTGCAGATGAAAAAACTGAGGATGATAGAGGTCAGGAGACTTGTCTAGGGTCACACACCCAGTAAGTGTCTGAGGCTGGATCTGAACTCGAGTCTTCCTGGTCCCAAGTATAGGACTCTATCCACTATGCTACCTACCTTCCTCAAAAAAGACAAAGGTCAGAGCAGGGAAAGGCCAGATACTTGGAGTGGATGGTCCAATGACAACTGAAGTCAGAGAGGAGAGCTGAGCTGCTCACTCTATTGTGCTTCTGTTTCCTCTGGTCAGGGGAGTGACATTTGGAATGGAAGGCACAGAACAAAAATGGCCAACAGGAAGTTGATGCCCAAAATAAGTAAGGTGATGGTAAGAGTGTAGTAGCTGCCCTAGAGGAATTTCAGGCACCTGGGGCCAGATGAACCACATTCCCTAGTAGGGAATGAACGAAAGTGACTAGTGAGTCATTATCATTTATGTTTGAAAGGTACTGCTGGTCTACCACGGAGAGGGCTGAAACTTTGGACTCAGAGTGAACTAGATTAGAATTCCTGCTCTGCTACTTACTACCTATGTGACCCTGGGCAAGTCTCGACCTCTCTGAGCCTCAGTAACCACTTATTAAAAGCTTTACCATCCAAGCATTCACTGCTCTGTGAAACAAGGGCATTGGCTTAGAAGACCTTTCAAGGTTACTCTTCCTGTTCTATGCGGTTGATCCTATGCTTGGGGATGGGCAAGTGTTGTCCAGTTCTCCAAATAGGAAAGAGAATGGAGCCTGCAAACAGTAGGCAAGTAAGCTTGACTTTGATTCCTGGCAAAATTCTAGAATATATCCTTTAGAGAGATTGTGAATGAACACTGGAATGGGAAGTAGTGTTGACAAAGGATCAGCATGGTTTCATCCAAACAGGTCATGCCAGACCAATTTTATTTCCTCTTTTTTCAGGGCTACTAAAAGGGTATTTCTGGGTGGGGAATATGGCTGATCGGGTTTCTAGATTGACTTTATTTTTTAAAAGTTTTATTGTATATTTGTTTTGGTCCCACAGCCAGTATTTTTTATCATTTGATGTCCCCACAGAATCTGTTGTAACCAAGAGAAATATCTGAGCAAAATCAACTGACCCAGAAACCTAATTGGACAACATAGACTACATTCTGAATCCATAGTCCCCCACCACTTTACTGACAAAAGAAAGCTCTCAAGGACCAAGATTGAGCATTGCAATTCATTAAAATTCAACTGCCAATTAGGGTTATTTTAATTTATGGTATTGTCATTGGGGAAACCATTCTTTTTCTGCTTAGTCTGTCCTTCAGGTTACTTATATTTTTAGCAAAGTAATTTGATAACTCTCATCCTATTTTTGTGAAAAAGATGGATGATGTGGGGCAGGTGATAATATAATTAGGTTTAGAACTGACTGAATGACTGGATCCAGAGAGTAGTTATTTATGGTTCCATGAAAACATGGTAAAAGGTCTCTAGTGGAGTGTCCCAGGGTTGAGCTTGGTCCTGTGTTATTTATTGAACATTAAAAAAAAACACATACATGGTATACTTTCACATTTTCAGACAATGCTCATATGTTTTCAGAGAGATAACATATTGAATGACAAAGTCAAGATCCAGGAGGATCTTGTCAGACTTAAATATTGAGCTGAATAGAAAAAAGATGAAATCCAATAGAGATAAATATAAAACGTTACATTTGGGTTCACCATGCAAAGGGGGAAGAGGCATGACTGGGTAACAACTCTTCTGAACAGTATCATGGGAGGGTTTGGTGGGCCATAAACTCAGTGTAATCAAACAGCGAGATATGCCAATGATTACTCTGCATTGTGAGGTGTTACTGTTGCCACCCTGCCATACTTCTTCAAAAAAAACTTGGGCAGCATTAAAAGAGGCAGAGCTTCTAGGGATAGGAAGAGATAGGCTTACTGTATTCTACCCTGGTTAAACCATTTCTAGCGCATGGTGTTTGTGTTTTAAGAGAGTGTCTGCATGGGGGCAACCAGGATGGTGAAGGACCATGAGTTCACATTGCATTTAGATCAGTTGAGGGAAATGGGGATGTTTGGTCAGAGAAAGATTTTGAAGAGGAGAGAGGACATGATAGCTCTGCTCAAGTGTTTTGAATGGCTGTCTTGTGAAGAAGGCATTAGACTTGCTTTGTTTAATCCCAGAGGACAGAAAAAAAAAGAAAGTAACAGGTTGAAGCTGCAAAGAAGACAATTTAGGCTTGATTTAAGGAAAACTGTTAACAATAAGAGATTTCCCTAAGTGGAATGGACATGCAGCATCTGATTTCTCTTCCATCCCCCAAATTCTGTGATTTAATCTCTCCTGTTTAGGTTCACTGTCCATTAGTAGGGCCTTTCCAACATAATATGTTTTCTGATGGACTAAGTCAATAATGTGCCCATCCAACAAGATGTCACTTTCTGTGCAGGATGGACTCTTATCCACTTTGTTTTTTTGGTATGGATTGTTAAGCTCATTCTTTTGAGTAGCTGGGGATCTCACTGAGGAGGCTCGGCAGTATTCTCCAGCTTGAAGGAATCAGCAGAATGTTATTGACAAGCAAGAACAGACAGGAAACATTACCATCTAAAGGGAATCTCTCTTTGAGTTCAACTCTGTGCTGGGCATCTTTCATGACAGTAGGGAAGACCATTACTCATTTTATGTTCTTCTCCATTAGATGGGGATGGCTCTGAGGGCATGGACTGTTTTTTGCCTTTCTTGGTAGCATCACGGCTTGTCACAGTGCCTGGTACATAGTAGGCATCAATAAATATTGTGGATTGACTGATAATCAAAGGATTGCTGAATACACTTATCTCTATGGTTCCATCTGCCTAGGAATCTCATAACATTTTAACGTATGTATAAGGAACATCTTATCAGTACTGGGGCCTTTAAAATTGTTTTAGGAATTTTGGGGGGAGTGATCAATAAACAAATAAGCAGGTCCACATGTTTTCTGTACCTTTTCATCAGCTGTGTGACTATGACGATGTGGTTTACTATGGAAAATAGGCTGTGAAAACCTGCTTGTTCTCTTAACCATATTTTCATCAAGGATGGCTTCAATACATGTGTAAATCATTCTCATATTTTATAGTGATGAGAAAGCAGGCCTATGGGTTGGTAGTCATTTCCTTCTTCTTCACATCTGTGTGTGATAACACCATTTATGATTTTTAGATACCTTAAAAATTGATCCCTGAATATCTTCAAAACCACATCACCTCTAGCAGATTTCTTCTGGGTGTACTTGTATGATTCAGATATATGTATAGGCAACATCTTGTTGAGGACGGGGTCTTTACAACTGCGTCTTCTACAGAATTAAATTTACTTTTTTTTTTAATCAACAAAAAATAAAACTTGTGTTGCCTTTGGTCAGCACATCCCTCTGCTTGGCTAGAACATAAAGTGTTTCCTGGTTGACAGTTTCCGACTCTATTGGTTTTCTTATTTTGGCAAGTAAGTGCTTTGTATTAGTTAAACTTTTTAAAGAAATTATGATCATCAGAGTCACTATCTTTAGTTTTACCCATTTACCATTTCCCCCTTCTTTTCTTCTTTCTAAACTCTCTTGGCAATCTCATCATTTCCACTGGATTTAGCTATTGTCTCTATGTGGGTGACTCCCAGACTATCCAGGCCTCTTTTCTCTCCTAAACTCTAGTCTCGCATTTTCAAGGAGCTATCCTATAGGCACCTCACAATCGATATGTCCAAAACAAAACTCATCATCTTTCCTTCAAACTCACCCTTCTTCCAAACTTCCCTTTTCCTATCTAGAGTAGCAGCATCTTCTCAGTCACCCAGTCTTGCCACCTTAGAACCATCCATCGTTCCACATTCTGACTCATCCCACCCAGCTATTTAGTCTTGTAGATTCTACCTCCACAAAAAACTCTCACATCTGTCTCCTTCCTTCCACTCATAAGGGCCACTACCCTAATCCAGGTCCATATCCCTTCTTGCCTAGATTATTGCAATAGCATCCTAACAGGTTTCCCTGATCCCCCAAGAGCCAGTGCACTTGCAAATTACAATTGGACTCACTTAAATAAGAACACATTGTTTCCCATTAGAATGTAAGTTTCTTGAGAGAACTATTTTATTTTTGTCTTAAGTGCTCATAAATGTTTGCTAATTGACTGATGGATTGTTTTAGAGACATTATCTCATTTAATAGATTGGGTTGGAGCTGTGGTAGCTGTACACTGTCTCTTCACGTTCATCCTTTCAATTCTGGCTTTTGCTCTGACTTGTCACAGACATGACAGCTGATTCAGAAATGACTTCCTTTTCAGGAACTAGTCATTTCCTGTTTGTTAAGATATGGACAGTTTCATCTTTTTTAATCATGTGGTTTAGTTTGTTAAGATATGGTCAATTTCATCTTTTTAAAAAAAATTACATGGTTCAGTTTGTTAAGGTATGGCCAATTTCATTTTTAAAAAATCATATGGGTCAATGTGTTTAGATATGGCCAATTTCATTTAAAAAATCATATGGTTCAATTTGTTAAAATATGGACAACTTCATTTGTAAAAAAAAAAATCACATGGTTCAGTTTATTAAAATGTGGTCAATTTCATTTTTTTAAAAAAAAATACCTAGTTCACCTTTGTTAAGAGATGGCCAATTTCATTTAAAATTTTTTTCCCCAGTTTTTAAACATTATTTATTTAAAGTTTTCAGTTTTGAAATCTCTCTCTCCCTCCCCCCTCCACAAGATGGTAAGCAATCAGATACAGGTTATACATGTGCAATTATGTAAAACATTTCCATATTAGACATTTCATACAAGAAGACTTGAATAAAAGAAAAAAATTAAGTAAAAAATAGCATGCTTCAGTCTGTATTCAATCAATATCAGTTCTTTCTCTGGAGTGGATAGTATGCTTCTTCATTAGTCCTTTGGGGTTGTCTTGGATCATCGTATTGCTGAGAAGAGCTAAGTCATTCACAATTCTTCATCAAACAATATTGCTTTTACTGTGTATAATATTCTGCTGGTTCTGTTCACTTCGCATCAGTTCATGTAGATCTTTCAAGGTTTTTTTCTGAAATCATCCTGCTTGTCATTTCTTACAGCATAATAATATTCCATTACAATCATATACCACAGCTTGTCTAGCCATTCCCCAAGTGATGGGCAACCCTTTGATTTCCAATTGTTAGCCACCACAAAAGGAACAGCTATAAATATTTTTGTACAAATAGGTCCTTTTCCCTTTCCTTTTGGATGTCTTTGCCAAATTCATTTTTTAAAATCATGTAGGTCAATTTGTTAAGATATGGTCAATTTCATTAAAAAAAAAATCAAGTATCCACTGCACTGTGGTTCTCTTCTTGAAGAAGGATTAGGGAAGGCTCTAAAGAGGCCCAAGAGTGTTGCTCAGAGTGGGTGGGTTGATAGTAACAGAAAAGAGATAGATAGATGGATAGAGAGAGAGAGAGAGAGAGAGAAAGAGCAGAGCTGCCCAGCTCTTATTTCGATTCTATTGCCTCAGTCAAGGAGAATGACCTTTGAACTACAAAAGACAGAACAAAAATGGCCAATAGGCAGTTGACACCCAGGTTAAGTAAGAAGATATTGAGAGATTATGAAGCTTCCCTTGATAAATTTAAGTCGATTGCTCCACGTACACTGAGTGGTACTGAAAGAACTAGTAGGGGTGAGGGCTGAGCCATGATTGTCATTTTCTGAAAGATTGTGGAGAAGGAGGAGAGATACTACAAGGCTGGGGAAAGGCAAATGCCCTGATTTTCTTTTTAAATAAAAGAGAATGAAGCCTGCATGTCGAGTCCTGTGAGCTTGACTTTGACTCTTGGCAAAATCTTAGAATGTATTAGTGAAGGGATAGTTGGGGAACATTACAAAAAGTCAACATAGTTTCATCAAGGTCATGGGAGACCAGGCTTAGTGTGTATTTATTTTTTGATGGGGTTAATGAAATATTGACTCAGGGAAATGTTGCGTAAGTTTGTCTAGATTTTATTCTCATTTCTTTTTTATATACCATTGACTTAAAGGAGAAACACCACATTCATTTCCTGATATACCTGTTTCTTACTGACTTCTTCTTTGCAACAAAGAAAAAAAGGAAACAAAACTGGCCAACAAAGCAGGGATATCTCAGTGTTGGTGACATTCAATGCCAATAGCATACTCCTGTCTATTGAGAATAGAGAGGTACGATTCACCATCAAAGACCAAGATCACTCATTGGAATTGTTCAGAATTTGGAGGCTTTTCATTTTCACTAAAAGCTTTCTTGATTCTCTTCTTTCATCACAGTAGATCTCTTCATACAAGTCTTCTCATGTTCCTTGAATTCCTGATATTCATGGTTTCTTAGAGTGCATTTGTATGTTACCATCTGTTTGGCCATTCTTCAGTGACTCGGGCAATCACTCTAGTTTCCAGTTTTTTGCTATCACAAAAAGTGTCCCCTATCATGATTTTGGTGTACATATTTCTTAGACTTGGCAAAACAAAGTTTTTTTCCCCCTCTCATTCTATCATGTTTTTCTTATAGAAAATATAGAGAGACATGTAAGGACTTTCCTAATTGTCCCCTCTCCCTTCATATTTACCTTTTGTAGATCTTGTGTTTACCTATTATATACACGGTGCTCTCCAGGGGAATAAAGGCTCCTTGACGACAGGGGATGTATTGATTTTGTTTTTATATTCCCAGTGCTTGACACATAGTAGGCACTTAATAAATGCCTATTTAAACTGATTTTAAGCAAACAATACTATAATTCAGTAGATTCAGAAATGGATGAATAACCAGATATAGAATATTGACTAATAGTTTGATATCAGTTTGGAAAGAAGTTTCCACTGGAGGGTCCCAGGGATCTGGATAATTGAATGAGGATGTGAAACATGGATCTCGATAGGTGAGAACATTGGGGGGCCAAATTTAGTAAGGTGGAATTTAACAGGGTTAAAAGTCTAATCTTTGATAGACAGAACAATGTAATGACTAGAGGTCTAGCCTTGGAGTCAGGAAGACCTGGATTCTAATACCTCCTAGTCACTTAAATTCTCCCCAGTCAACTCTATAAAACTAAATTGAAAGTGAGATGTTAATTGGCCGTAATAGAATAAATCCTCCTTCACAAAAAAATGAGAGTTTTATTTTTGGGTTATAAAAATCAATGTCATAAGTACAAAATGGCAGGAAATATGACTACCCAATAGTTTGAGAAAGACCTGAGGGGTTTAGAAGCCTGCAAGATTGATGGGTCAACAATAGTGTTATATGGGAGCCAAATAGGGTAATGCAATCTCAGGAGGCACTAGTGGAGGCCTGGTGTCCAGGTCTAGTTGGAGTGGTTAGTGTCCAGATGCTCTCTGGTAACCACAGTCAGCTCCTACCTGGAGAAGTGTTCACTTCTGGGGGTCACATTTTAGTAAGAGCACTCAGTACCCTGGACATAAGATAGTGTCCAGAATAGGGCAGCTGGAATGGTGGAGGGTCTTGATTTCAAGCTATATAAGGATCGATCTAGGCTGGTAAAGAAAAGGCTGGGATGGGAGCAAGAGGGCCACAAGAAGGATCTTCAAGTGTCTGAAGGTCTCTCTTCTGGAAGGGGAATTAAGCAAGTTGTTTGGCTCCAGAGGGAAGAGCCAGAAACAGTAGGAGAAAAGAAGTTCTCTGGGGAGAATCTCTCAGTCATCCTAACATTAAGCTACTCATTCTCTGCCTTCTTGCTTTAGTCTTTCCTCCAGGGATTGGTCAATTTGTTGATCTTTGGCCAATGGATGGCTTTTGTTCTGGAAGAGTTTAAGGCCTAGAATATTAAAGCTAGTGTTTTTGGCAAGGATCGACAGTTAGTTGGGTGGGGTTGTGAAGAGGAAGGCCTGTAATTAAGAGACAGTGTAAGAAGCAGGTGGAAAAGGTGGGGAAGTCTTCATAGAAGAAGCTGGCACTACACATTGTCATCCATCCTAGGGAAGTTCACCAGATGCTACCACTTACTTTGATTTCAAGACTACTGGGGAGGAAACTCAAGCTGAGACACCCAGCGGCTTGAGCTACCCTCTCCCAAGACGGGTTCTGGAGGGAGCCAGGGAGCATGGCCCACAACCTACCTTCTTGTGCACAACAGAGGAAGCGGAATTCACGGTGCCTTCATCATCATGCGCCATGACTATGTCTGAGCTGCTCTCATCCAGCACTTCCTGCATGCTATTAACACTGCTGCTCTGACTGCCCGTGCTCACAGACATGCTCGGAATGGAGTGATTGCTGCCCAGGCTGTCCATGTTTATGCTCAGGCTCGTTCCTTGTTCACTGTCCTATAAAAATGGGGCATCGGGGTTAAAAGAGGAAAAAAAAGAAGACTGGAGAGAAAAGTGACAATCCATTGACTGAGCTATTAAACCCACTCAGTTCTGCAGCGCCAAGTGGATTTTCTGCCAAATCTGCAAAGATAAAACTTTTTATGTAGTGGCCTCACTGCCTCACCATCTCCAGGCATCTCAGATCCACTTGTCTGTCTTCCCCAGAGGCCACTCTGGACATGGGTCGTAAGGTTCTAAGAGCTGGGAGCCGAGGGCTTTCCCCTTCCACGCTCAGTTGTCTTACAGAGACAAGCAAAGCAAATGAGGCCAGGCCTGTAAAAGGAAACCTTTAAGGCTTACTGAAATGACCCACCAAGAGGTTTGTGATGAGGCCTAGGGATTCTTTGGGACCCCTGAAGGGGCCTAGGAAGACCTTTCAAGGACTGGACAATTATAATGAACAACAACAGATACCATTTCTATAGTGATGGGAGGTTTGCAGAATGCTTTACAAATATCATCTCATCTGATCCTTACAGTAACCATAGAAAATTGGCACTAATATTATCCGCATTTTACATTTTAGGAAACTGAGGAAATATGTACACCAAAGACAGCAATTAAATGACTTAGCCGGGGTCACATGGTTAGTATGTGTCTGAAGCTGGATTTGAACTCGGACTCTCCTGACTCTAGGCCCAGTGCTCTGTCCAATGTGCCATACAGCTGCCTTAAAATTACAAGCAATGCCTCAAGCAAAGGAAGACCTTAAATCGAAGGGAAGGAAGAGGGAGAACTCCAGGCATGGGGTAAGCCTAGGGTTTCTTCTGCAGGAAATACTGACTGACTTCCATAATGAAAAAATTAATTTATAACATTAATAACAAGAGCTTACATTAGTAGAGGGCTCTGAGTTTTAAAAAAGTCTCATTTTTCTGTAGCACAACTCTGGTAGTATAAATACTCTCAGTTCCATTTCACAGATATAGAAACTGAAGCACGCAGAGGTAAAGTGACTTTCCTAAGCGTTAGTAAGTGTCTGAGTCAAAACTGGACTCCCTGTCATGATTCTTTCCACTACAAAAAATCATATTGAGTGAGTATAGGTGGTTTCATTTATGTGTTTGTATCTTTGGTGCCAGGAACATAAAATGTGCTAAATATATGCTCCATGCACTATTCTGTCTAATTGTCTGTCCATCTGTTTGTCCGTCCATCTGTCTATCTGATTTGTATGACTATCTGTCTGTCTTCCCTATCATCTGTCAATCAGTCTATGATGTATTTTACTATCTGTCTATCTCTCATCTATCTCTCTTTTCTTTATTATCCATTTATCTGTCTGCCTTATACATCAGTCTGACTATCATCCATCCATCCATCCATCCATCCACCCATCCATCCTCCCATCCACACTTTGCACTGGTTATAGTGGCCTTCCTGATGTATCTCAGACCCACCATCTCATCTTTCTTCTCTGTGTCTTTACCTACACTGTCCCCATACCTGGCCTGTGCTCTCTCCAGCTCTTTGCTTCTTAGACTCCATCATTTCCATCGAAACCAAGCTCAAACGCTATCTCTTACCAGAAGAAGCCTTTCCTGCTCCCTCGGCTACTGGGATCTCCCCTTCTCTTGAAAGTATATTGTGATTCTTTTGTGTTTACTTCTCCTTGGGCTTGCTGCCTTCCCTGATGGAGGCAGGGATAGTTCCTCTCTTTGTACCTGTATCCCCTGGGCCCAGCAGATATGAGGCGCTTCATGAACGCTGGCTGACGGATCGCCTGCTTTGTGTAAGAGTAACTAAGTAACTAAGATAAATAAGAAAGTCACTCCCCACTTAGAATGTGTAGGAACATGACGGCATGTACACCCACAAGTTACACTGTGCATTGGTCCTTGGTACCTTTCCTTTGCATTTCTATTCTGTGGGAGATCAGGGATGAAGGAGGGAGGACTTCCAGTTGAGACTGTCAGGGAAGGCACTGCTGAGGCACAGAGGTGGAGAACCACACGTGGCCTCGAGGCTGCAGGTTCCCCACCCCTGGTTGAGGGTATGACTGCTGAGCTATGCTGTAAGGATAGGAAGGGTTGCAATGCAAGGCTGGGGAGAGGCAGCAGTCTAGGCACTGTGTGAGCTTGGGCTAGGGACATGGTAGCGTGAATATTGGAGAGATGGATGAGTATAGTGTAACGAGGGGTGGGGGGGGGGGTAAAAGAAAGTACCATGAAAGAAGGCTGGGAAAATCAGCTGTGGCCAGACCATGGAGGGCCTTGGATGCCAGAATGAAGACTCTGGACTTTCCTGGTAGACAACAGGGAAGCAGAGGGGCTTTAAAAAGAAGTACGCCATGATGAGACACCCCTTAAGGCGGGCACTTGTGTAGATGCAATAGGTGGTATGGTGGATAGAGCGATGGGCTTGGAGTCAGGAAGACCTGAGTTCAAATCCTGCCATATACACCTACGTACTACATGACCCTGGGCAATTCTCTTAACCTCTCCGAGCCTCTGGTTCCCAATCTGTAAAATGGGGATGATAATACTAGCATCTACATCCCAGGGTTGTCATGAGGACCAAATGAAATAAAATTCTTTTAAACCTTAAATCAGGATACAAACGCTCTGCAGTGCAGAGGGTGCTTGGAATGGGGAAAGCTTAGAGGCAGGGAGAACAGTTCAGCTGTCACTCCCAGTAAGAGGTCAGCTGAAACCTCAGCAGGATGTGGATTAAGGGGCTAGGAGGGGGAACAGAAAGGTGAGGATGGGTGAGAGAGATGTGACAGAAGTATACCTAATGGAGGGTTTGGCGACTGGTCGGATATGGCCGGTGGGCCGGAGGGAGGAGCCAAAGCTCAAGTTTCATATACCCTGAGGGGTGGTAGGATTAAAGGGGTGTGTGTGTGTGTGTGTGTGAGACAGAGACTGTGTATTTGTGAGTGTGAGAGTGTGTTTCTTTAGCGGGGAGAGCAAACTGAACATTCAAGAGAGAGTTGGAAGGATCCTTTCTAAGCAAGACTATTCATCCTTCATCCTGAACAAGTGAATACATCGTCTATCACCCATCAAGCCATTCTGTCATACCTCTCGCTGTAATCTTAGAGGGAAGTGAAAACTAGATTTAGAGCAAGAAGGGACCATGTAAGCCACTTAGTCCAATTCCTCTGTTTCACAGATGAGGAAACCGAGGCCCAGAGAGGTGAAGCGCTCGGCCCAGAGTGAGGAAACCAGCTGGTGGCAGGAGTAAAGTCTGAAGCTGGGTCTTGCTGGCCACCAGACAGCGCCTCCTCTCCCGCCTCTAAAGAATGTTAGCATTCTTCACTCCTCAAAGTAAAGCGGAGCAAAATTATGCTGACATACAATTTGTTTTTTATTCTGGAATGAGTTTTGGTGAAAGACATTATGTGCAACTTTAAATGATTCACTTTGAAGGGTTCTTAACTGGGGTCCATGAAATTGTTTAGAAAAATATATATATACACACACACAAATATATCTGTATACATGTACACATACATATGTATATGAATATATACCTATTTCAATACAACTGATTTCCTTTGTGATGCTATGTATTTTAAGCATTGAAAACATTATTCTGAGAAGGGGTCCCTACATTTCCCCAGTTTGCCAAAGGGGTCCAGGACACAAAAAAGTTAAGACCCCTTTCTGAATTAAATAATAACCATTGCTAATGCTTCTATACTTCAAAGTTTGCAAAGGGCTTTATGTGTGTATTATCTCATTTAATGCCCATTAAACAGACCCTGAATCCGGGAGGATCTGGGTCCTGCCTCTGACCCAAATTGGCCAAGTGACCCAAAGTCTTAGGAGAGCCTCTAAGACCGAGCTGCGTGGAAAAGGTTCTCCCTGCATTAGCAGAGAGTTTCCTCGCCTGGGTGTCCCCATACCAGTGAAAGGACAGGCAGATTCCCTCTCCTGCTCTCTCTAGAGACACCACTTTAAATAAAGCTAGTCACAGAGGCCAGTTCAGTGTAATTTTACTGCATTGGTCTGCTGATCGCTCATAGCAATGGAAATCAGTGGAATGGATAAATATGGATAGTCTACAAGAATGAAAAAGGAAGGGAAACAAACAAGCATTTATTAAGCACCTACTATGTGTCAGGCACTGCGCTAAGCCCTTTACAAATATTATCTCATTTGATCCTCACAACAACCCTGGGATATGAATACGATTATCACCCCCATTTTAGAGTTGAGGAAGCTGAGGCAAACAGAGGTTAAGTGACTTGCCCAGGGCCACACAGCTAGGAAGTGTCTAAGGCTGCATTTAAATCCAGATCTTCTTGACTCTAGGCCCAGCACTCTATCCACAGATTTATTTTTTCTACGTTTCACTTGGATGAGGGGTTCTTACCCATAAAAGGGACTGCTTTGGCAGTCTGGTAAATTCTATTAAAGGCAAAAAAAGATACCACAAAGGATTAGAAGGGAAACCAATTAAATTAAAATACAATTATTAATGTTTATCTCTATATCTGTCTATTAAAACCACAAGATGGCGGTTCCCATATTACTAACCTCTGCTTTACAGTGCCAACAGTTTGCCTCATTCAGAACAACACTTCCATCATTCTCTCTGCTTGTACTTCTCCCGTGCATTTCTTGTGTCTATCCTTGCAGTCTTGGCATTTGTGTACGTGTTGATTTCCCCATATTAGACTAGAAACTCTTGAGGGGAATGACTGTGCCTCGTGGTATTCTTCTCTTCCGACTTATAAATTTATTAGAATTCTTTAAAAATTTTCTTTCCATCTACTCTGTTTCTATCTTATACCAATGTATACCAATATACGTCTGTCTGTGTCTGTCTCTCGGCAGCAAGGTAGTACGTGTATAGATCTCCGGGCCTGGAGTCAGGAGCGCCTGAATTCAAATCCAGCCTCAGACACCTACTAGCGGGGTGACCTTGGGCAAGTCACTTAGCCTTGTTTACCTCTGTTTCCTCATCTGTAAAATGAGCCGGAGAAGGAAGTGACAAAAACACTGAATATCTCTGCCAAGGAAACCACAAATAGGGTCGTGAAGAGTCAAACATGCCTGAAACTGGACGACGACAACATTTCTATCCATCATCTATTTCTAACTCTCTCATCTACTATCTAAATTTATGTAGATGTTGTCTCCCCCATTAGGATCCCAGCTGCTAGAGGGCAATTTTTTTTTAACGTCTAGTGTTTAACTCCAGATGCCTGGCATACACTAAGTGCTTCATATACATGGGTTGACTGATTAGTTTGGGATCTGCGATTTCACCGCTGTAGCCAGTTGCTCGGGACCACAGAGACTCTAGTGACTTGCCCTGGGTCACAAGGCCAGCTTGAGTCAGAGACAGCTTGAATCCGGGACTTCTGGATTCCAAGGATGGCTGACCCTCCCTCTTCCATCTGGCTGAAATCCTACTGTTCAGAGCAGACATTTACTGAGCATCCATTTGTACAGAGCTACAACCAGTAGAAATGGAAGACCGGTGGGAAGTATGATTGGTCCAAGGAGGAAGCTGGTCTGGCCTTCAATATTTCCTATGGATGATGTGTGAAATGGATTATCTATACATGAATATAACAAACATTTCTCAGTGCTTTTAGGGCCTAGTATAGTTTTCTGAATTGTATTTTTGTACCAACAGGAGGCAGCATGGGAGAGGAGAAGGAATGCCATCTCTAGAGTCAGGTCGTTCCAGTTCAGGTGCTGCATTTGGATGCTCATTACCTGTGTGACCTAGGGAAAGACACTTTCCTTCCCTCCACCTCAGTGTCCCCATCTTCAAAGTAAGGCAGGGGCATAGTGGACTTGGCATTAGGAAGACCCGAGTTTGAATCTTGCCTCGGAGCATGTAAAAAGTCGCTTAAGCCCTGCCAGATTCAATTTCCTTACATGTTAAATGGGGATAATGTGATCACACAGGGCTGTCAATGCAAACCATTCTGCAAACCTTAGAGCACTATACAAATGTTAGTGATGATGATGATGATGATGATGATGTTGGAAAAAATGGCCTCTCAGGTCCCTTTCAGTTGTAAAGCCGGGATCCTATGGATGACAGCTAATATAATAGTCTTACATTCTTTTATTTTAAAAAGAAAGGCTAAGATGGATTCCCTCTCCATTTGGTAGGGTCATAAATGATGTTAAAAAACAAATTAGAGACAGACGCGAATCAGAGAAAGTCTCTTTTCCTGGTCCAACCTGTGACGAGCCAAAGCTCTGCACCCTCCTCCCTTCCCCCCCCCCCCCCCCCAAAGCTGAACCTACTTCTTCATCCTCTTGTGACTCATTCAAGGGTCCATTCCGGTTCTCTTGGAAAAGGATTTTCTTCACTTTCCGATACTGTAAGTTATCCAGCTCACGAACGGCAACTTTTGTCCTCTGTATGAGGTCAATTAGGACCCGCAGTGGCCGATCTCGGCGTACAAAGTCATGCTGAATGAAGGATAAAAAGAAGCAGAGATGGATGGTCATGGGACATTTGGCAATCTCTATCATGTGTGCACAGAAAATAAACATAGTTCCTTAAGGCAGTTGGGTGGGTTTTTGCAGATGGATGTTACCTTCCACCCAGCATGTAAAAACCAAATGGTAATGAGGATTATTTTCTTCTTTTCCTCCAAAACCACATTGGGCTCCTGTTCTAGGATTTAGGTAAAAACAACTAAGGTTAATTTAATCACACAGAGGAACCAGAGTGGTGCCAAAAAGATGAGAACTCTCTAAGGTGGCAAACCTTTTTCCTCCCTCCCTGAAATCACAGAACAAGGTTAGGCCTTGAGGAAAAGATGAACTTTTCCCACAACTAATACAATAAAATCTTTTCTAAATTTTCATCAAGGCCCTGGGGTCACCCTCTTCCCAATCCCCTTTAGATGATAGCCTGGCAGACTTCACTGAGAAGATTAAGACCAATTGACAGGTCCTCCCAAACGTTGCTCCTTTATGCTTTGATATCCCTTTGTATCTTCTTTCCCAATAATAATATTAATTCCTAGCATTTATACAGGATGTTAATGTTCACAAAGCACTTTGCCTATGGGATTCCATTTATTCTTCACAACAGCCCAGTGAGTTAGGTGTTACTATTATCCCCATTTTATAGGTAAGGAAACTGAGGTTGACACAGATTGTTCTTCCCTTTTTGGTTTTTGTATTTTGGGGGGGGGCAGGGCAATTGGGGTTAAGTGACTTGCCCAAGGTCACACAGCTAGTACATGTGTCAAGTGTCTGAGGCCGGATTTGAACTCAGGTCCTCTCAACTCCAGGGCCAGTGCTCTATTCACTGCACCACCTAGCTGCCCCTGCTCTTCCCTTTTTGATGCAGTATCTGAAGGTTAAGTGTTCTTAGAAATTGCATTGGCACGATAAACTTGATACCACCCTCCCCCAAAGAACTCATGGCCTTTCCATCCAAATCTTTCTTTGTCTCCTCCTAACTTCCTGATTTCCACCACCGATATCAGCATCGCCCCAGAACTGAAAGCCGGGAGTCATCTTTCTTCCAAGTTAATGGTCAAGTTCTAGAGATTCATTGGGGCAGCTAGGTGGTGCCATAGTGCATAGAATGTCAGGCCTGGAGTCAGGAAGACTCATTTCCCTGAGTTCAGATCTGGTCTCAGACACTTACTAGCTGGGTGACCCCGGGCTAGTCGCTTCACCCTGTTTGCCTCAGTTTCCTCATTTGTAAAATAAGCTGGGCAAGGAAATGGTAAACCGCTCCAGTATTTCTGCTGAGAAAATCCCAAATGAGGTCATGGAGAGTTGGACATGATAGAAAATGACTGAGCAATAAGAAATAGATTTGTTAGGCTTGGCTCTTCCCTTCTCGGTGCATTTTCACTTGTCAGAGGTGGCACTGAATAGTACCCTTACTTCCAGTCTTTGTGTATGCTCCATATATATCCATCTGGATGGAATGTCAACCAGTAGCAATGGAAGCTCTCCTGGATGCATGATTGTTATTAGGGAAAGCCAGTATAGAATTCAGTGTTTGCTCTGGGCAATCTCACAAAATGCTGCCACATGAGTTTTCCTACAGGACAGTTCAAATATGTCAATTCTTTTGTTTAAAACCTTCTAACGAGACCCAGTCTTCAAGGCCTGACTAAAATGCCTACTTCTCCATGAAGCAGATGCTTAACAGATGCTCACTGCCTGCCTGACTCACCAATAAGAGGTTAGCTCTTCCTTCCCTAGAACTCCTATCAACATTGTTTGCCTAATAATAATAGTGACAGCTAGCATTTATATAGCACCCACTGTGCCAAGCACTTTACAAATATTAGCTTATGAGATCTCTACAACAACCCCATGGGGTAGGTGATATTATGATCCCTGTTTTATAGATAAAGAAACTGAGGTAAACAGAGGTTAAATGAAGTGCCCACCCAATAGTGTCTGAGACTGAATTTAAACGCAGGTCTTCCTGTCTCCAGGCCCAGAGTTCTATACCAAATTTTGTATTATTTTTATTGACATACTTAAGTTATTGCCTAA
The DNA here is from genome assembly GCF_011100635.1 of Trichosurus vulpecula. Lineage (NCBI taxonomy): Eukaryota > Metazoa > Chordata > Mammalia > Diprotodontia > Phalangeridae > Trichosurus > Trichosurus vulpecula. The sequence goes on along the minus strand of NC_050573.1, from coordinate 26,350,823 downwards.
CAGATCACAGACTCCCTGAGGATGGGGTGCTGTGTCATTTTCATCTTTGTATCCTCTGGGATGGCTGGCACAATACTTTGAGCATAATAGGTGTTCAAAAAAATCAGTTTAATTGAACTGTAGGTTTAAGAAATGAAAATACCAAATTAAGACCCTATGACTGAAAACTAAACACCTCAATTAGAGGCCTACATACCACCAACAGGCAGAGCAGAAGAAGTAATTATGGAATGCTACATTTATTTGATGGCACTGAGACAGAATTGTGTAAGAGCCCCTGTTAATAATTCTTGTTTTCCCAGGCCAGTGGCTTCAGAGTAAAAACAGGTGAGAGGCAGGAAGCTACCCGGAGATGAAATGGGTCAGTAAAAGTTAGCTTGAGGGTGAGGAAAGCTGAGGAAGCAATGTACACTGATGACGGCTTTCCAGTGCACTAAGAAAGCTTAACATGTATCATAAAAATGAAACATTAGTTCTACAGTTGCGACCTAGGATGTCATCAGATTCACTGACCCTGCTATATCTTCACAAAAAGAACAAAAGGGCTTCTGGGCCACATGAAGAAGACTTTTCCAATCCCCTTTAATGCTACTCCCTTCCATTTGCTGATTTTCTCCAATTTATCCTGTCTATAACTTGTCTGTACATAATTATTGGCATGATGACCCCTATTAGACCATAAGCTCCTTGAGGGCTGGGACTGCCTTTTGCCTCTTTTGGTATCCCCAGCTCTTAGCACAGCGCCTAGCACAGAGAAAACAATAAATTAAAAAAAAAACCACTTAAAAAACTGAATGACATCAGTGAAGTCATGAAGGAACCAGGAAAATAAACATTTTAGCCAACTGCAGCATGATCATGCAGCCAAACGAAGAGCTAAAGGGCAAAGCTTTGGGTACACCTAGGATTGTATATGTGCACAGGGGTCATTCCCATATGCAGACAGATGTAGATTTTGACTTGCGTAGTAACCAGAAGGCCAACAATGGGTCATAATTAAAAGCTATTTTGAGAGTAAATGGCTATTTCTCCCCCAAAATGGCAGATACATTTTTTGTGTCTGATGTGCAAAAGTAGGAAATGGTCATAAGCATAGATGAGAATGCCTTGTGCCGAGTGAGAAAGCATCTGTAAGTCAAAGGTTACACAGTAGGATTATTTTTTTTCTTCAATCAGTATACAAACCAACAAGTAGATAAAGGATGCTGGTTTCTGAATTACCATGGAAAATAGGTAACACTATGAATAAATACCCCATAATGAATCACTATAGCCAACAAACATTTATCAAGTGCCTATTATGTTTCAGGTATTGTGCCAAGACTAAGGGATGGGAAGAGACCTTTCATTTTCAATACATCCAAAGATCTGCGTTTCCATCAGTTTGGACAACTCTTCCATCAATATGGATCAAAACCCTTACAGGCTGGCCTCAGTAGATAGTTTCATGAGTTTCCTTTCTCTTCCTTCCAACACTCCCAAATCTCCTAAGGCAGCCAAATCTTTCAGTGATATGCCTCTCTGAATGGAACTATGCTCATTCTTAAGATGATGGTGTGCTAGCAGACTTGGACCCAAAGACAACCAAGCTTAGTAGGAGGACCTGCTGGAACTTGTGCTCTGCTGGAGTAGTTTTTGAGAAACTCAGGCCATCTCTCTGCCATGATAATGTCTAGGAGGACTTTAATGGTGCTATAAGATCCCACCCAAGGTAAAATTTTAACCTTTCCTAGAAAGAGAGTGCAAGACTAATGCACTGTTAGTGGAGCTGTGAATTAGCCAGGCCACCCTGGAAAGCATTTTGGAACTATCCTCCAAAAGTCATTAGACTGTGTATACCCTTTGACACAACAAAACGGGAAAGAAGGAATATTCTGGGCACATTGAACACAAAGGTATGATTCAAAAGCCTTAAGAGGAGGTTGGTTGATAAAAGGAAAAAGGAAAAACCAGCTAATAATGATACCCCATTAAGCTGCAATTTTCTATAAGAGATTAATGTGATCTAGACATTTACTCTAAATGGCCTGACCCTTGCCTCATTGTACAATAATTCTCTTACACTCTCTTTTTAAATTTTTATTTTTATTCTGCACTTAAGAAACAGCAAATGAAATGAGTATTTCCACATACATGGTAGAACAGAAAAAGTGGATTGTACAAGAAAGTGAAGCTCTTTATTGTGCATGGGTTGGTTTTCTTTTTAAATGTACGAGTTCAGGCTATAACTTTCAAAGTTGGCCTGCTTATCTATGGTTCCTTCTGGTCTTTCTTCTGTTTTCTTCTTTGAAATTTTAAAAAAGATGCCTCAATGATGTTTTGTTTCTTTTGCTACCTCCTACCTTCCCGGTGAGGAAAAAAAAAAGAAAAACTAAACCCATGTAACAAGTATTCACAGTCAAGCGAATAAATTCCCACATTGCCAAAGGCATGTATCTAATTTCTGCATCTTGAGTCCACCACCGCTTGAGTCTATCAAGAGGTGGGTGACATACTTTGTCAATAGTCCTCTAGTATTTTAATTGGTCACCGAATTAATCAGAGTGCTCAAGTCTTTCTGAGTTGTTTTTACTACCTCCCTTTCCTACCCATCCTTTGAAGACCAAGTTGAAGCTACGTCCTCCATGAAGGCTTCCCTAATGTTCCAGGTTTGTAACAATCTTCCTCCTTAAACTGGCACAGATCTTTTTTACCCCAAATCACAGAATCTGGAGTAGGAAGGGACCTTAGTGGTCACAACTCAGATCTGAAAAGGAATCCCTTCTCCAGCCTGTCCAACAGGTGGTCATCCAGCCTTTGCTGAAGACCTCTAAGAAGGGGAAATTGACCACCTGCCACGGCAGCCCATTCCTCTATGGGAAAGCTCTAATTGTGTAATATCAATTAAGTTGGGTGTTACTCTTTGATTGACTCTTACTAGGCGCTAAACCCCAGGCCCAAACCCCTATCTACCAGGTGCTATGTGGGCGTGAAGCCCTCAGGGTCCTAAGGGGAGTTGGTAAGACCAGAGCCAATAGTAGGAGCCTGAGTTCTGGTTGCTCAGATGACAGCTAAAGAGTGTATAAAAAGAGAGAACAGAGCTATTTGCTGGGGGCTCTCACTCTTGGAAGTGTGTTGATGTGGAAACTCTGGGCAGCTGTAGATAAGAGCCCTCCAGCTTGTAAACCTGGATGTTTGGGCCTTTGTTAAACCGTAGTAACTATGCTTTGAGATTTGAATCAGACAAGGTCTGTCTGTTGATGTTTGTAATTTGTTTGTATTTGCTCTGAAGTTCAGGGTGCTGGCTTTTTCCCCTGAACTAAGTGAATGGTATTTGTATGTTGGATTGAAATAAGATTGTTAACCCCCTTAACACTACTCTCCTTAGTGAAGCAGATCAAAAGAACCTGTGCTTACAGGGTTCTTGTTGTTGGGCTTGTGTTGGTTTTTCACACTCCCCCCCACCCTGCACCCCACAGCAGCTGCTAGCCAGATTGTTGCTACAAATTGCTAGGAAGCTTTCCCTAACATCAGGTCCGGCTATGCCCCTTTGCAACTCTCAGCCATTGCTTCTGGGTCTGCCCTCTAATATCTTTTGCACAACATAGCCTTTCAAATAATTGAGGAGAGTTGTTATGCACCTGCAAGCCTTCGCTTCTCTAGGTTAAACATCCTTAGTTCCTTCAGCCAGTCCTGATATGGCAAGGACCAAAGGCCCATCATCACGCTGGTGGCTCTATGCTGGACACTTTCTATCTCACCAATGGCCCTTCCCACCTATAACATGATGGGCCAGGTGTGAGGAGAGGAGAACCCCCACTTCCCTATTTCTGGCACATCTTAATGTTGCCCAAGACTGCCTTAGCCTTCTTTTGGCTGCCGTATCATACTGGTGACTCATTTAGTTTTTAGTCCATGAGAGCTCCTATCTCTGTCACCCAGGGTGCTAGCTATACTTCCTAGCTTGGTGACAACTGAAAACATGTTAATCATGCTATATCTGTCTTTATTCAAGACATTATACATTGAACAGCACAGGATGAGCACAATTCTCTGGGTTGTTCCCATAGACATCTCCCTTCCACGGTGACATGGAATTCTGAATGACTACCCTTTGGGTCTGGCCATTCACTCAGTTTGGAATCCACATAATTATAGTATCACATAGCCCACATTTCTGAATCATTTCCAAGAACAGCATGAGATCTATTATCATATGCTTAGTTAACATGCAGGTAAACTGTTTTTACAGCACCCTCCTGGGTTTGTTAACCTTCTCAAACAAGGAAACAAGATCAGCCTGGAGTGATCTCTCTTCTTGACAAAGTCATAATAATTCTTTGTGATTGTTGCTTCCTTATCAAGACGTTCACTAACCATCTCTTTGATAGTATGTGCTAGAATCAAGGTCAAGTTCACTGGCCTATAGATTTTGCTGGGTTCTATTTGCTTCCCTTTTTTGAAGATAAGGATGTTTGCTCTGCTCTAGGCCTATGGCCCCTTTCCTGTTCTCCATGACCTTAGAACTATAACTGTCTGTGGTTCAGCAGTCCCAGCTGCCAGTTTTTTGGTTTTTTAAGTAACTGAAGATGTAATCCATTTGAGCCTGGTGATCTGAGTTCATGAGGGCCAGAGGGTCAGTTCTTTTACTATCTTCTTACTAATTTGGGAGATCACCTCCCTGCTGACTATTTTTATCCAGTCATTTCCAGTTTCTCTTGGCAGAGAAAACAGAAACAAAATGAAAATTAAAAGAGTTCCATATTCTGTCGTTAGTTTATAATCCCATTCACCCCAAACAGTATTCATAGTTCTTCTCTGATCTTTCTCCTACCCCCCCAATATAGTTAAAAAAAACACCTTTTGTTAAGCTGATGGTTTAGCTTTCCTTGCCAGACTTGGCTTACTCTGATTTTGAACATCTTTAACACTATTCTTTTAAGACCTATCCCATAATTTTTTATTCATTCTAGTTTACCTTCCCTTGCCTCCATCTTTACACATAGCCTTTTAAAATCGAAGTTGGTTGGTGAATTTTCTGGGCATCCACCAAAGTGCACCAAAACACCCCCTTTCCCTCCTTATTGGAATTGTTTTGTAAGTCTCTAATATAGGTGGCACAGTGGATAGAGAGAGCACTGGCCATGGAGGCAGGAAGAGTTGAGCCAAAACCCTACCTCGAACACTTCCTTGCTCTCCATTTCTCTGGCTTTCATTAAGACTCAGTTCAAATCTAACCTTCTGCAGGTGTTTTTTTGTGGCTCCCCAAGCTGCCTGTGGCTTCATTCTGAGATTCCTTAGCCTCTACTCTCTATGTATCTTCTATATACCTGGTTATTTACATGTTGTCTCTCCCATTAGAATGGGAACTGTTTGAAGGCAGGGACCATATTAAATATAGCCAATGTGGTATGGAGGTGACCCTGTGATCTTAACAGCCATGCTGGTGGAGAAGGGCCTGGTGATGAGTTGTGTTGTCTGGAAACCAATCGGATTAAGTTCTCAGAGGCTCATCACTACATTGGCCATCAGGAAATCTTTTTTTGGGGCTAGTCTATAGATGGGTCGCAATCTCCATCAGTAGAGAGAATGATGTTGAAGAAATCATGGCTTGATGTAATATTTTGAAGAAGTCAAACCACCTTGTTAGTAAGTCTTTCTACAATACTTTTAAGTACTTAATGAATATTTTGGACTCCTAAAAAGTCTTTGGTCAGGGCCAAAGTAGCTCAAAGTCAGAGCAATTAATGGTTTTGGGGAACATATTAATAAGCACCAGATATGTTCTTAATAATGACTTTTATCCCTGATTCCTACCCCTCACCCTTATAGGCAAAAATCACTGTATTGCCAAAACAGAATCTACATAGCTTAAGGCTGGCGGCCTATGTACCTGGCAACTTTTCCTTCCTAAATTAGGAGATGGACACTTTGTCAGGAGGAGTGGCCATGGGAATGACTTATGATTAAGCTCTACTATGGAATGGCTCCAACCCCTCCTCAGATACAAGTATGAAAATTACCCGCAGTAGGTCCACTGACGTTGGTCTTTCCTGAGGTATTTTCTGTAAGCAGTAATCAACAAATCCCCTAAAGGAGTCTGTCCTGTGGATACAAATACAGGAAAATCAATCGATCAATCAATCCATTAATTAAAAAAAGAAAATCAGGAATTGTAAAGTATACTGGATTAACTTGAAGATTGTAGGGGCAGAGGACTTCTGTATCAACGAGTTGAAACTCCTCATTTCACAGTTGAGAAAGCTAAGGCTCAGAGAGGGAAGTGACCTGCCCAAGGTTACACAGGCAGTCAGTGACAAAGCCAGGATTCAAACCCAAGTCCTCTGACTCCAAATCCCACACTTTTCACTATACCACATGCTCCTTTGAGTTCAAATGAAATTTTAGGGCTTGAAGAAAGGATGTTTTGATCAGGAACAAATTCAGCACCTATTCCTGGGTTAAATTGTTTTGGGCTTTTGGATGCTGCTGGTGGGGCCTCCATGAGACCTGTGATCTCATCAATGGAGGAATTTTCCCAGGAATGCAGAGATAAGTGTATCCTGGGACATGCTATATACAATACACAGCATGAAAAATGATCAGAACTGCCTACACATTTTTAGTAGGGAGGGTGATACGAAGGACACATACGTAGCCCTTTCTATCTTGTCTCACTCCTTATGCATAAATCTGCCATAATGTACAATGGATTTTGAGATACCCTTGGAGCCATGAATAATGATAATGACAATAGCTGTGTATTTACATACGGTTTTCAGGTTGGCAAATGGTTTTACATTTGTTGTCATTTTATCATGAAGAAAGGCCCGGGTTCAAGGGCTGCCTCTGACATCTACTGATGATAGGACCTTGGGTAAGTCATCTAATCTTTTAGGGGAATAGGCAACTCTAGGACTCAAGCTGGAGAGAAGGTGCTGACTTGCATCGATAGAGGGAGTTTCCTGGAACAATGAAACAACAGTCCTGGTCCCAGTGCCCTCCCTGACCCAGATACACCATGTAACACAATAGCACAACAAACACTGAGAATTCTATGTTTTATCAGGGTGAGACATCTATACAGGTGATCGATATTCTTCTCTGTGCTCTCACTCCTTCTAAGTCTCTGTACGGTAAAGACCCGATCGAAGGACACACACATCCACACAGAAAAGCTATGGGAGATGCCTACAACTACAGAAGCCTGAAGTAAGCAGCAATACAATAGAAGGGACTGAGGTTATTAAACCAAGAAACGAAGCCCCACTGGGAGTATGGAGAAACATGAGACTGTGGAAGGAGGTTTTAGGGCCACTTCTGCTGGAGAATCGACTGTCTGCACACGAATTGGGAATCCAGGACCATCTGAGCCAGAGCAATTGTAGGTAAGAGCAGGCTCCTTCGGACTCAAGAGGAGACTGTTGAGGTCACTTACACCCAACAAAGCAGCCAACTGGCATCCAGTGAAAGTAACATATCAAATGTTTATTTACAAGGTATGGAAAGGGACCCCCGGACATAGAGAGTTTCAGAGAAATCCAATAAAGAAAACAAAACAGGACAAAATACCAGTGGTCTTACCATTCATTCGACTGTAATACCGGGGAGTCATTCTGGGCTATGTGATATAAGGCACTCATTGCGTTCATGTTGAAAAGAGGGGGCTTCCGTTCCGCTGGAAGGAGACAAGAGAAGGGTGCTAATACTGTTCTTGAAGGAGACCAGGGAGAGAAAGAGATGAGGAAGCAGGAGCGGAGCACGGCTGCCAAATCAATAACTCATTACTGTCGTCATGGCACCTAATCCACTTATTTTAATCCCCTGGGTCAGCCCAGGACAACCATTCAGGAGAAGCTGCTGGTCATCTTAATGGGGGAAGATATGGACCCTGAAAGTGCTCGTTTCAAGGGATTAATTTCAGTCTAGAAGAAAAGTTTTATTATTACTTTTGAATTGTCAGGGGATCAGAGATCTGCAAGTGAAAGCTCATTGAGGAAGGGGGTTCTTCATCTTCGTTTGCGTCCTGAACCCCTCTGGCTGTCTGGCAAAGCCTATGCAATGTTTTTACATGAATAAAATAAAACATGTTGCTGTAGTTGAATTGTTTTAGTTGTGTTAGACTCTTTTGGTCCCATGTGGGGTTTTCTTGGCAAAAATACTAGAGTGGTTTACCTTTCCTTCCCCAGCTCATTTTTAGATGAGGAAACTGAAGCAAACAGGGTTAAGTGGACTTGTCCAGGGTCACACAGCTAGTAAGAGCCTGAGCCCAGATTTGACTCTTCCTGACTCTGGGCTGGGCACTCTATTCACTGTGCCCAAATAACATACAGAGGAACACATAAGAAACCCATCATACTGAACTATAGTTATCAAAATAATACGAAAAATCCGAAGACTCTAAGAACTTTGCTGATTCTAACCTCCTCATTTTATAGACAAGAGAGGAAGGGACTTGGCTAAGGTCATATAGCTAGTAAATATCAGATCCCAGATTTGAACCCAGGTCCTTTGACTCCAAGTTCAGAGCTCTTTCCATGATATCAAACAGCTTCAATGAGAACCAGGCTTGAACATTTCCAACAGCATTACTCTAGTGTGGCAGAGCCAGCAATTCTAAGTTCAGACCCTGTGCCTACTGTCTCCCTCCTTTGCATCAGGGGACCCCATGTCTAGACTCTACTTCCTTATCACCTCCTCCTTGTGGAATCTCAAGCTTCATTCAAGGTATAGTTCGGGTGTTATTTTCTTGTATCTGTTCTCTCTAGCAATTGGCCCTTTCTCTTTCTTGAGGTTCCTTTATATATATCATTTATTTCTGTACATGAATAGAATGTAGGCTCCTGAAAGGCATTTTTGGTTTAGTATACAAAATTTACAGCACTGTGCCTAACACACAGTAGGTGCTACCATATACAACAGGTGCTTAATAAATGCTTACTGAATGGAATTCAGCCTGTTTTAGAGAGCAATCCAAGGATGATGCATTGCTTATGTAGCAATTCTTCCAGGAGGCCCTAGCACTGAATCAAGTTAGAGTACTCTTGGACTCACAACACTTACTCCAGCTCAAATACTTTAATTCATTTATCTAAATCCTGCTAATTCTCTAAATTTAAGAGGCAGCTAGGTGGCAAAGAGCATTAAGCCTGAGACCCAGGGTCAAGAGGAAGTGAATTCAAGTCCTGTACCTCAGACACTTACTAGCTGTGTGACCATGGGAAAGTCACAAAAGCCCCTCGAGCCTCAGTTTCCTCATCTGTCAAATGGGAAAGCATGTACTTCCTAGGGTTATTGTGAGGATTCACTGAGCTAACATATGTAAAGAGCTTAGCAAAACTTAAAGCTCTAGATAAATGCTATCATCATCATCTGTCATCCTTTCTTGGAATACAGGTGATTGACTAAGGGTACAGAATGAGACATACATGTCAGCTGTGGCCAAAGTATTGATGCGTTTTGCTTGCATAACTTATTTGTTATGAGGAAGAGATTTCTATTTGCGGATAGTGGGTTAAGATGGTAGCAATGGAGATGCGAAAAATATATATGCATATACACAAATATATATATGTATGCATATACATATATCCACATACATATATATATACATACACTCAGAGATCATGAAAAATACATAGGAGACAAAAAAGTTCAGAAGGGAACAATAGCAGACCTGAGAGGGCCAGAGGGAGGAAAGGGTTAAGTCAAAGCATTAGAGATCTTATTAAAGCTTCCTGAGAGTAAGACATCACAATTTACGCAATCTTCATTTGTTTGTCTTTTCATTTCTCCTTAGTACCCTATACAGTGAATAAAATCACACGTATAGTAGGAGGTCAGTAAAGAATTCTTGAGCTAATAAATGAATGAGAAAATGAAAAGAGGTTTCTTGGCCTGCATGCTTCATTTCATGCATTTAGAGTCTATACTCTGTAATAGATGGATTCCCCCATCCCTCACCACCTTGACCCACTCGATGCTGGTTTCTGTGTACAGTGCTACTTTCTAATCACCAATCTTGGTTCAGAGGTTATCAAATGAAGCCCTGCTTCCTGGGTGAATGTGTAACACAGTTCGGAAAGATGCCTGTCAGAATACTTTAGGCACCAAATCACTTTAGTCATTTATTCAACCATATACTATACAGAACCAGATTTGGCATCAAAAAACTGGGTTTTGAATTTCTGGTGCCACTTGGGCAAGTAATTCAATCACTTTGATTGTCAGCTACCTCATCTAGAAACAGATTAGACAATCTCTGAAATCTCTTCCAAATCTAAAATCTTAAGAAGACTCTGTGTTGGAAGACAAGAGAGACACCAAGTTAATCATGACATACATGGTCCTTGCCCTCAAAAAGCTTACAACTGACTAGCGGAAGGTGCAACTCAATTATAAGGAGTAATCTCTGTTCTTTTCATTATGGCAGATAACTGGATGCCAAAGTTTCAGTATGCAAAATGTGTGTGTGTGTATACATGTATGTACAAATGTATGGATATATATGTGGACACACATATATACAAACATGTATGTATGTATACATATAAAGACGCACACGTATACATATCCACTTTAAAAAACTATCTTTATTCTTAAATGAATAAACATCAAATAAAATGGGCATTTCCATATGCATAGAACAGAATGAGATTGCATGTGAAAATTTAAAACTATTATGGAGAGTTTATTTTTCTTTTTAAGTATATAATAAGTTTGACCTGTAGTTTTTTAAGCTATCCAGCTTGTCTGGGCTTTTTTCTGGCCTTTTCTGTTCTGTTCTCTGAATTTTTTAAAAAAAGATTCCTACAGGACTTTTTTAAGGAAAATATATTTCAAATGATGCTATTATATTCAAGTTATAAATGAATCACTTTTCCATTCCATTCATTTATGTTATATTAGAATCATATTAAAGATTTGGGATTTCACAAGTGCAATCTTTCTAACACTTCTAGGATGTAGGATAACAATAAGCAATCTGCTCAACACTTCCTTCAAATACGCAGAATGAGGCATACATTTTTCAAACACCAAAGTGGTGATTTGTCTTGCTTGACTATGTATCATTGTTACAATGGCTTTCTTTTTCTTGTCAATGTGGGGTTAAAGGTTAGGGTGAGGGGAGGGAAAATGGTTTTTAAATGAAAAAAATAATTTAAAAAATGAGAGGGGAGTTGAACCATGTGAAATTTATACTCTTATTCCAGGCCAAGCATTCCAAATTTTGAAATGGTTTTAAGTTATTGTGTAAACACAAAGAGGTGTTTTTGATATGGCACAACAAAGCACAGCATGAACTGTGGCAAAGAATAGAGTTGCACAAGAAAAACTAATGGAAAATAAAACAAAGTGAACAGGGGACGCCATTGGACAGACTAGGGAATGAAAGTGGAAGATTCAAAGGAAGAAAATTTCTGGCTAAAGAAACATCAATTTAAAAAAAAATTAACAGCTTTATTTGTAGCCTTTGATAAGGATTGGAGGTTAATTTTAATAAGTTGGATTGTATCTAAATTTCCATTAATTGGCATTATAGTTTATTACTTAAGTTGTGTTGAAGTCTATGTATGTAAAGGATAATTTTTAAAAATCACTTTAGGTATCCCCAAACTAAAATATGCTTTTGGATCTGTGATCTCACTGATATGGATATCATATTCTCCAATGAAGAAGACTGTGACCCACCCTGGGTGACTCTCATCCATGTCCTATCATAAATTTGCCACACAGGGTCCACCCAATGTGATGGAGACCTGCCTCACTTTCCTTTGATGTCCAAAAGATCCCATTGGAACACTTGGGTTTGTGCTTTGTTTTAGTCACATGAGCAGCTCAGAAAATCACCCAAGAGATAATGAAATTTTATATTAGTCCCCTGAAAAAAAATAGCAGCTTTCCCCATTACTGTAGAGGTGGTCGTTTCTATTTTCTGTAGTTAAGAGAAGATGAGAAAAGAATACAATGTTTTTAATTCAAATAATTCTAGATGTTCACAGAACATCTATTAAAACTTTCTTTAAAACATCCTTAATGTCATGTTGCTTTTTGGTTATTTATCCTTTTCTCATAAATATAGAGGATAAGGATGTCACAGTAGCCACGCCTTCTTAGCACAAAACACAAAGATGGTGGATCAAGGTCACTTTCCTTTTGGCAAACTTCAAATCACTAAAGGATTTTATTCCCATTAGTCCCTCCAGACAATACTTTCAAGCCAGGAGAGAAGCAAAATGAAGTTTGGAATGGGTTCTTGAGACCAGTGCCCTAGTGATTCAAACCAAAAAACCCAACCAGCTTTTTCTTATTTCATTTCTCCTCTCATAAGAGAAAAAGAAGTACAGGTTACACTAAAGTTATGTCAAGTAAAAATGTCCCTTTGATAGGAAAACACTAATGAAACTGAGTCTGAGCAGTACTTTTAATCATCATTTTAAATGAGTTGATTTAAATCAAATCCAATCTGCTGGATAGAGTCAGATGAGTCCCATGGAGAGGGAGGGGGAGACTAACCCAGCCCTTGATTTCTCCAATAGCAATCTACTTAATTAGCACTGGACCCGAAGAACACCAGCTTTGAGAAAGTTTCTTTGCCATGAGCCTCTTAGCCTCCAAATAGGGGAAAATTGAGAAGGCAAAAGTTAAAATAGGGACTTGGTTGTATAGTGGCATTTCATATGTTTCCTCTTTCCTTCCTTCCTTCCCTTATGTGTGTGTGTTAACACCAATAAAAGATTAAGAATATACAGAAGAAAACAAAAAGTTCAGAAGACAGAAAAAGAAAACCTCAGAGGGTCAGATAAAGGAAAGTATTAGGTCAAAGTATTAGAAGAAATGCTATGTATAATGACAATTTAAATAACATTTGATAGTTATACAATATAATAATATTAGAAAAGAAAAAAATTCTTCCTTTCCTCCCTATAACATATGACATCTTGGCTATTATCATGGTATATACTTTCGTCTCCTTCCTTTTAAAAACAGATTTTCATTTCTATCTGTTGTTTTATCATTGTCTACATTTCCTCCCGTATCTCCTCTCTCTCTCTCCTTCTGTTACCCCTTATAAGGGAAAAAAATCATCAAAACCAATTAAAATATATTTTAAAAATTGACATTATATGCAATGTCCCACAGTCATGGCCCTCCACTTTGGCAAAGGTGGAAGGAGGTGTCTCCTCATATTTCTACTTGGGTTCTTTATAATTTTGCAATATTCAGACCAGGTGGTTTTGTTGTTGTGGTCATTGTGGACACTGTTTTCTTGGTTCTGCTTATTTCATTTTGCACTCTTTCACGGACGTCTCTCCATGCTTCTCTGAGTTCATTATGTTCAGCACTTCTTATGGAACAGCAAGAGCCCATGCCATTCATGCAACACAATTGGTTTCACCATCACCCAGTTGATGGGCTTCTACCTTGTTTCCAATTCACTAAAACAAAAAGTGCTGCTAAGACTATTCTAGTGTATATGGGGGCTTTCTTCTTAACAATGACCTCCATGGAGTGTATGCTTAGGAATGGAAGCTCCGACTCAAAGCCTATAGATATCTTAGTCATTTAATACACATAATTCCAACCACCTTCTGTGAATTGGAGTAATTCACAGCTCCCCCAACAATGTATTAGCGTGTCTATTGTCCTACATATCTATTGTTTTAACTAATTATTTGTGCTAAAGAGCTACTAAGTATGTTCCTGTCACAGTGATAGTTTCTTCTTTTAAAAAAAATCAAATTTCCTACTGATGTCATTCGGTTTTATGTCACCATCACTTCCCGAAATGGCTGTCCTTTCCCTTTCCCTTCTAACTAAGAATAAAAGAAGGGAAAACAATTTCTGTGAAACCAACCAATGCATCAACCAACCACATTAGACTGGGTTTTTTTTTAAATACTGACAATCCCTTAACTCTGCAAAGATGGCATTTTAAAAGGAAAACAAAAGGCAATATAAAAACGAAATAGTTGCATATAAACATGAAGCAAAATTAGGTTTCTTCAAGCCAATGCTTGTACCTAGTTGGGGTCAAGAGCAACTTTTCTGGGGCAGCGGCTCTGAGCTGACCTCCTAATGCAAAGTTGGGCAGGAGGGGGAGAATTTGGGGAAATGGTAATGAAGGTAGCTGACGCACTGGCCGTTCACGGTATAGATACTGATGGTACTTTAGACGGTGTTATCTGTGTCCTTAAAATGTCCTGCTTTCCTGGACCCCCTATTACTATTTTTAATTAAATAGCTAGCATTTATAGAGTGCTTGAGAGTTTGCAAAACACTTCACATAAACCAGTTGATCGTCACAACAGCCATGCATGGTGGGTGCTTTAATTATCCCCATTTACTGAAAGGGAGAGAGGTTTAGTGATTTTCTCAGAGTCTCACAGATGAGCCAGGACTTGAACTCAGGTCTTTTTGCCTCCCAAGACCAGCTCTCTACCTACTGTACCACCCAGCCACCTACTGGATACAGCATGAGAACAAATACAAGTGAGGCCGAGACTAAAGGCCAGGAATGTGTCGGGGTTCTAGCTTCAGGTACAGCAAGCAAGAGGCTTGGAAAGTGACCTCGGTCTCTGAGCCTCAGCACTCACATCTACAGGGCAGCTAGGTATAGTGCATAGAGTGCTAGGCCTGGAGTTAGGAAGACCTGGGTTCAGACCCTGCTTTGGATGTTTACTAGCTGGGTGACCCTGGGCAAGTCATTTCATCCTGTTTGCCTCAGTTTCCTCATCTGTAAAATAAGCTGGAGAAGGAAATGGCAAACTGCTCCAGTATCTCTGCCAAGAAAACCCCAAATGGGGTCACAAAGAGCCAGATACAACTGAACAACAACTGAAGCTCACATTTATAAAATGATGGGAGTTTGGTTAGATCGGTGGTTCTCTATCATCTGGGGACCCTGTAGGCATCAATATTAATTTTTATAGTAGTACTGAGATATTTTAATTTCTAATGTGGTAAATGAAATCAATATAACCCACAAAAACAAAGCTCTTTGGAAGCATCTGAATAATTTTTAAGAGGTTAAAAGGGTCTTCAGCTCCAAGAATTTGAGAACTGCTAGTCTAGATCAGGGCTTCTTAACTGTGCACAGGCCACCACCCCATATGGGTTTAAGAAGTGCTGGCTAGATGACCACTAAGGTCCCTCCCAACTCCACATTCTAGGAACTTGATCTAAATCAGTCACAGGAATAAAAAAAGGAAGCAACCTTCTGATGTTGTATGAAACCCAAGAGAAAAAAGCGAAGTAAATGTACCCCATCATGGCAGATGGCCTCTGTGCCAAAAAAAGGCACAGCTCCTGCTTACCTAACTCAATGCATGTGATCCCAAGAGACCAGACGTCCACTTTCCCATCATACTGTCCCTCATCCATAGCGAGGATGACCTCTGGCGCCATCCTATTGATCAGAAATACACACAACTTAGGTTAGAAGAGAAGCAATATGGGCATCAGAGAGAAAAGATTATGCCTCCCTCAGGAGTATTTACAAAACTACCTTCAATTATTATGGAACTTAAATGAAAGATTTCCCCCTGAACTATACTGAATGTGTTATTATTATTCAAATATATGTACAAACATTGAATTTTGGAATGATACCGTACTTTCACTAGTGAATGGGGATAGGAATGGGACCTGTGGTTTCACTGGTATGGAGAACTCCTAGAAGGAGAAATGCAGTGGCTCTACAACAGCCTCGGACAGTTGTCTAGGGCACTCAGAAGTTAAGTGACTTGCTTAGGGTCATCCAGCAGGGGCAGGATTTGAAGCTAACATTTTATTTACTAGGCCACAAGGACTCTCTTATACAAAATTTCAGCGCAGGGACAGGGATGGGACCTTTGAATATACTGATAAAAGCAGAGGAATGGGGGTAAATGTTTAACAATTGGCTCTCCAGAAAAAAAAATATACACCCACAGCATACTTTTACATTTACTTTGCATAATTAAGATTTTCTCCATTCTTTTCTTAAGTCTATACAAATCAAGCCCTGGTTTGTAGCATTTGCTGACTTCTGATGTGTAAATGCTCACATTGAAAAAATTTAAGTTTGTCTCTTGTGAAACAGTTTGAGCTGGCCCTACCACATCCCCAGATATAGAGAACTTCCAAACGGGGAAACTCTATCCACCAGTGCACCTGCTCTACAGTTGTCCAGGGATACAAAGAAATTAGGTGACTTGCCCAAGGTTACACAACAAATATGTGCCTTGAACCCAGACCTGGCTGACTTCAAGGATGTATCTCTCTCCCCTAAACACAAATGACACACAACTTATAAAATGGCTTTTGGTGCTATACCAAGGAGGACTATCAACTCTTCTAAGAGTACCATGAACAAGTAGCCATTAGTAACAAACAGATGGCACATATCTCCATCATTTGGGTATCTCCTTCTGTTCTCGGATAGTGAGAACTTTGCCCTCTAGGACCTCAGGTGATTAATTCATTTTGTCCAGAGTCTAATGCAGTACAATGCACCAGGGGAAGCTCACTGACAAGATAAGCAGAAAATTCAAATGATGACTTGTCATTAGACAGGGGATTTTTCCACTCAATCATTTTCCAAGATGAAGTCAAGTTCCAGTCTCTAAGTGATGGGAGACAGGAGACCAGACTAGGAGATCTATGCAAGTTGGGATTAGGAGGGAAAAAAATCATCTCAAAGAACTCAAGTAGAATAGGATCTTGGAGTTCCTTCACTGAGCAAGCAACATTTGTACTTGTTGGCAGAGTAGAGAATGCTAAAGTAGCCTCCTTGTAGATGCCTAGAGTCTTTGACTCAAAAGGAAACATTGAAAGAAACCCCAAAGGAAACCCCAAACCTAGGTGTGGTCCCTAGTTGGATCACTCCGATCAGTTTTACACGAAGTAGCGTGGACCTAGCTTCAGCAATCTAGAACCAGGTGGGCTGTCCTCCCTACTCTGGTGCTGATGCCCTGGTTTTTCTCCGGCCACTCCTGTGCTTTAAGCAAAATTTATAACAGTCTCAGCTTTTAAAAATGGAATCTGTTCCATTCACTGATGGGATTCAAAGGCCGTGCTGGGCTTGCCATTGCTACTTACCAGTAAGGTGTCCCCACAAAGGAGTTGGCAGGAGATGCTATTGAGGCAGACCCAAAGTCAGCCAACTTCACCTGACCTGGCTCTGTTAGTAGAATGTTTCCAGCTTTAATATCTCTGCAGGAAAAGATAGAAGGATAGGCAGAGGAGAAAAGAAATATCACCTCATCCATTTTGATTAAGGAATAGGTTAGAGTACGCAATTAATAAGACAACAAAGTTGATTAAACCTTTCTCAGATAACCAGAAGGGGATTTAGTAATTACTGCTTGCTGTCAGGGGGCCCGGATTCCTGGGGGTGCTTAGGGGGTCATAGTAATTACTTAAAGGGACAGCTTCCTTTAAGGAGAGGGAATTCTGGGAGGCACAGTGCTAGACACAGATGGAAGGGAGACTTGTGGAAAGCACCTTTTATTTGCTATCCTAGGGCGCTTTGCTATCTTTTTAACATAGAAGTTGACCTGGCTGAACGCCTTGGGTGGGGAAAACTTGTACCCTTTGTACCAACCATTTCCCCCCTTTTTCTTCTCCAATGTCACTGACCTTTTCAAGTAGAAACCATTTATGTCTTCCTGTTTACTACCTACCAATAAACCTCACCTGGAAACATTTCATTTCTCTCTTGTCCAAGCTCCTTTATCTCCCTCTTTAACGGTAATTGTGGCTCTAAGGCAGTTATATAGAAGGTGCTATTAAAAATAATACCACATAGTAAAGAGAAAACCCTGAAAGAGCAAAATGAACCTGCATCAAGGTTAAGACATTGTCTCTTGTTGTATTCTGCACAGAAGTGGAACTCAAGGTTGTTCTAGCGTATGGTGGGGAGGTGGGGTGGAGAAGAGGGGGGAGAAAAGAAAGAGACATTAAAAAAAACCTGACTGTCCATCTTCTCTTAAGTGGGTCAATGTGGGGCAAGAATGGCCCCGAAATCTTAGAGTCGAGAGCCGGAAGGCCCCTTAAAGTGCATGCAAGCCACCTCCTTCATTTGATAAGCCAGGTGATAGATACTTAATTCTCTACAAGGCATTTAAATGAGGCACCAGCAGGGACAGGGTTTTCACAGAAATGATAGAATCTCTGGGCTGAAAGGGGCCTCGGAGCCATCTAGGCCAACTTGCATCAGATAAGGGGCACAGAATGACAAGGGGTGGACAGGTCATGCGGCACTATGGAGAGAAGGCCTATGGGAAAGAGATCTTGGCTTTACTGAAGTGTCTGGGGAACTGTAGGAGCTTAGTTAGCCAGGAATGTCCAAGGCTTGTTTGGAGTCCTACTATGGGGAATCCCAGAAAACTGGCCCCTTGAGGGCAGGCCCAGGGTTTGTGCCTTTCTTTGATCCTCAGTGCTTGGCTCCTTGTCTAGCCCATGGTAAAGTCAGTGCTTATTAACTGACTGACAACCCCCCTCCCCACATCCATTGGTGAAGAACAGTGGATAGGCCGAGTCTCTGTGGATTTGTAGAAGTATGGCAGCCAGAGCCGAACTCTGGCTACTTTGCTCTTTGCCCTCCATGGCAAGAGGCAGCAGCTTTCCACATGGCCTTTCTAAGTCTCCAGGCGCTTGAACCTTGGCATACATGTTTATGGATGAAGGTTCTTTGGCTTGCTGGCAATGAAGAGTAAATAAAGTATCCCTCCTGTCTTACCTGTGAATCAACATATGAGAATGCAGGTAGGCCAGGCCTTGCAAGGCACCATGGGCAATGGCAGCGATCTCTACTTCCTGAAGTGGTTTCTTATGGACTAAAGAGGAAAAAAAAAGTCAGCAGTGGGTTTTGTTAATTCCCTCTCAAATTTGCAGTTAGCCTGAATGACAGAATCTCCCAAATGACAATTTGTGCGCATGAGCATCTTAGGGGTACAGATCTAGAGCTTGAAGGGACCTCAGAAGCCACCTACCTCAATCTCCTCACTTTAGAGATGAGGGATGGAGGGAAGACAGGAGGCATTAAGTGGACTTGTCTAAGGGCTAATGGCTTTAAGTAGCCAAGGCAAGATTTGAACCCAGGGTTTCTGGCTCCAAATCTAGGGTACCACCCTGCTGCTATGACACAGTCCAACCTGTCCCTCTCCAGCATAGCCCAGTATAGTCAGAAGCACATCTCAAAAGGCTGTCACAGCCTGGGATTGAACTTGTATTGTGTCATGGGCCCACTTGCGCTCTGGAGAGAGGACAGAGCCACACAGATGGCTGAATCCAACAGGCCAGAGTTATGTTGCACTAGTCCTGCTGACATTTTGAGTGCCGGGAGGGTTTTTTGGTCACATTATCTTCCTCTGCTCTAAAACCATCTACAATTATTTGTTCTAACTACAGGTTTTCATTATTTGTGCGCTCAGCCAGCCAGCAGTTTCTATTCAGCTATCAAGGAGGATATAAAAGGGAGGGAAAAAAAAAGAGGTTGAACATTTTTTACTTTTTTTTCATAAAGTACAAATCAGATGAATCTCTCCAGGTGCTTGACAAATTTCCAAAAGTCTTTGGCACAAGATTTGTGGAAGAGAAGAACAGAAAAGATGGGTACTATCGTAGAGTACTTTGGAAATGGACTTGCCCATTCAAGGCCCAGCTTCTCCTTGGGTTTCTCAAGACCCAGGGCTCTTGAGAGGATTGAGCTGATCTAATTTAGAGCTGTTAAGATCACATATCATGCCCAGCGGGTTTGAAAAAGTGGACTTGCATCCCAAATAGCCAAAAGCAAAACCAGCCAAAAGAGGACATGAAAGCTCAGACTTTGAGAGAACTCCAAAGGTTGGCTTGTCCAACCTGCACCTGAACAGGAATCCCCTGGGAACTTCCCTGACCAGTGGTCACCCAGACGACACTTGAGACCTCCAAGGAGGGAAAACCTGTTATATCTTGTGAGACAGCCCATTCTGATTCGAAATAGCCCTAATTGTTAGCAAATTTTCCCCTTATGTACAGAGGAAATCTTTCTGTAATGTCCACTCGTTGTTCCTAGTTCCTTTCTCTGGGGCCATTGTTTCTGTTCTGGACAAAATCTCTGAGGGTCTTCCCCTTCCAGAATGATTCTTTGGTCAAGGCGAACTAGGTCATCTTTTGCTTCATTTCTTACCTAGCCTTAATCACTGAATGGGTGTTGCTTCAGACAAAGTGAGACCTGGGAAAGACCTTAGCTTAAACCGGGTAAGGTTTTCCACTGCCTTGGGGCCATCATGGTCCTGACCTATGTCTTACCACTGGACTCTGATGACCCTGGAGGAGAGAGTGAGGCTGATGACTTTGCACAGCCCTACCTCACTTAAACCCAATTCACTAGCAAGTCAAGACATCACCCTGCTGACGACAAACAGCAACACCGACAATCTGGGGCCAAGCAGAATAAAGCTAGTCTTTCTTCCTCATGACAGTCAGGTAGGACCACACTTTGTAATATATATTCAGTCTTTAAACTCTAATTATTTATTATCTTTCCTTTTTCTGCTCTTAGGATTAGATGGTTTGCAGGAAGAATTTCTGTCTCCATATCCTTAAGGAAGAATTTTTTTTTTTGAGGGGAGGGTATAAAATTGGAGATGGTACGCTTCTTTAAATTCTGTCATCATTGCCAAATTTTCATCCAATTTTAATTGATTCAGAGTTTTTAGGTAAATAAAGTTGTTTAAGGTAAATTAGTTAGTTTTAGGTAAAGTAGTTGTTTAAATGAGTCTCTCACTCTTGGAACTGACCCGAGCCTATGTTAAGTGCATTGGAGAAAACTTGTCAGGTTCTGCCAAACCCTGTCTTTTTTTCTCCAGGTTGAAGGTCCCCAGTTCTCTTAACTGATCCTTGCATGGCATGGCTCTCACCACTCTGGCCATACTTCTTTGGACAAGACCCAGTCTGACCATGGCTTTTATAGTGACAGTGCTTCAAAACAACCCTTAGGGAGAATGATACCAACAAGAGATGGGTATATATAGTGTTGGAAAGTTTGCAAATCACTTTTATGCAAAGAGCACCAATTTATAACCTGGGCATCCTCACCCGCAGTTCTTGAGTCAAGACCATCACCAATTTATTTCCCTTAGAAGCCTATTTCATACAAAATGATAAAGGGCAAAAAATGTTCTTGTTTAAAGATTACCATGAATCAAGAAATAGTATTTTAGCTCTTACCTTCTAATAAGTCAGAAGCTGATCCTAAACAGTATTCCATCACCAACTGTAATAGAATAAGGCATCATTATTTTTTTGGAGGGGGGAAGGCAAGGCAATTGGGGTTAAGCGACTTGCCGAAGATCACACAGCTAGTAAATATCAAGTGTCTGAAGCCAGATTTGAAGTCAGATCTTCCTAATTCCAGGGCAGGTGCTCTATTCACTGGGCCATCTAGCTGCCCCAGAAAAGGTAATTATAAGAGGCCAGATTAACTGGAATCCAGGTGGCCAATTAGGTATTTTGTGTGTGTGTGTGTGTGTGTGTGTGTGTGTGTGTGTGTGTGTGTGTACATGCATGCGCTGTTTCTATACTTGAGCAAGATTTTGCAAACTGTGAGATGGTTAATAAGCTATGAGCCAAGAGAAGGCAGACTGGCAGCTGGGGAAGTAAACCAGCTATATTAGTGAGTAGGAAATGACCACTATGTACATTTTCCTAAATCCCAAACAATAAAACTCCTCTGACCACAGTATAACCTACTATAATCATATCAGTAAGAGCTTGCATTGAGACAGTGCTTAGTGGTTTCCAAAGCATGATCTTGCTTAATCTGGCTAGGTGTAAATTCACAACAGCTGACACTTACACAGCTGCTTACGGCTGATGAAATGCTTTTATGTATTATCTCACTGGACATCTCACAGTAATCGCTTAGGGGTAATTATCACCAATATTATCACTACCATTTCATAGATGAGGACACAGGTTCTGAGAAGGCCAATGACAGAAGTGAAGCTCAAACTCTGCTCATTTAAAGTCTGGAGAGCTTTTTAGTATGTATGCCAAGCTGCCTCTACCATTGCACGGGTTTCCAGCATGGATGAAAAAGGACCTAAGTCCAAATCTGGCCTCAAACATTTACTAGCTGTGTGACCCTGGGCAAGTCACTTAACCCCAATTGCCTCTAAAAAAAAAAGCATATCGCTGTCCTCAGGGAATTTATATTCTTAAGGGTAAACAGTTTCTGAGTGGAGACCTGGGAAGCTTTCCTATGCGTATAGCGGAAAATTACTTCAGCTGCAGCACGTGAGTTTTGTCTTTCTAACCTGGTTGCTCAAAGGCATTAAACAAAAAGTAAAAACTAAAAGAATAAATTTCTTTTGTGGTTTTTGGATGTTTGAGATTATTGAGATTGCTGGTAATCATAATAATAATGGCTCATATTCATATGTAACTTTAAAATTTACAAAGCATTCTCTTCAAAACTCTACAAGAGAGAAAAGGACAGTATTTTATTCCCATCTTTTAGATGAGGAAACTGAGGTTTTTATAAGGCTTATCCAGGATCACATAGTGTCATAGCTGGGATTTCCAGCTCTCTACTGCATCTAGTCTCAGTGTTTTCCCACTATTCGGTGCTGCCTGACCTCAGTTTATGAAGAATTGGCCTCCCAAACCCAGGCTCCTCTACATTATCTGAGGAAAGATCTTGGGAATGGGTGCCTGCCCACATTCCGTTCTGAACTTCAGGTGTGAGACTGTAGAAGTAAAGAATGCTTATTAGGAAGACCAACTTGGAAAAAAGACACTCATGTATAAGCAAAGACACTCAGGATGTGGGGTGTTGCAAAGGAAGTTTCATTATCATTAAAAAGTATTTTTTAAGCACCCAGGTGTTATGCTAAGTGCCCTATTTGTGAATCACAGAATCTCAGTTGGAAGGAGCTTGGCAATGGAAATTCAGTCCAAGCTGTATTTAGACAGGAATCTCTTCCACAGCATCTGTAACAAGTGGCCACCCAGCCTCATCTTGAAGAGTTCCACTTATGGGGAGCCCACCTTCCTCCTGGGGGCAGCCCATTCCCCAGTGGGATCATTCTCATGGACAGATAGGAAAGCTTTCT
The DNA here is from genome assembly GCF_011100635.1 of Trichosurus vulpecula. Classification (NCBI taxonomy): domain Eukaryota; kingdom Metazoa; phylum Chordata; class Mammalia; order Diprotodontia; family Phalangeridae; genus Trichosurus; species Trichosurus vulpecula. The sequence continues at coordinate 26,327,760 of NC_050573.1, read as the reverse complement.
TGACATCAAGATGTTTCCCCATCTCCTTAGTGCTCTTGGTTCTGGATGAGTAAAAGAAGTCTAATCATGATCTATATATCCATGGTGTGAAACTCAAAGAGAAAAGGTCCCTGAAGACTGCATATTAACTTAGAAAACCACAAACTAATATTATTGCATTTATTTTCTTAAAAATTTCCCAATTACATTTAAATCTAGTTTGTTTGGTTTTTTTGTGGGGGGGGAGCATTCAGAAGTTTGGTAACTCTGCTCTACCAACAATCATTGAATTCCATGATACCATGTGCCTAGCAGAGCTTCTCTGTGACCCAAACACGCCCAGTGCCTTCATCTGATCCTCAGCTGTCATGGTCTCCAGCCCACCCCAACCCTCCACCCTTTCCTAGCTTGGACATAGAATCATTTATTAATGTCTTGAGTTCAAATACAGCCTGACTGTAGCACAATAGAGTGGGACAATCACCTCTCTTATTCTGGACACTAGACTTCTAGATGATACCCATTTGGCAAATACAAAAATAGCAAATGAGATATTGAACAGAGGGATGTATTTAATAAATTAAGATTGTGAAAATTGTGGGACAGAAGCAAAAACCTATTTGCTTCAAGTTAGGTCCTCACCTCCACCTTTCTTTAAAATATCCTGGTGGAACTACTATTTCTTCTTCCTTGTGTGTTCTATTACAGAGGAGGCTTCCCTAGTTTTTCTCCTACTGCTAGCACTTTCCTGTTGAGATTAACTCCCATTTACACAGTATACACGCTGTATGTGTATAGTTGCTAGCTTATTGTCTCCCCTATTAGAATGTGAGCTCTAGGGCAGCTAGGTGGCGCAGTGAGTAGAGCACCGGCCCTGGAGTCAGGAGGACCTCAGTTCAAATCCGGCCTCAGACACTTGACACACTTACTAGCTATGTGACCCTGGGCAAGTCGCTTAACCCCAATTTGCCCTGCCTTCCCCCCCTCGAAAAACAAAACAAAACAAAAAAAACAATGTGAGCTCCCTGAGGGCAGGGACAATGGTCTTTTTTTTGTCTTTCTTTGTATGCCAACACTTAGCACAAAGAACACAGTAAGAGTGAAATAACTATCTGTTGACTACTGTTGATTGAAGAATGTTTACTCTCTCACAATGTACCCCATACAATACATTTTCCGTGGCTAATAAACACAAAGAACAGAAATAACTGGAGGGTAATAATGTTATTCAGTCATTTCAGTCATGTCTGATTCTTCATGGCTCCATTTGTGGTTTTATTGGCAGAGATACTAGAGTGGTTTGCCATTTCCTTCTCTAGCTTATTTTATAGATGAGGAAACTGAGGCAAACAGGATAAGACCCTGGGTCACATAGCTAGTAAATATCTGAGGTTGCATTTGAACTCAGGAAGATGAGCCTTCCTGACTCCAGGCCCAGAACTCTATCTACTGTGCCACCTAGCTGCCCCTGTTGGGTAGTAATAGGGCAGGGCAAAGAAATAGCAAAGTTACTTCTGACTTACCCAGGCAGTGTGTTCTTTCAAGTAGCAGCCCTTATATTCAATGGTGTTGGGGTGCTTCAACTGACGTAAAAATTTGACTTCCTTAAGAATATCCTGCCATTTCTGTGGTGAAGCAGATAAGAAAGAATTTTAGTTTAAGCAGAAAAGTCTTTAATTTCAAATGTTCATATCTATAGCATCACATTCGATATTTAAAATATCTATATAGCACATATGCTAAACAGTGACTTAGGACATTGCATAAGCCATGAATATGTTATATGAACTTTTATTATTACTTTAATTCAAATATGCAAATGCAATCTCTCATGCAACATATGATAATAGAGCCATTCGACTAACCCTCATACTATCTGCATTGCCTCTGACTTAATTAAATCCACTTCAAAACAGACTGGAGTGAGCTAGACCAATGGGCATACTTGTGTCAGCCTTGTGTGGAAAGAAAAAAGATGTGTTAAAGGAATGTCTGAAGAACTCATTCCCATTGTCACAGGAAAGCCCCTGTAACTTGCTTCATTTAGACCCGTTTCAATACAGAATCGCCTTGATCTTACCTCATTGGTTTGTTTCCCAGTGTAAGACATTTTCTTAATTGCCACCACTTCATTGGTGTGAGAATTTGTGGCCTACATGAAGGGGAGAGAAGGAAAATGAGAATTTGTAGGAGATGGGGCAGGTGAAATGAAATACTGAACTTTAGGTTTTTCTATGACCTCTTAAAACTCTGACTCAGAGAACTGAGAGGACCCACCTTGGAAAGTCCATACAGTTCAGCAATTTGGGTAAGCTAAGACACAACTTTCACCTGACTTTGGGACCCAACTTCACTCTCTTGCTTTTGCCTCCCACACAGTTTGCATTAAAGTAAAATGATACTACAATCGACAACTGCATCTGTACCAAGAACTCTAATCTTGCTTTTCCTAGTACATGAAAAATTTGGAAGATAATCTATTGTGGTGTCTAAGGTTCTCATAAAACTACTATAGCTTACCCCTCCCCCCACCAACCAATACAGTTTTAAATTAAAGCAAACTACTTGTCTAATCTTTCTCCTCCCCCTTCCCCACCATGTATTTAAGTGCTTTAAAAATAATTTCTCAAAGATTTCAGAAAAACGAACTTAAGATATCGAAAGACCACCTAAAGTTGACCATCTTTCTTCCTTTCTTTCTCTAGTTCTTCTCCTCTTTTCTTTCTTTCCTTTCTCCCTTTCCCTTCCTTCCTTCCTTCCTTTCCTAAGGGTCTGCTTAAGTGAAATATCCCTGATGTATCAATAAAGATGAAGTGCAAGCTGTTTTGGCTCTAGGGTATTATTTCCAAGGCCCATTAAAACTACAGCCATGGTTCTGAGATAAGGGATCTGACACAACTCAGTACAGTGACTTATAAATTTAGACCAACCAATTTTGGAGAAGTTGTTTGAGTATCTTTTCAAATATGAGTGGCTTAGCAAGGTCCATAATATTAAAACATTTTAAGGAATTAAATCAGACCCTAAAGTAGTTCTAAACAATTTACTTTCATGACATTAAGTAAAGATTTTTCCTGCCTCCCGATGCCTGTCGAAGAGTAAGCAAAATGATCACACAAGATTGTTTTCAAAGGCACAAAGAAAATGGCGTGTCTGTACAGAGCATGGCTCACAGGTGAAACCTTCAAGTTATCTTTAAGTGAAGCCTCTGATTAAATTTGAGCAATCGGGTCAACATAGGGTCAGAGATCTAGAGCTAGAGGACCCTTAGGTGTCAGTCAGTCAATAAACATTTATTAAGTGACTTCTATGTTCCAGGAACTGTGCTAAGCACTACAAAGAAAGTTAAAAGACATTGAGTACACAGTCTAATGGGGGAGACAACATGCAAACAACTAAGTATAAACAAGCTACCTTCACAAAAAATTGGGGATAATTTTAGAGGGAAGGCACTAAGATAAAGGAGGATTGAAAAAGGCAAAAGGTGAGACTTGAAGAGAGCCAGGGAAGCCAAGAGTCAGAGAGTTCCAGGCATGGGGGACAGGCAGTGAAAATGTCCACAGTTGGTAGATGGGGTGTTTTGTTTAAGGAAGCTGGTGACACTAGATGCAGAGTAGTCTGTGTGTGTGTGTGTGCGCGTGTAAATTACAAAGTTGACTGGGAGTCACTGGAGTTTATTCAGTATACGAGGGGTTGATCTCATCAGATCTGTGCTTAGGAAGATCATGGATGAACTGGAGTGGGGAGAGACTTGAATAAGATGGACCCATCAACAGGCTATTGTAATAGTCCAGGCATGAGGCTATGAGGGCCTGTGCTAGGCTAGTAGCAGTGTCAGAGAAGAAAAGAGAGAATATATACCTTCATAAAAGTGGAATTGGAAGGATTTGGAAACAGAATGGGGTAGGGGGGCAAGAGAACATGCAGAGTTGAAAGTGACCTCTAGGCTGTAAGCCTGGAGGATGGGGAGGCTGCTGGTATTTTTGACAATAGGGAAATTAGGAGAAGGTGAAGGTTTGGGGGATATATAGTGAGTTCAGTTTTGTACAAGTGAGTTTAAGATGTGTGTGGAACATCGTGTCCGAGATGTTCATAGGCAGTTGGAGATGTGAGACTGGAGGTCAGCAGATAGTTCAGGGTTGGACAGGTAGTTTATCATATAGATCAGGGCTGTCCAAAATGTGGCACAGCAGAGCTGGCGATTTACGCAGCCCACCTACAAGCACAGAAATTTACATAAATGCTTTAGTAAATGAAGCGGCGCTACCGCAGAGCTCTCACTAAAATGGAAAATCAAAATATATCGTCTATTGTTTCAATAAAAACCTAAGGTTGGACAGCCCTGATACAGGTCTTAATTTTTTGAATTGAATTGAATCTATGGGAGCTGATGATATTATTAAATGTAACGGGGTAGAGGTTGGAGAGGAGAGGGCTCAGGATGTACCCATGATTAATTGTCATGACCTGGATGAAGATCCTGCAAAGGAGACCAAGAAGGGACAGTTGGGTAGAAGGAGAACCAAGAGGTAATCGAGTCTAACCTTCCTAATTTTAGTTAAGTAAACTGGCTTTACTTAGACTGGTTGACCTTGGTTAAGTTCCAAGGTCACAAAGCTTGTAAGATTTGAACTCAAGCTTTCTTGATTCCAAGTCCAATTCTCTACATCATTTAGTAAGGCATTTCAGGGACCTGATTTCTTAAAAACAAAACAAATCAAAACAACACACACACTACACACACACACACACACACACACACACACACACACAAATATAACTTTCCAATTATCAGTGACTAAAAAGAGGTGTCCCTTTAAGTTTGTGCTTACATAAGAGCAATAAAGAAAACCATGGGGTAACCCAAGAGTAGTATTAATGGAAGGGGGAGAGGTCAAGCCTGCATTGCATGTTCCCACTACAAATCTATTAAACAGAGACAGCAAAAAGCTTAGGGAAGTTCCAGGCTTTATGTGGAATCCTAGCTGGTAAGAGGCTGGAAAAATCAGTATACCTAAAAAGGAAAGACACATTTCCACTTAAATGTAATTAGACCACATCATCATCTAATGGCTTATTAAGGGTTATTTATAATCAATGATGATTTGCAGTCAGAAAAGTATAGAAAAAAAAACCAACTCAACCCAGCCACGAACTTTAGCCCATCCAAACCAAGAATAATATTTACCAAGTAGTGCTTAATTGAACTTGACAAGTTCACCTGCCCACAAAACCATCCAGTTTACTGAGTCTGTCAGAAGATCACTTGGACATCTATGGAGGGTAGGGGGGTGGAAAATAAAAGTCTGGAAATAGAACTGGAAAATCAATTTCTTGTGGGTCTATCTCTAGCCGCACAGAATTTCCAGTTCTACCTTTACGAGGGTGTAACTAAGAGTTAGTTAAATTTATCCTTCCTGTAGTCAACTTAAATAAAAAATTAATTTTTGATGGGGGAGAAAAATACTCTCAATGGCCTCTCATCAGCCCAACATAAACACATGAAGTTCCTCAAATATTCCAATCCAAGATTTGAATTCAGCTTGAATCTAGAAGCCAAGTTCCATGTTTAACCCCATTCTGAAAGACCAGCCTTGGTAGTCCTAAGCAAGAGCAGATGGACTTCCGGGGCAATTGTTAAGAGAACCATATTGAAGGCTTCCATAGCTAAGGCCTCCAAACAAAACTGGAGCAAGCTCCCAGTAGATCAAACATTTTAATCTAATTCCATAAATTGTTACTGAGCTCCTACTATGTGGAAAGTAGGGTCCTGGGTGGAGATCATATTACCTTTTGGGCCTTACATGACGAATTGAATCTTTTTTATTGCTAAACCAGGGATGAAAAGAAAGTCATAGGAATATAGATTTAAAGCAGTGGTGTCAAACTCAGGTAGAAACAGGTCCATGGAACTGTATGTAGGGAACCCTATATGCCACATTCTGACTTAGGAAACCACACAGGTTTAACTATTCTTTCTTTGTCAATACATTAACGCATTAAAATCAGATGGGAACTGCACTTTGATCTGGTACAGGCCTGTGGGCTGCATGTGGTCTGCAGACTGTATGTTCAACGCCTCTGCTTTAGAGCTGGGAGGGACGTTAGAGGCAGTTGAGTACTCCTACACCCTCATTTTACACATGAAGAAAATGAGTCCAAGGGACGTCAAGTGATTTGTTCAGGGACACATATCTACAAGTGTCTGAGGCAGGATTTAAACTCAGGCCCTGATTCTGGCACCATTTTAAATAATTTCAATCTCATCTAATATAGAATAATTCCTAAAATATAAAATGTGAACAGATAATTCAACTAGCCAATAGGAAAAGGCACTTCCAAAAATAAAAGACTGAATTTTGTTATTTATTGAATATTATATCTTCAGAATCTAGCTTTGCCTTGGTTAAGACTCAACCTCATAGCTTTTTTTCATTTTAATTTTTTAAAGAACTATTAAATACCTGGCCCTCTGCTAGGTTCTGGGGAACAGAGACGAAAATAAAATCACACACACATGGTGATGTGTATATATAAATAAAAGAATTTTTTTAAGGAAGGCGGGGAAGATATGCCCATAGTTTCCAATTCATTGTTGCTACAAAAGGAGTTGCTATAAATATTTTTTACACACAAGGATCATTTCCCTCTTCCTTTGATGTCTTTGGGGATATCTATGTAATAGTCGTCTTGCTGACTTAAAGGGATGAATAGTTTAGTGACATTTTAGGCATAGTTTTAAATTGCTGACCAGAATGGTTAGACCAATTCACAATTCTACCAACAATGAACAAGTGTGCTTGTTTTCCTCTGGCCCCTCTAATTTGGTTATTTTCCTCTCTTGTCATCTTTGCCAATATAATGAGTAATAGGTGGAACCTGAGCTGCACTTTGAAGGAAATGAAAGATTCTGAGAGGTGGATATAAGGAGAGAAAGCCTTTCAGATGTGGGTGATAGTCTGTGCCAAGGTACCAAGGAAGGAGATAGAATGTTAAGTATGAGAAAAAGCAAGTAGCTGTTTGGAATGTGGACTATATGAGAGAGAGAGTGATGTGTGATCAGTGTGGAAAGATAGTTTACAACCAAATGATGAAAAACTTTAGAAGCCAGACAGAAGAGTTTATATTTTATCCTGAAGGTAAGAAGGAATCAACTGAAGCTTTACATTTTTTTCTTATTTTTATTCCCCCTCCCAATTAAATAACTACAAAAGAAAATCCTTGTAATAAATACACACAGTCAAAGCGAGTGAATTCTCTCTTTGGCCATGTCCAAAAATGTATTTGTCATTCTGAACTTTGAATTTGTTGCCTCTCTGACAGGAGGTGGTTACTATGTTCATCACCAGTTCTCTGGAATTATTTGTTATAGCACTAATTAGAATTTTAGAGTCTTTCAAAATAGATTTCTTTACAATGTTGTCATTGCATGATTTTTTCCCCCTAATTCGGCATACTTTGATTTTAAATCAATTAATAGAGGTCTTCTCTGTTGCACTTATTCCCATTTCTGTAAATATTAGTGATGTAGAAATTAATTTCCACATAGTTGTTGATGTCTTGGATTTCCTCACTGGAAAACTGCCTGTTCATATCCTTTACCATCTATTGGGAAATGGTTCTTCATCTTAGAAATTTGAATCAATTACTCCTGTATCTTGGATATGAGATGTTTATCAGGGAAAATGTTTAAAGTTTTTTTTCCCTTTCCATTTTCCAGTTTCCCCTGAAGATTTGTTTCTCTTCCAATTTTAACCACATTGCTTTTGCTCAAGCAAAAACTTTTAAATGTCATACAATCAAAATTGTCCATTTTATTTTGTATGACCTCAGTTCCTTGTTCAGTTATGAAAGCCACTCTTACTCTTATATCAGAAAGGTAATTTCTTCCTTGCTCCTATAATTTGCTCATGATAACACCTGTTATGTCAGGGTCATGTATACCTTTGGAACTTATTGTGGTATAGGGTGTGAGGTGTTGGTAAATGTCTAATTTCTTCCAGAATGCTTTCTGGTTTCCCCAGCAGTAGTTTTTTTGTTTTCTGTTTTTTTTTGAATGATTCCTTTCCCCAGTAACTGGGGTCTTTTGATTCATCAAACACTATGCTACTGTGTTTGTTTGCTTTTGCATGGTCTATATCTCCTTATCAACCTTTCTTTTTGAACCAGTAACAATCATTTTGATGATTAATGCTTTGTAGCAATTTGAGATCTGATTCTGCTAGTCCTCTTTTCTTATTTTTTCATGATTACTTTTAAAATTTTCAAACTTTTCTTCCTCTAGATGAACTACATAATTTTTTTCTCGGTCTAAAAATTATTTTTGTCAATTTGATTGGTACAGCACTAAGTAAATTAATTTAGGTAATTTGGTCATGTTTACTATTTTGGCATGACTTACCTACAGAAAATGACCATATTTCCAATTATTTGGGTCTGTTTCTGTAAAGAGTGTTTTGGAGTTATAGATAGACAACTCCGGTTGTAGAAAGACCCTCAACTATTTGATACCATCTTAGTTGTTTTGAATGGAATTTTGCTTTTTGTCTCTTCCTTCTGGGTTTAGATTGTGAGCTCCTTAAGGGTAGCCTGGCACATAGTAAGACAATAAACGTTTAATGACTTAACTTTTATTGGTAAGATACAGGAATAGTGACGATTTTTTGTGCGTTTATTTTATATCCTGCAACTTTGCTGAATTTATGAATAGTTTTGATTAATTTTTAGTTGACTCTTTAGGGTTCTTTAGATAGTTATATCATCTATAAAAAGTGAGATTTTTCTCCTCTCTGCCTATATTCATTCCCTTGATTTCTCTTTCTTCTCTTATTGCTATTCCAAGAATTTCCAGAATTATGTTAAGTAGTAGTGGTGATGAGAATCCATATTTTACCTCTGATTTTATTGGAAAGGCCTCTAAATTTTTTCCATAACATATACTGTCTGATCTTGGTTTCTGATAGATGTTATTCATTATATTAAGGAAAAGTCCATTTAGTCTTACGCTTTCTAATAACACACACACACAATCACAGACAGAAATGTGTTGGATTTTGTTCAAAGTTTTTTCAGCATCTATTGATATAATTATGAGGTTTTATTATTTACATTGATGATGTGTTTTTTTAATGGCTCCCTTATAGTGAGCCAATCCTGCATTCCAGATATAAATCCTCATCACCACATATAATCATTTTAATGTTATAACATTTATTCAAAATTTTTATGTCAACCTTCATTAGGGATATTAGTCTATAGTTTTATTTCCGTTTTGTCTCCTTCTGGCTTAGGTATTAAGACAATATTCATATCACAGAAAGTGGAAAGGTCCTCCTTCCTCCCCTGCCCCGCATTTATTAAAACAGGTTACATAATATTGGTATTAACTATCCTTAGAACAGAAGTCACTTGAAAATTCATGTGGCTCTGGAGGTTTTGTGGTTTGTGAGTTCATTTATGACTTACTCAGTTTCTTTTTCAAATATTGGGCTATTTAACCATTTTTTCTGCTAATATGGGCATTTTATATTACTGTAAATATTTATCCATTTCATCTAAGTTATAAGTTTTGTTAGCACAAAATTAGGCAAAATAATTTCTGATAATTACTTTACTTTGTCAATTGTTGGAATTATCCTTTTATATTTTTGACATTAAAAGTTGGTCTTCCTCTCTTTTTTTGAAGCAGATTAGCTGTTTATCTATTTTATTAGATAAAAAAGCAGTTCCTTGTTTTATTTATTAATGTGGCTTTTTTTTGCTTTCAATTTTTTAGTTTCGGATTTTCAGAAGTTTTACTTTGCTGTTTAGTTAGATTTATTCTTATTCAATATTTTCTGCTGCATGTCTAATTCATTGATTTGTTCTTTCTTTTTTTGTTGATGTAAGAGTTTTAGAGATACAATTTTCTCCTAAGGACCACATTAGCTGTATTCCATAAGTTTTGGTATGTTGTTTCATTATTATCATTTTTTGATGAAATTTTCTATTGTTTTTATAATTTGTTCTTTGATTCACTGGTTCCTAAGGTTAAATTACTTAGGTTCCAATTTATTGTTAATTCTTTCCTCAAAGAACTTTTGCTTAATAAAATTTTTATTGTAAATGACCAATAAATCATGGGTTGAATATTTCTGCTTTTTTATATCATTGGTGAGGTCTTTATGCTCAAATACATAATAAATTTTTTTAAAGGCGCATGAATGGCTGAGAAGTATTCTGTTCGCAATTAGTAATTATCATTTCTCTACTTTCTTTTTTTCTAACATTTTATGTAGGTCCTTGAATTCTTTCTTGCTTATGTTTTGGTTAAATTATTTCAGGACTGAAAGAGGTACATTGCGTTTCTCTAATGTTATGGTCTTAATGTGTATTTCTCTCAGCCATCTGATTAACTTTTAAATGTTTCATGTACAGGTGTTATATATTGATAATGATTCATTATTTATGGTGACTTTAAGTGTAATGTAGTTTGTTTGAAATGTAATTTTATCATTTGTATATTTAACACAGATGCATCTGAAATTGTGATCACTATCTCTGCTTTTGAATTCAGATAAAGCCTAAATATTGCTGAAGTCTTTCATTTTAATTCTATATACATTTTTATGTTTCAAGTATGTTTTTTATAAGCAGCATTTTGTTGGACTGGCCTGTTCCCAGGATTTTATTCTTTCTTTTTTCCCTTTTAATTCTCTCCCCCCACACTCACCACTCCAGTGTGTTTTACTCGTAATGATTCTGTTAACTCTCCTGCCCTCCCTCATCCCCCACTGTTGTTTGATTTCTTCCCTTTAGAACTTGATGTATTTCTATAGTACAATGTCTCTGTGTGTGTCCCTATGTTTGTAAACTTGTGTTTAAATTTCCTTTGTCCAGTTCAGATGAAAGTGAGGTTCATGCGATGCCAATTCCCTCCCACTTCTGCCACCAAATTTGAACTCACTTCAAATTATGCATCTCTATTGTGTGAGATAGTATTTTTCCTCCTTTTTGTCTTCTTTTCCTCTCAGTATAGTCACTTATCCTTTCCATTTTCAATTTCTTCTAAGATTATCAAAATAGAATAGAACCACTCCCAGGTTTTCTCCATCTTATTTATAGTTCTAAATTTATGATACTTGAAGATATTAAGATGCCGAGAAGACATTTCATCTTACTCTATTAAAATGTAAACAATTCATACCCATATAGTTCCTTCAAAATGAACAAATATATATCTTTCTATATTTTTCTAGACTTCTGCGTTTCTATTTCAAAGTGTCTGCTCAGGAATGATTAGAAACCCTCTACTTTATTAAAGGAACATATCCTCCCCTGTAGAATAGTTTGATTTTTATGGATAGGTTACTCTTGGTAGCAAAGCTTTTATCTTTCAAAATATCACATTCCAACCTCTCCTTTTCTTGCTTGTGGAAGCTCTTGAGCCTTGTTGGGTCCTATCTGTGGCTCTTTGGTACATTTGGTACTATTTCTTCTTTTGCTGTCTGCAGTATTTTTTTCTTTGAGCTGAGGGCTCAGGGTTTTGGCTATGATGTTCCTGGAATTTGCAGGGTTTTTTTTTTTCTCCCAGAAGTGATTGGTGAATTCTTTCTATTTTAAATTTACACTGTGGTTTCTAAGAGATCTGCAAAGTTTTTATATGGTTTCCAAGCTTTTCTAGGGGTTGTGATTTTCAGGTAGTCCAATAATTCTGAGATTCTCTCCTTGACCTCTTTTCTGTCAGTTATTTTATATATTTCCAACATTTTCTTTTTAAACATTTTCAACCCTTTGCTTTTGTTTTTAATATCTCATGTTGTTTCATTGAGTTGTATTTTTTTTTCTGTTTGTCTCATTCTAGTTTTCAGTAGAAACTTAGTTTGTAGGTAAGGCTTCCTTCTGTCTGTTTTAAGGTATTGATTCTTCTGGTTCTTCTTTCATCCCTAGCTATTCCATTAGTATCACTTGTTTCTTTTCTTCTGGGTAGTCTTGTAGTCTTGGTAGCCAGGATGTTTTTTTTTCCTTTCAGATTCCGCTTAGACTTGTAGAGTTATTCTTTCTTTTAGGTTTACCCCTTGAACGTCTTTCCATCCAAGGCATTTTTTCATTGCATCTGGCATTTTCTTTGGTTTGCTCACATAACTAGGCTCAGTGTCTGGGTTGGAGGCTTGTACTTGGATTCAATTCCTCTCATAAGGAGAACTAGCACCTCTGGTGTGAGGGCTGCTGAGCCCTTTTCAGGGGTAGTCACTCACCTTTGGTGTCTATCTGCTACCCAACATTCAACTGGCAATCAATAGGCCTCAAACCCATCAGTGAGTTAGGGGGATGACTATTCCCCTGGTGGAATGGGTAGATGAGAACAATCTTTTTGAATGGCCATGAAGGCAGCTAAAGCAGGGGCTGTGAAGTGCTTAGAGCTTGGTCAGGCACCAAAGAAGCCAAGGTCACCTACTGCATCCTGGGCCATCACCAGCCATCTTGACTTTTGTCCTGCCATTGGACTTTGATGATTCTAGAAGAGAGAGTGAGGATAACAACTTTGTGCAACTCTGCCTCACTTAAATCTAATTTCCCTGCAAGACATCGCCCCATGATATCATTTGTCCTCTTTGAAAATGAAGAATGACAACAATTCCTCTCATTCTCTTGGATGTTGTAGGCAGGCCCTGCTTGAGAGTGGGATCCCATCTTCTTCAAGAATTGTTTGATTCAGGTCCAGGGTGCGTGGATGCTGCTTAAGGGCCTTCTACTGTAGCCAGGGTTCCAGGACCTTCTTTGTCTCTGGTCTCTTTCTCCTGCAGCTGTGGAGTTCCAGGGAAGGACTCATGCTGGATTCTGTTTTGAACTTTTCTCTCATTGTTTCATTGCTCTGGGACTACCCCTGTGCTGGACTCTGCCTGGGAACTTTCTCCTCCATCATCCCCTTGTTACAGGTTCTGCTCAGGGTCTTTCTGGGCTGCATCTAAGCTGGGCTCTGTTCAGTCAACAGGGCTATGAGATCACCTGCCCCGTGGGACCAGGCAGTTTCATACTGTGTAGAACTTTCCACCTACACTGATTTGTCTCCTTCCAGGACTTTTGTAGGATTCTAAAATTCTTTTTTTTTTAAAGTTCTGGACTCAGTGTCCAGGAGCTTACATTTGATTCTCTTTATTATTTAATATTGTACATTTTTAGAACTTTACAGGGGATGTTGGGATGTTAACGGGAGGGTAGGTGGGAATAAGCTTCTATACCATGTTTCATATTCCCACAGGGTCACCAGGAGAGGAGTGGTACAGAAGGTGATATTTGAACTGAACTTTGAATGGAGCTGATGACTCCAAGAGGTAGAGGCGAGGATGCTTTGTAATGGGTACAAAGGGTAGTAGATGGAATATCTTCTATAGGGAAGAGCAAGTGTAGACCAAGTTGGCTGGAATGTGGAATGAATGAGGGGGAGTAATGTGAAAACTGTCTACAATTGGGGTTGTGGCCAAATTGTGGAGGGCTTTAAATGTCAAACACAGGAGTCTGTTATCATAAAGGTAAGAGGGAATCACTGCAATTTCCTGAGAGGTAGATACCATGGTCCAACCTGTGCCATACAAATATCAATACCTTGGCTGTGTAGAGGATGGATTGGAAAGGGGAGACTGGAGGCAGGAAGCTCAAGGAGGAGGATACTGTAATAGATAAGATGAGAGGTGAGGAGGGCTTGAACCAGTAGGGCATTTGGGTAAATAGGGACAAGGGTACGGATGAAGGAGATGTTATGGAAATATAATCCACAAGACTTCATATGGCATTGTATACGGCAGGTGATCAAGAAAAGAGTAGAACTGAGGATGACTCCAGGATTGTGAACCTGGTGACTGGAAGGTAGTGCTTTTGGCTGAATTAAGGAAGTTTGAAGGATGGATGGGTTGTGGGGAGGAAGATGATAATTTCTATTTCGGATATATTGAGTTTAAAATGGCTACAGAATACCTAGGTGGGTCTATCTAGGAGGAAGTTGGCACTATGGCATTGGAACTCAGGAGAAGCATGAGGGCTGGATATGTGGATTTGGGAAATCACATCTACATAGAGATCTAACTGAATCACAGAAACTGATGAAATCATTTAGAGAGAGAGAGAGAGAGAGAGAGGGAAGAGGAGAGAGAGAGGAGAGAGAGAGAGGAGAGAGAGAGAATGTAGAGAACTAAGAAAGGATGTCCCAATAGGGAGCTGAAGGGTAATCATAAAAAGAGGGTGGAACAGGGATGATCCTTCTGCAAAAGAGACCTTAGGAAGAGTGAATAGACAGGTAGAAGGAGAAACAGGAGAAAGCAACATCATGAAACCCAGGGAGGAAGGAGCGGTCAATACTGTCCAGAGATTTAGAGAGGTCAAGAAAGATAAGCCAGCACTGTGTATTGAATCTGGCAGTTAAGAGATCACCAGTAACCTTAGGGAGAAGAGTGATGAAGTTGGAAGCCAGCTTTCAAGGGTTTGAGAAGTGACTGGAAGGTAAGGAAGTGAAGGCAATAAGCGTAAACCTCCTTTTTAAATAAAAATAACTAGCCAGCATTTGTAAATCTTGTTCAAATTTGCAAGATAAGCATTACATGTCATTTCATTTGAGCCGCACAGCAACCTAATTGAAGCAGGTGCTGTTACTGTCACCATTTTACAGGTAAGAAAACTGAAGACAAGAAAAGTTAAGAGGTTTGTTCAGGGTCACACAGTGAGTGTCTGAGACAAGATTCGAACTCAGGTCTTCCTGACTGATAATGGACCTCATCGCTCTAACTATTCTAACACCCAGCAGCTGACAGTTTGGCAGTGAAAGGGAGAAAAAAAAATAGGATAATAGCTTAAGGAGATGGCAAGATCAAGTGAAGTTTGAAATAAAAACAAAGATGTTAAAAACCGAAACCAACACCGAAGCCACCAAATAATTGCATTTAGGACAATAAAAAAGTAAAGATACTTGAATTATGTGGGTGAGTGAATGTATTTTGAGCTCAACAAAGTAGCGCCACAAACCTATACCTTTATCGTCTTATATAAGTGGATCGAAGAAGAATACACTAATCTCTGTCCCGTTTTCCTCCATCCCAGATATAATAATGACTCACCTTTTAATCCTATACTAACTTCTCAATTTACATATATAAATGCAAAATGTTTCACTGAGTTATCTTCATAGTTGATGGAGAAGGTCTATCCCTCAAATATGGCAAAAATGTTTTCCAGAAAATCTACTCTATTGACCAATATCTGCTTGTATTCAATAATATCCATTTCTTCCAGATTTTACACATCTGCTCTCATCCGAAGGACGCTCCAGGAGCCAGGCCAGACTGCTGATCAATCAAGTAGGTTTCTTGGCATCTACCTTTGCCAAGTAGTCAGAATGTGACTAAAGAGTCAAGGAGCAGGATTGTAGTATTGACATTTTAATGCTTCAATAGCCATATTCGGGTCATTACATAGCTTATCCAGATGGCTAGAATCCATAAGCAGTCCATAAGAAGTGCTATAAAACATCACATTTTCTGGCCTCAATCTAATTTTTCTACACATTGATAGCATCTTCCAGGAGACTGTAATGTGAGTTGCCAAGACTGCTATAGGATTCATTTATTGATAGAGTAAGGGATGTGCTACAGATATCAATCCTTCTGAGACCAATAGGAAAAGTTCATCATTGAGAAGCTTCCTGAGTATATTCTTTTGAACCATCTCAAGGCGCGAATCCATTAAAAATTCCCTAATAGAAATTGTACATTTCTACCTACGTTTCACTGGATTGTATTCTTTTCCTCTGTTGCATAAATACCTTCTGTGCTTTGCTTCGGGGTAATATAATGTTGTCTTCTGCAGATTAGGGTTTCTCAACCCATGAACTTAAAAAAGTGTTAATAACTGTATTTCAATCTAATAGCTTTCGTTTGTAATCCAATATATTTCATTTTATTCATTTTAAAACATTATGAAGAATCCATTAGCTCCACTAGACTCCTAAAGGGGTCCATGACACACATAAAAAGTCAAGAAGTTCTGTTTTGATTGGTATTGGCTTTTTGGTTAAGTCAAATTGAAGGTCATCTACTGCTCTACTGCCAGCAATATGAACACTTTGGCCACAGCATCCTGTGGAACAAAATGAAATACAAAATGGCCTTTGGTCCCATGTGGTTTTCTTTCTTTTTCCATATTGATAATGGTGAAGTGGCAAAAAAGGAGTGGATGGTGGTAAAAATCACATAGTTTTCATATTGTCTGTAAAAATTAATTTAGCTGCTGTTGCTCTAAATGTAAGATTATTGCCAAAAAACAATGAGGTACTTTCCTAATGAAGCACTGAACCATGCCAATATCAATATTGACTTTATTCCTACAAATGAAATAAGACAACACTAAGAAATTGTGGCAAAACAGGGACAGAAAAGACCACAAGAGAAAGAAAAGACAATTAACTACATAAAATTAAAATGGTTTTGCATAGATAAATCCAATACAGCTAAGGGAAAACATTAACTGGGAAAAAACTTTATATCAAGTTTCTCTGATAAAAGTCTGATATCTAAGTTATATAAGGAGTTGATTCAAATTTATAACAATAAATCTCCCAAATGAAAGCTGCTCAAAGGATATGAATATTTCTTAAGGGAAGACATCCAAAGTATAAAAAAATCATATGAGATGAAATCTATCAATAAATTTATTGATTCAAGTGATCAATAAATCATGTGAAATCATATCATATGAAAAGATACTCCAAATTACTAATAATCATAGAAATGCAAATTAAAGTAACTGTCAGGTTCCACCTCACACCCATACATTTAGCTGACAAAAATGAAAATGACAATTGTTGGAAGGGCTATTAGAAAACAGGCACAGTAGTACATCGAGGCAGCTGTGGGTTGATCTAGCTATTCTGGAAAGCAATTCAGAACCATGAACCCATAATTACTAAAATGTACATACTCTTTGGCCCAGCAATATCACACTAATAGGTTTATATCCTATGGAGGTCAAAGAAAAAGAGAAGGTACTCACTCCCTGACCTCAAGAAGCTCAGGTTTTAATAGAGACACTAGATCTCGTTGAGAAAGCTCTGCAGCATTCTGTGGCTGCACCCAATCAGCACAGAGTCAGCCACAAACAGGAGCGAGTACAGAACCTCATCATTTCTAAGGAATTCCTCTTCTGTCTGGACTTGGTTCTTGTTGGGCGTTGTCCTGTGTTATGCATCATGGCTTATAGTCAGAGAATCATTATAAAAGGTTATTTCTGTGATTGTATCTGTCAAGGACTCTTGCTTGATCTTAATGTGTGAGGGAGAAGCACACTGTTGGAGGATGGTGTGTGCTTTGTACAACGCAGTCAAAAAAATATTTATGTAATTAAGGAGTGATAAATACGGTAAAATCTCGTATTCCATGTATTTTCAGTCAGCTCTGTGACTGTAAAGATATAGTATAGTCCAGAATACTTTCTGTACCAGCCTGCCTACTCCCTTTGGTACTAAGGTGCTGGAGGCCAAATGTGTTGGTTAGTATTATCATCACCACTTCCCAGCTGTTTCCACATCATACCGCCTATGCACTGGCCATCATACTCATCCCCTCCCACCAGAATAAAGGCCCTGCCCTGGGGCCCTGGATCCTAACAGAAGAGATGTAACTTTTACTGCCCAAAAGCAGGACTCCACTTCCTGGCTCTAGAGCCCTGGTCATAGTAGAAGAAGGGTCTTTTTTCCTTTTTTTTTTTCAGAGAGGCAATCAGGGTTAAGTGACTTGCCCAGGATCACACAGCTAGTAATTATCTGAGGCCAGATATGAACTCAGGTCCTCCTGACTCTAACGCTGTTACTCTATCCACCGAGCCACCTAGTTGACCCTAGAAGAAGGATCTTAAGCAGCACCCAGGCAGCCTGGGGGAGAACTGCATCAGAAGACAAAGCCAAACAATTGCTGAAGATGAAGATTTGCTCTAGTAAATCTTACTCACTGGGCCTGTTCTTTGGCTCCCAGGCCCTGCCCAGACTCTGGTCTATGAGACAATTATAGCATTGGGGTATAATGGGCAAAGTTGGACCAGCCTGAGAGGGGCACATGCCTGGACAAGCTCAAGATTATAAGTGCGGAGATGCCTCCCAATGGCACAGTCAGTTCATTTAGATGCTGCTGTCAACATAATCCTCAATTCAAGAATATGCTAGTGCCCAGAAGGGCACCAGACCGCACTACAACTCTATGATTAACAATGAACTATTCTGCCCCTTGCTCAGCCCCGGCAGACAGCAGTTACTTTCAGATCTCTTCTAACAAGGCTGCTTTGTCATGTTTTTTCTTCGAAGTCATTGTAATAAGCCTGTCCCATATACAGGGAGATTGCTCAAGTGACCCATTTCATGACTGGCCTGCTTGGGGTGGTTTTGCTAGTACTAGTGGTTTAGTGTCTCTGGAGTCTTCCTACAAAGAGGTCACTGAATCTTTCTTGCACAGCTGTAAAGTGGCTTGCTGGGGTTAAGGTCACATTCTGTGGCAAGTTAATTGTTCTACATGAGAAAAAAAATCTCTGCCCCTTAATTCGATTCAACTCAATCCAATCAGCATTTATTAAGTGCCTACTACATGCTAGGTGATAGGGCTACGAAGGATGGGAATGGGACAGTTCTTTCTCTAAAGGAGCATACAGGCTTCATGCAGAAGATGCTGCCTAGGCAGTGTCTGAAGGGAGGAGAGGAATGCTATGAAATCAAGGGAAGGAGTTCATTCTAGGCCTGTGGGATGGCCAGTGCTAGGCACAGAGATCAAGATGTGTTGTGTGTGAGGAACAGAGAACAGGCCAATTGGCTGAATCTCAGAGTGCGGGAAAGGAAGTAACATCCAATGAGGCTAGAAACATAGCTTGGGGCCAGGGCGTGTTGGGCTTTAAAAGCTAAAAAGAGGAATTTATATTTGGGAGTCAGTGTAGAGGATGACACAAATATGAGGCATTAATTAGAGGGTTATGATCTCAAAAGCAGGAAAGGGTGGGAGGGGAAGATTGGGTGAAGGCTGCAGTGAGGACAGAGGACAGGGGTAGGAAGGGTGAAGAGGGAGAAATGGAAAATAGGAGGCTTGATCAGAGAGAACAACTTCATGGTCTTAGATGATGGTTGTGAAACCCTTGTAGCTGATGAGATCAAGGAGACAGCCATCATTGTGTATGGCTGAGATGGGATGAAGGCGGAGATCAAGGAAAAGGGGAAGGCTGATCAACTGGAAACATCAACATGTGGACATCACATTGAAGTATCTGAGCGTTAAGGGCAGAGACTGGGGTGGAGAGGAAGGCTATGGGCCTGCTAGTGGACACCTTCGGAAGGCTTGGGAATGACCTGAGGGCTGGTTGTTCTGAGTGGAATGAACTTACAAGGAGCTGAAGAAGGGTGTGCAAAAGAGCAAGGAGTACTCCCACCTTGCACTGGCCCAGGGTCTTGGGGGTAAATGGGAGGAGGTAGACTCCCTGATGGAGAACATAGTTAGAGAGGCAGGCTGAAGTGGGAGACAGGTTTCTATCACTTCCTCACATCTTCTCTCTCTGGCAATCATCGAACCCTGGTCTTACTGCCGTCACCCTGTGACCAACTGTGCTAAATGAGCTACAACTACACCTTCGGGAGGTACTAGGAAGACATTCTTTTCCAACCCAGCTTTTGCTCTTACTAGAGGCAAGATTCCATCCTTGGAATTCCTTCCTTGGAATACACATTAAGATACGAATTTAGCCTGTCAGTCAGTCAATAAGCATTTATTAGACTCTTACTGTGTGTCAGGCAGTGGGGACAAAAAGAAAGGTGAAAACATGGTCCCCACCCTCAAGGAACTCTCATTCTAATGGGGAAACAACATACAAAAATGATACATACAAATTATATAGGGTATAAATGGAAAGTAAACTCAGAGGAAAGGCAGTGGGATTCTGGAGTATAGGGATGATTGGGAAGGGCTTCCTGCACTAGTCGGGGTTTGAATCTTGAAAGAGGTAGGGGACGCTAGGAGACAGGGGTGACCAGGGAAAGCATTCCTGGAATGGCTGCAAAGGCACACAGTCAGGAGATGGAGAGCAGCCAGTAAGGAGGCCCGTATAGCTGCACCACAGCATGCGTGGAGGGGAGTAATGTGTTAAGAAGGCTGAGAGACAAGAAGGGGCCAGGCAGCGAAGGTCTTTAAATGACAGACAGAGGAGTTTCGACTTGGTCCAGAAAGGAATAGGGAGCTATGGGAGTTTATTGACTTGGGGAGTGATGTGGTCACTCTAGATAATCACCTTGGTAGATAAGGAGGGGATGGATGGGAGTGGGCAGAGACTTAACACAGGGACGTCAACCAGAAAATTATTACAGCAGTGAGTGCTGCTGAGGGCCTACACTAGGGTGGCCACTGTGTGACCAGAGAGAAGCGGACGTATGCTAGAGAAAGTAGAAAAAGCCCAAGTAGAGTTATTGATTTTGTATATATTTGCATTTATTCACCTTGGATTTATACTGCCTATGCTCTGATGTGTACTTGTCATCTCTCTCGTTAGAATGTAAGCTTCTTGAGGGTAGGAATTATTTTATGTTTTGAACTTGTATGCTCAGCCTTTTACATAGTGAAGGAAGTTGATGAATGCTCACTGATTAAGTGATGGATTAAGGTTACTTTGATGTACCCAACGAACTGAATTTTAATAAAGATACTCACAAAATAAACAGCTCCGAAGCTTCCATGTCCAATTTCATGTAAACCAACAAAAATGTCTTCAGGATCCTCCTTATAGAACAGGTCTGCTATCTCTGGGTCCTTTGGCACCCCTTTGCGCATGTTGAAGAGTATTACAACCTCAGCTTGTCAATATCCCATTCAGTTTTTCCCTTCATTGACAAAGGAATTCTTGAAAAGCCTTCAGCACCTAAAGAGAAATATATTTCATCATTGGCTTATTTCCAGTGCAGATTTTGCTTTCCCCATCCAGAGGGTTTAAAAATTATATTAGAGGAATATAGGTCAAAACTGGCATAGTTTATGTTTTTTCGTTCTGATGCCTTTTTAAAAATTCATTTATTAATATATCTTAAATATCCTTTTCTTTTTAAATTTTGATTTCCAAATTCTCTTCTTTCCACCCACCCTTCCCCCACCCACTGAGAAGGCAAACAATTATACATGTGAAATCATAGCATAATTTAAAAAAAAATCATTTTGGTTGAATTATTGGTTAACTAAAGGCATTCTGATAACTAATATTCTTTTTCTTTTTTTGAGGGGGGAAGGCAGGGCAATTGGGATTAAGTGACTTGCCCAAGGTCACACAGCTAGTATGTGTGTCATGTGTCTGAGGCCGGCTTTGAACTCAGGTCCTCCCGACCCCAGGGCCGGTGCTCTACTCACTGCACCACCTAACTGCCCCTGATAACTAATATTCTGATTTTAGGTAACTCAGCAGCTCTTTATCACTTGCCAGAAAGTGACTTCTGCAATTCTGAAGCTATGTTAATGGAAATTGAAAGAGGCCAGTTGTTCCGTTGCTATGGAAAACATCCTGTTCTCAAGGTTTCTATTAATAAGAGGGTATCGCTTTTGATCTTTCCAAATGCTGACTGACCAGCTTATTTGCATACTTTTTTTTTGTTGTTAGCACTGTTTTTTAAAAGAAAAAAATAAAGTATAGCCTTTCACGTAATTTGTCATAAACAACCCCAAAAGTATTTAACTGTCAAACTTGTTGCATGAGACTCATGGAGGGTGCTGGCTTCTTCCCCTTTCAAAAGAACTGCTAATTTTTACAGCTTTCTCTGTGTTAAAAAAAAAAAAAACAAAACCAAAACCAAACTGTCCATCACTTTGGTTTAAGATACAAATATATAAAATGCAAAACCACATAAGCTCTTTTGCAGCCCTGAATAAACTTATTAAAATTTTGACCATGGGCCAGTAATGAGGCATTTTGGACCTCCTGACCCCACAAAGACAATCCATGATGGGGGCAGGCTCATAACCATCAAGCCTCACTCCACCTTCTTGTCATTTTCAGGAACAGGGAGGTGGCACAATGAAAATAGTTTTGGACTAGGAGTCAAGGAGACCCGAATTCAAATCCTGCCTCAGATATTGACTAGCTGCGTGATTCTGATGCCGGGCAAGTCACTTAACCTCCTCTCTCCACCTTAGTTTCCTCATTTATAAAATGGGGATGAGAATAGTAGCTCTTACTTCCCAGGGTTGTTGTGAGAATCAGCGGAGATTACATACAATAAAAAACACTTTGCAAACCTTCGAATGATATGTAAATGTGAGCTATTATCATTTATTTGTTCAGACAGGTTTTGGTGTGATTAATTTTTGAGAAAAAGCTCAAATGCCACAAAGCTCACATGCAACTTGTTCTCTTTTCCTGTAAACTTGCTCCTCCTTTCTCTGTAGGGGACCCCACTATTTATCCAGTCTCCCATGTCTGCAAAATGGCAGACATTTTTGACACTTTTCTTTCTCTCACCTCTTATACAGTCAGTTGACAAGTCCTGCCAGTACCACATCGGTAATATCTGCTGAATCTGGCCTAGATGGTCCTTTAGACCCCTTCAGTTCTAGATCTCTGATGTTGAATCTGGTCTAGATGGTCCTTTAGACCCCTTCAGTTCTAGATATCTGATCTTTATTTTTCTCCAATTCAATAAACATATTTTAAAAAAATTGAATATCTTTATTTTCTAATTACATGTAAATTTTTTAAACATTTGCTTTTTTTAAAATTTTGATTCCAAATTTTCTTCCTCCCTCTCATCCCTCACTCCTTCCTAAGATGGCAAGCAATTTGATATAGGCTATACATGTTCAGTCACGCAAAACACATTAGTCATGTTGTGAAAGCAAACAGACTTTAAAAAAATCCCAAGAGAAATAAATTAAGTAAAAAAAAAGTGTGCTTTGATCTGCATTCATACTCCACCAATCTTTTCTCTGGAGGCAGATAGCACTTTTCATCATGAGTTCTTCAGAATTGTCTTAGGTCATTGTATTGCCGAGAAGAGCTAAGTCACTCACAGTTGATTGTCATATAATATTGCTATCACTGTGTACAATGTTCTCCTGGTCCTGCTCATTTCACTTTGCATCAGTTTCTGCAAGTCTTCCCAGGTTGTTCTGAAAGCATCCTGCTCATTATTTCTTATGATACAATAGTATTCCATCATGATCATATTCTACAGCTTGTTCAGACATTCCTCAATTGATGGGCATCCCCTCAATTTCCAATTCTTTGCCACCACAAAAGAGCTGCTATAAACATTTTTGTACAAGTAGGTCCTTTTCCTTTTTTTTTTTTTTATTGTGTTTGGGATACAAACCTAGTAGTGCTAGTATTCGGTCAAAGGGTATGCATAGTTTTATAGCTTTTTGAGCACAGTTCCAAATTGTTCTCCAGAATGGTTGGATCAGTTCACAGCTTCACCAACAGTGCATTAGTGTCCCAGTTTTCCCACATCCTCTCTGACATTTGTCATTTTCCTTTTCTGTCATGTTAGCCAATCTGATAGGTATAAGGTGGCACTGAAGTAATTTTAATTTGCATTTCTCCAATCAATAGTGATTTAGAGCATTTGTTCATATGACTATAAACAGCTTTTATTTTTCCATCTGAAAACTGCCTTGTTCATATCCTTTGACCATTTATCAATTGGGGAATGACTTATATCCTTATAAATTTGACTCCATTCTCCACATATTTGAGAAATGAGGACTCTCTCAGAGATACTTACTGTAAACATTTTCCACCCAGTTTTCTGCTTTCCTTCTAATCCTGCCTGCATTTTAATTTAATGTAATCAAAATTGTCCATTTTATATCCCATAATGCTCTCTGTCTTGTTTGGTTACAAATTTTCCCTTATCCATAAATCTGACAGGTAAATTATTCCATGATCCCCTAATTTGCTTGTGGCATCACCCTTTATGTCTAAACCATGTACCCATTTTGACCTTATCTTGGTACATGGTGTAAGATTTTGGTCTATGCTTTGTTTCTTCCATACTACTTTCCAGTTTTCCCAGCAGTTTTTGTCAAATAGTAAGTTCTTGTCCCGAAAGCTTGGATCTTTGGGTTTATTAAACACTAGATTACTATGGTCACTTACTACTGTGTATTGTGTACCTAATCTATCCTTCCTATCCACCACTCTCTTTCTTAGTTAGTACAAGATTATTTTGATGACTACCACTTCATGATACAGTTTGAGATCTGGAATGGCTAAGCCACCTTAAGTCACATTTTTTCCCATTGATTCTCTTGATATTCTTGACCTGGTGTTCTTCCAGATGAATATTATTTTTTCTAGCTCTACAAAATAAATGTTTGGTAGTTTTATTGGAATGGCATTGAATAAATGAATTAATTTAGGTAAAATTGTCATTTTTATTATATTAGCTCAGTCTACCCTTGAGCAATTAATATTTTTCCAATGGTTTAAATCTGACTTTATTTGTGTGAAAAGTATTTTGTAACTGTGTTCATAAGTTCCTGGGTTCTTCTTAGCAGGTAGATTCCCATGTATTTTATATTGTCTACAGTTATTTTAAATGGAAATTCTCTTGTGGAACAATATAAAAATGTTGATGATTTATAAGGGTTTATTTTATATCCTGCAACTTTGCTAAAGTTGTTAATGATTTCAACTAGTTTTTTAATGGAATCCTTATGATTCTCCAAGTCATATCATCTACAAAGAATCATATTATTATATCATCTGCAAAAACTGATAGTTTTGTTCCCTCATTGCCTATTCTAATTCCTTCATTTTCTTTTTTTTTCTTACTGCTATAATTAGCATTCCTGGTACAATATTGAATAATAATGGTGATAATGGGCATCCTATTCAGAAGGCTTCTAGCTTATCCCCATTACAGAAAATGTTTGTTGGTGGTTTTAGATAAATACTACTCATTTTGAGGAAGGCTCCCTTTATTCCTTTGCTTTCTGGTGGTTTTAATAGGAATGAGTGTTGTATTTTGTCAAAAGCTCTTTCTGTGTCTATTGAGATAATCACATGACTTCTGTTGGTTTTGCTACTGACATAGTAAATTATGATGATAGTTTTCCTAATATTGACCCAGCCCTACATTCCTGGTATAAATCTCACCTGGTCATAGCTTATGATTCTTGTTACATATTGTTATTGTTAGTATGATATTTAAAATGTTTGCATCAATATTCATTAGAGAAATTGGTCTATGGTTTTCTTTCTGTTTTTGCTCTGCCTAGTTTAGGCATTAGTACTATATTTGTGCCACAAAAGGAATTTGGTAGGACTCTTTCTTTGTCTAGTTTTCCAAATAGTTGATGTAGTATTGGAATTGATTATTCCTTAAATGTTTGGTACAATTCATTTATAAATCCATCTGGCCTTGGGGATTTTTTTCTTAGGGAGTTCATTTATGGCTTGTTCAATTTCTTTTTCAAGAAAGGGTTATTTAATATTATATTTCCTCTTTTGTTAATCTGGCCAATTCACATTTTTGTAACTATTCATCCATTTCACTTAGAGTGTTAGATTTATTGGCATATAATTGGGCAAAATAGCTTGTAATAATTACTTTAATTTCATCTTCACTGGTGGTAAATTTATCCTTTTCATTTTTGATACTGGTAATTTGGTTTTCTTTCTTTTTTTTTTAAATCAAATTAACCAATGGTTTGTCTATTGGTTGTTTCAAAACACCAGTTCTTAGTTTTATTTGTTAGCTCAATGGTTTTTGCACTTTCAAATTTATTAATCTCTCCTTTGATTTTCAAGATTTCCAATTTTGTGTTTAATTAGGGATTTTCAATTTGTTCTTTTTCTAGTTTTTTGAGTTGTATGCCTAATTTTTTGTTCTGCTCTTTCTCTATTTTATTGATGTAAGCATCTAGAAAGAAAAAAATTCCCCTAAGTACTGCTTTGGCTACATTCTATAAATTTTGGTATGCTATCTCATTGCTATAATTCTCTTTAATGAAATAATTTATTATTGCTATGATTTGTTTTTTGATTCACTCATTTTTTAGGATTGGATTTAGTTTCCAATTTTTGATCTATGTTTTTATGGCCCTTTATTGAATGCAATTTTTATTGCATTATGATATGAAAAGGATGCTTTTAATGTTTCTGATTTTTTGCACCTGATTGTGAGGTTTCTTTGCCCTAATACATCGTCGATTTTTGTGTAGATGCCATGTACTGCTGTGAAAAAGGCATATTCCTTTCTATTTCCAATCAGTTTTTTCCAGAGGTCTATCATATCTAACTTTTCTAAATTTCTAATCATCTCCTTAATAACTTTTTTTCTCATTTTTTTTGGCTAGATTTACCTAGTTCTGAGAGAGGAAAGTTGAGGTTCCCCATTAGTATAGTTAAACTGCCTATTTCCTCCTGTAACTCATTTATCTTTTCCTTTAAGAATCTGGATACTATACCATGTGGTGTATTTGTGTTATATATTCTTATTACTTCCTTGTCTAGTGTACCTTTCAGCGACATGTAGTTTTCCCATTTATCTCTTTTAATTAGATCTATATTTGCTTTTGCTTTATCTGAGATTATGATTGCTACCCCTGCTTTTTTTTTATTTCAGCAGAAGTCAAAGAGATTCTGCTCTGGCCCCTTATTTTTACTCTGTTTTTGTATCTGTGCTTCAAGTGTGTTTCTCGTAGACAATTTGGTGTAGGATTCTGGTTTTTAATCCATTCTGCTATCCACTTCCATTTTATGGGTAAGTTCATCCCATTCACATTCACAGTTATGATGACTATGTATTTCCTCCCATCCTGTGTTCCCCCATTTATCCTTCTCTCTCTCTCTCTCTCTCTCTCTCTCTCTCTCTCTCTCTCTCTCTCTCCTTTAACCCTATCCATGCTCGAAAGTGTTTTGCTTCTGACCACCATCTCCCTCAATCTTCCCTGCCTTCTATCAGCCCCTCCCTTCCCTTCTACTTCCCTCTAGTGTAAGATAGATTTCTCTGTCTGAGTGTGGATATTATTCCCTCTTTAAGCTAATGGCAATGAGAGTAAGGTTCAAGGGTTGCCTGCTTACCCAGCCTCCCCATCTTCCCCTCCACTGTAAAAGCTCTTTGGTACCTCTTTCATGTAAAATATTTTACCTCATTCTACCTCTCCTTTCTCTCAGAGTATCCCTCTTTCTCACCCCTTAATTTTATTTTTTTGGATATAATCCCATCACAGTCAACTCACACCCAGCCCTCTTTCTATGTATACTCCTTCTAGCTGTCCTAATAATGATAAAGTTCTTAGGAGTTACAAGTATTACCTTCCTGTATAGGAATGTAAACAGTTTAATCATATCAAGTGCCTTATGATTTTTCTCTCCTGTTTCTTTTTACACTTCTCTTGAGTGTAGTACTTGAAAGTCAAATTTTTTATTCAGCTCTGGTCTTTCCATTAGGAATTCTTGGAAGTCCTCAACTTCATTAAATGTCCATTTTTCCCCTGAAGGATTATACTCAGTTTTCTTGGGTAGGTGATTAATGGTTGTAATCCTAGCTCCTTTGTCCTCTGGAATATCATATTCCAAGCCCTCTAATCCTTTAGTGTAGAAGCTGCTAAATCATGTGTGATCCTGACTATGGCTCTACAATATTTGAATTGTTTCTTTCCGGCTGCTTGTAACTTTTCTCCTTGACCTGGTAGCTCTGGAATTTAGCTATAATATTTTTGGGAGTTTTCATTTTGGGATCTCAGTCATGAGGTGATCAGTAGACATCCCCTGGCAGAAAGGGCAGATGACAACAATTTATTCCAATGTCCACGAAGGCAGCTGAAGCAGATGCTGTGGAATGCTTAGAGCTTGGTCAGACATCAAAGATGCCAAGGTCACTCACTGGTTCCTAGGCTATTGCTAGTCATCTTGACTTTTGTCTTGACACTGGATGTCAATGACTCTGGAAGAAAGCATGAGGTTGATGACTGTGCAATTCTGCCTCACCTAAATCCAAATCATGCTCAAATCAAGACATCATCCCATGATTTCATTGGTCCTCTTCAAAACAAGAACAAATAGCAATTTTACACTCTGGTTCTAGAATATCAGCTTAGTTTTACTTGAAAATTTCTGAAATGGTATCTAGGACCCTTTTTTGGATCATGGCTTTCAGGCAGTCCAATCATTCTTAAATTATTGCTCCTAGATCTATTCTTCAGGTCAGCTGATTTTCTAATGAGATAGTTTATATTTTTTTTCTATTTTTTTCATTCTTCTGATTTTGCTTTATTGTTTCTTGATGGCTCAGGGAATTATTAGCTTCCACTTGCCCCATTCTAATTTTTAAGTCATTATTTTCTTAGTGAGCTTTAGTACCTCCTTTTCCATTTGGCCAGTACTATTTCTTAAAGAGTTCTTTTCTTCAGTGAATTTTTGTACATCTTTTGACCAATTATATTTTTTAAGGAATCGTCTCTGGTGAATTTTTGTACATCTTTTTTTTTTATTTGGCCAATTTTACCTTTTAAGAAGTTCTCCTCAGTGAATTTTTCTGCCTCCTCTGCCATTTGGCCTATTTTTTTTTAAGGCATTATTTTCTGCAGTATATTTTTTACTTCTCTCCCCTGCCAAAATGTTGACTCTTTTTTTCATTATTTTCTTAAATCACTCTCATTTCTTTTTACAATTTTTCCTCTACCTCTCTTAATTGATTTTTCAATTTCTTTTTGAGCTCTTCCAGGGCCTGAGACAAACAGACATTTTTCTTTGAGGCTTTGCATGTAGTTGCTTCGATTTTGCTGTCTCCTTCTGAGTTTGTGTTTTGATATTTCATTTCACTACAGTAACTTTCTATGGTCAGGTTTTTTTTTTGTTGTTGTTTGCTAATTTCCCAGCTCATTTATTGATTTTTAACTTCATGTCAAAATTGAGATGTGCTCCCAACCTAAATTTTAGGTTTTCTGTGCTGCTATTTTCAGAGCTAGTTCTGGGGGTCTGCAAGCTTTCAGTTCTTTCAAGGTGCTATGATCTAAGGCAGGCCTCCACAACCTGAGGCCCACCAAAGTATTTCCTGTCATCTGCAAAAAATATAGAGGATTCCTTTGGCAGGCCACAGGTTGTGCAGGCCTGATCTAAGAAGAGGTGTGATCACTGCCCTCCTGGCCTGTGTTCTGATGTGTGAGAGACCACAAACACTCTTTTCCACCATGGAACTCTGATCAAGGTCCCCACTCTTGCTAGTGCCCTGCCTTATTGTGGGATTTCAAGCCAGAACCACGTATGTGCAATGTCAAGAGTCTTGCACCTAGTGCCAGCAAAGGGTCCCTTGTAATTACATTCTAATGAGTTGTCCGACACCTTTACCATCTATGGGCTGAGAGCTCTGGAAATCACTGGCAAGGCTTGTTCTGGACTGAGCTCCACTCTCATTCCAGTGAGACAGACCTTTCCTCTATCAACCTTTTAAGTTGTCTTGGGCCATAAAATTGTTTCATCTTGTCCTTTTGTTGGCTCTGCAGCTCTAGAATTTGTTTTAAGACATTATTTAAATATTGGAGATGAATTTGAGAGAGCTCAAAGGAATTCCCTGCTTTTACTCTGACACCTTGGCTCTGTTCCTGATCTATGATCTTTAAGATTCCTTCTCTGTTTCCATTGTCACTATCCTAGGATAAGGTTCATTATCAGCCACCTGGACTATGGCAATAGCCTCTTACTATATCTTCCTCCCTTCATTCTCTCCCTTTTCTATTCTTCCCTTCATAAATTGCAAGAATATAAACTTTCTTCCATATAGATTTTGTGATGCCCCACCTATGTTCAAAAATAATCAATGAGTCCCCATTGTTTCCTAAGGGAGCCCAAACTTCTTGGCATGATATTCAAGAGCTGTCACAATCTGGCACCATCCTATTTCTCTAACATTATTCTCTCAGGTTACTATACTTTATGCTCTCACCCAACTGGTCTACTTCTTGTCCCTGAATATGTGCCAGTATTTGGAATACTATCCATCACCCCCTTCAGCAGTTGAGTTAATTTTTTAAGCTATCTATTATTGTTATATTATCATAAAAATCTGTTATTGTAATTAACTTCTTTTAAAGTTAGAGACAATAAAATGGCCCTTATGGTTCCACCCCTATGTGGTTCCTTCCTCTGCAGTTTAAGAAATTAATTTTAGACAAAAAGTTATACATTCATTGCTTTAAGCCCCCAGTAAGGAAAAATTCTTAACATTTAGGAGGATTAAGTTTACTTTCTTACTTTATATCTATTTCTAGTTAAAACCTGGAATCTTTTAGTTTCAGTTAAAATTCAAGTAAAATATTTGGATAATGAAACAGTAAATTATATTATAGCATATGATAGAAAGACACTAGAAGAAAAAGTTGGGGCAAGAGAAAACCTTTTCCCATAACTTCCCTTAATCTTCGGGTAGACAGACACATTGGACTCATCTTGAGTTTTCTACTACCAGATGCCGACAGGGTCAATAGCTTTTCCCAATCTCTCTCTTCTCTGCCAAAGCTCAGTCTTACCTCCTCTTTTCTATTCTCTAGTTACCTTCCCCAGCCTGACTGCTGGTTCTTTCAGGTTCTGTATGTATCTCAACTCCTTACTGCCTGCTTCTAGACTCTCAGAATTTCTGACTAGTTGTGAGATAGCTCTTCCTTTTATGAAAGTTCCTTAGGGTGTGACCAAATCTTTCAAACAATAACTTGGATTTAAGAAGGTATACAGGCCCTATTCACACTTGCTTTTTATTGACTGATTCATAAGTGTTCTTACTGAACAAAGGAAATTACATTTAAGTAGGGTGGGATAATCAATGGAGCCTCACATTCACATAATCCTAAGGGTCCAGTTGAAAATGACCTTCTTTAGATTTCACATATCAGGTTTTTTTTAGTGGGGGGGAACTTTCTAAAGTATTTACTATAAAAATAATTCATATTTGAGTGATCTCTGTTCCTGTCCCATACCCCCCTAATGAACTATAAGCACCATGACAGCAAGGAGTATATCTTATCTAAATCTTATCAGATAAAATTATATATCCTTAGTGCCTAATACATTGCTGTACATATAGTAGTTGATTGATATTTGTTGAATGAAGAAACCATAGAAAGGGAGGGTGGCTCAGCTCCTTCATCTCCTTCTCAATTAAGGAAATATTTATTAAATGCTCGCATTGTGCTTACACAGTGCTAGGTTGCTGGAGATACAATGATCCCTCCCTTCCATTCACAGGCCAGCAGTTTTTCCTAAAATGCAAGCATCACCACACCCACCCCACTCAATAAATTCCAGGAGCTTCCCATTACTTCTAGGATCAAACAACAAATTCTCTTGTTTTCCCATATAAAGCCTTTCATAACCTGGCCCCTCCCTAATCTTCAATTTCCCTTGATGTATTCTGCGGTCAGTCTATCCTGATTTAGTTGCTGTGTTACACATAGGACACTTTATCCCCAAACCCTGTCCTTCATCTCTCATAGGCTGTCCCTCATTCCTGGAAAGCTCTCCTTCCTACCAGCCTCCTAGCTCCCCTGGTTTCCTTCATCCTTCAAGACTCAACTTAAATTTTGCCTTCTGCAAGAGGCCTTTCTTGGGCCCCTTTCTTTCCTTTTTTTTTTTTTTTTTGGGGCAGGGCAATTGAGGTGAAGTGAGTTGCCCAAGGTCACACAGCTAGTAAATGTGTCAAGTGTCTGAGGCTGGATTTGAACTCAGGTCCTCCTGACTCCAGGGCCGGTGCTCTACTGAGCTTCCCTCTGAGTTTATCTTCCATTTTCCCCATATGTGTCTTGACTACAAATATTCATTAACACATAGTCTCCCCCACTGGAATGTGAGCTTCTTGAGGGCAGGGATCACGTTTGTGCCTTTCTTTGTATCCCTAACCCTTAGCATAGTGCCTGGCAGAGAGCAGGTATTTAATAAATGCTTGTTCAATGATTGAATGACTAATATGAACACAAAGAAGGATAATACAGATATAGGTAAAGGACAAGACAGTCAAAAGGCTCTAGGAATATTTGAGAAGCGGGTTGTTGTTGTTTGTCCTTCGTTCTTGACAACCATGACATCAGGAAGGTGATGCCATGACATGCAAGTGAATTGGATTTAAGTAAGGGAGGGCTGTGCAAAGTAATCAGCCTCACTTTCCCCTCCAGAGCCATCTGGGTCCAGTGGCCAGATGTAGATCAGGACAACTGGAGATGGCCCCCTGAGGAGGGGGAGGGCATGAATAGCTAGGCTAGGGGCATCTGGGCTGGTACCCATTTGTCTTGTGTGGGTCTCCAGGATATCTCTGATGTGGCACATGTTACAGCACCTTACTGGTTCCATTGTTTAGAGTGCTGAATTAATGAAGCTGGTTAATTCATTCCATGAACAATCAAGTTCCATGGTCACAGAAGGGATGGGGGTGGGGGGGGCGCAGTATAGGTGGGGCTAAGCAGATACTAGAAGTATGATTTCATTGGTATACGATGTCCCTGCTGAGGAAACTCCTGCTGGTCAGTTTATTCTCTGAAGTATATACTCTCAGACCAGGGATTCAACCTTTTTATGGATCATGCACCTCCTTGGGAGTCTGATGAAGCCTATGGAGCCTTCTCTCTCGAATCATATTTTCAAATGTGAATAATAAAATGCATAGGATGACAAAGGAAGTAAATTCTATTGCAGTATAGCTATCCAAATATTAAAAGAAGTTAATGGCCCCAGGACAAGAACTCTTATGTTAGAGGGTTGCCTAGAACACGGGGAGGTTAAGTGAGTGTCATATAGCGAGTACATATCAGAGACAGGCCTTGAATCCAAGTCTTACTCACTCACTCTAAGACCATTCTACCGTCTCCTTTTCACAGTAATAGACAGGACGTCTACTTCATCCCAGCCATCATTTAAAAAAAATTAAATTTCCATTTTTTCAGTCAACAAAAATCCATCATTTGTCGCTCCCACTCATATCTCTTTCTTCCTTGAGAAGGAAAGAAAAGCAAAATCCCTTGTTACAAATGTTTATAGTCAAGCAAAACCAAATTCCCACATTGGCCATATCAGACAATGTCAGCAAACACATCCACAAAATCAACATGTGCCAAGACGATACTTGAAATCCTAATGGTTGGGCAGCACTGTCATCTTATCACATGGGAATGACAGCAGAAAACGGAAAGACAAAAACACATTTAGTGTTTCTGAGTTTGGTCACAACAGACCAAAAAACCTGGAAAAACTGGTGGTAGATCTTTATGTCTCCCAGGGTAGAATGTATCCCCCCCCCAGGCACATTCTTCAAATCCCTATGAAAAGAATTTCCAATAGTTTCCCCTAAAGAAAGCAAAAACCCTAGCCTTCCAACCTCCTGCAACACCAAACTCTATTCTGAACTTGCTGGGCTCTCAGATATAACCTGAAATTAAAAACCAAGCCCTAGGATGCCACAGTCTAAATAAGAGAGGAGAAAGGACTCTGCTGAAATATGACAGTGGTAGCCAGATTTGACTAACCATAAACATGCACCCTAATTACACTTCACCCCAGCCTCAAATCTGTACACAAGAAACTGGAGAAGATAACTCTAGGTTGGAAATATTCTGTGGCCAACAACCATGACCAACGTGCCCAACAGTAGCTTCAAGGACTCTTGCTAATTGCTTGGCTCGGGGAAGGCACTCATGGGACTGTTGGATTATACCTTTTTCTTTGTGATGCAAAGTGTACTCTCTGGTTTGGACTCATTTCGCCATCAACTGGTCATTTTTTCTTTTCCTTCTGTAATGGTGTCAGCTCTCTCTGTTCTGTATACCTGTAAGAAGAGGAAGAAAAATCAGAGATGTTAACGACTGAGGAGTGATTATAGGGGCAGCCTTTACAGATGCAGTCACATTTGGGGAATGTTTATAAAAGTAACAATATAGAACTGTAATCTGATCTTTGCCTGTTGTCTCTAGTCTCCACTGACCTAAAGGGTAAGAGTCAATAATTTTAAAATTATTGGCCTGAACCTCCAGGGGAAACATCATGTACTTATTTAAGTATATTTAAGATATATACATATATATGAGACGTAGACATATATGGGGAGTGGTCCCTACGTAATGGGGGAAGCTTGAGCAGAGCCTTAAACTTTATAGTTATTGAGTCATTTCAGTCGTGTCTGACTCTTTGCGGATCTATTTGAGGTTTTCTTGGCACAGATACTGGAGTGGTTTGCCATTTTCTTCTCCATCTCATTTTATGCATGAGGAAACTGAAGCAAACAGGGTGAAGTGACTTGGCCAGGGTCACAGAGCTAGGAAGTTCCTGAAGCTGGATTTGAACTCGGGAAAATGAGTCTTCCTAACTCCAGGCCCAGTGCTCTGTCCACCATGCCACATTGTTGCCCTGAAGGAAACTAGGGATTCCATTTCTCAGAAGAAAGGAGGGAGTGCATTCCAGACAAGAGAAAAGCCTGTATAAAGGCACATAAATGATAGATGAAATATAGTGCAGAAAATAAAATGTTTGGTTTTATTTTTTCCTTTCTTCCTTTCTTAATTCCTCTCTTCTCCCTGCCTTATCCCCAAACAAACAAACAAACAAAAAGGAATTTTTAATTGGGAGAGAAAGGATAAATTAATGTTTTAATTTCAGAATGTGTTGTTTCCTTCAAAACCTTTATAATGTTGAATCTATGGCTGCAAAATATAATCAATTTAAGAAGCATGTAAAACTTTTCAAACTCAAGACCCATGACCTCTAAGCACCAAACTCAGGCAATCAATTTTAATGAAGAGATAGGGTTGTGAAAAGAACAAGGGAGTAGAAAAGTTTCTGACATTTATTAGTTTTGTGAAACTGGACACCACTTTCATTATTCTGGGCCTCAGTTACCCCTTCTGTAAAATGGTGATAATGATGCCCACTGAACCTATCTTAGAGGTTGCTCTGTGTGTAGCAAGTGGTATATACATAAAGTACATACCAACCAATCAATCAACATTGATTAAGTACCTATGTCATGGATAGAGCACTGGGTTTGGAACCAAGAAGACTTCATGAATCAAGAATCATGAATCAAGAACTTCATGAGTTCAAATCTGGTCTTAGACATTTCCTAGCTGTGTGACCCTGGGCAAGTCACTTCACCCTGTTTTCCTCAGTTTCCTCATCTGTAAAATGAGCTGGAAAAGGAAATGGCAAAGCACTCCAGTATCTTTGCCAAGAAAACCCCAAATAGAGTCCCAAAGAATCAGACACAATTGAAACAAATGTACCCAGCACTCTGCTAAAGGACAGGGATACAAAAAAGGGCAAAAGATAGTCCCTGCCCTCAAGGAGCTTCTAATCTAACGGGGGATACAACATGCAAACAAATATATACAGAGTAAGCTATATATAGATAAAGAGGAAATCACCAAGAGAGAGAAAAGACACCAAAATTAAGAAGAGTTGGGGAAGACTTCCTGTCAAAGATGGGATTTTAGTTGGGACTTAACAGAAGACAGCTATGGTTAAGGTTTAATGCATTTCCTTTTGGAAAATTTAAACTGCTCACCCTATGAACCGGGCTATTCAGTATATTATGGCTTAAGTGAAATAAACTATGTCACGTTAACTGAATCAGAGACTTCTAAACCTATAAGAAAGCAGTTTTAAATAAGGCATTAACTAGAATCTTAGGGCCTTGATTAGCTTCAAATGCATGATTGGCTCATTCCTAGAAAATAGTTTACTCGCAGGAGGGACACGAGTCCTCATATTTATCTTTTCTCCAAATGCCTACTTGAAACATGACTTTCTTAAAAAGCATCCTATTTCTATCTGTTCTTATACGGTACAGCTCCTCCAATTTAAATGGTTCAAAAGGAAATACATTAAACTGTAAAAATCTCAAACCACTTTAACCTCCTTCATTTTTTTTTTTTACAATATATTTAAGGCCCAAGTGTACTTGATTGATGCCTTTTTGGCTCTTTACATTTCTAAAAAACATCCTCTCTCCCATTCCACTCTTTGAAGGAATCAAAATAATCCATTTTAACTTTCCTCAGACTCTTCTCTCATGTCCCTGGCTCCATACATACGGACTTACCATTTTTATCTTTAAAAGGATAGAATCTGAAGAATTCATTTCAAAACAGAACAAGATGCGCAATTATTTTCTCTCTCCTCACTTCATAAGCCCAATGAAAAAATAGGAGGGTACAAAAACAGAGAATTTCAGGTCTTTTTATTCATCATCTGGTGTATTTGGTTTTGGGTAAGAGATTTTATCAGAGATGTAGGATTTGAAACTCATCTTTTTAACGTTTGATATTAAGAAATACAAGTCTTCCAATAACACTTATTAACCAAATTATTTTTTTTCAAAGGTGTGCCTACTGAATACCAAAAAAGAAGACAAAAACACTGAAAAGTTGGAAGCACACACCTCCCTCCACAAGTTCACTACCAGAAAGTTGGACACTCAGCGATGAATTACTTTGGCCACAGCAACTTGGGAAAATGGCCCACCGAAGGCATAAAGGATCTGGGGTCTGTGATGGTAGAGAAAGTGCCCCCCCAATGAAATAGGGAACTTTTCAAGTTTGAGGTGCTGAAGTAACTCATGCAAAGAGGGTTTAGCCTTATTCTGCTTGGCCTTAGAGGATTGAACAAGGATCAGGGGGTCGAAGATAGGGAGCAAGTTGCTTTTTGGCTGAGAAGTGTCAAAAAATAAAATTGGGTGCCAGCCTTGGGAAGACGGGAATGAGTGGTGGATGGTGGGCAGGAGGGGAAGTGGTCTTCAAAAGGGAGCTTAGCGAGAGACTTTTTAAGGCTACAGTGAAGAGGGCTTATGCTTGAGGCTAGAGTTGTACTGGTTTGCTTCTGGGACCCTTCAAACACTAAGGTTCTATGTTGTTCAGTCATTTCAGTCATGTCCCACTCTTTGTGACCCCATTTGGGATTTTCTTGGCAAAGATATTGGAGTGATTTGCCATTTCCTTCTCCAGCTCATTTTACAGATGAGGAAACTGAGACAAACAGGGTTGAGTGACTTGCCTAGGGTAACACAGGTAGTAGGAATCTGAGGCCATCATTTCTAAAATATACAGGGAACTGAGCCAAATATATAGGAATACAAGCCATTCCCCAATTGAGAAATGGTCAAAGGATATGAACAGGCAGTTTTCAGAGGAAGAAATTAAAGCTATCTATAGGCATATGAAAAAAAGGCTCTAAATCACTACTGATTAGAGAAATGCAAATCAAAACAACTCTTAGACACCACATCTCTCCTGTCAGATTGTCTAAAATAACAAAACAGGAAAATAATAAATGCTGGAGACGATGCAGGAAAATTGGAACATTGTTACATTGCTGGTGGAGTTGTGAGATGATCCCGCCATTTTGGAGAGTAATTTGGAAATACACCCAAAGGGCTATAAAAATGTTCATACCCTTTGACCCAGCAATACCACTTCTAGGGTTGTATCCCAAAGAAATCACACAAGAGGGAAAAGGACCCATATGTACAAAAATATTTATAGCAGCTTTTTTTGTGGTAGCTATGAATTGGAAATCAAAGGGATGCCCATCAATTGGGGAATGGCTGAACAAGCTGTGGTATATGAAGGTAATGGAATACTATTGCTCCATAAGAAATGGGGATAATACCAACTTCATAACAACCTGGAAAAACCTACATGACATAATGCTGAGTGAGCAGAGCAGAGCCAGGAGAACATTATACACAACCACAGATATATGGATTCTGTGAGGACCAACCCTGACAGACTTCGCTCTTCTCAGCAACACAAGGTGCAAGCACAACTCCAAAGGATTCACGATGGAGAATGCTATCTACATCCAGAGAAAGAACTATGAAGTATGAATGCAGACTGAGGCACACTTCATGCTAGCCTTCCCCCCCACCTTTTTTTTTTCTTTTTCTCTCTTTTGTTTTTGTTTTTGGGTTGGCTTTTTTTTTGGCCCTGTTTCTTCTTTCTCATGATTCATTTCATTGGTCACAATTCTTCTCCATAACTTGACTAGTGTGTAAATTAATTCAATGCAAAGTTATACATGGAAGTTATATGGGATACCATGCCGTCTTGGGGAGGGAGTGGGGGAGGGAGGGAAGAAAATCTGGAACTCAAAATTATGTAGAACCGAATGTTGTAAACTAAAAATAAAATTTAAAAAAAAAAGAATCTGAGGCCAAATTTGAACTCAGGTCTTCCTGACTCTGGGCCTCCTGGCATTCTATTCATTGTGCCACCTAGCTGCCCTCAAGGTTCTAGGAGATACATGCACCACTATCTCTTCTTTAGAGACACAGGAAAATACACAGAATTACATGGAAAAAAGTGAAATGACTTATCTAAAGTCACATTCGTTATAGTGAGGGCTAGGATGCTGGAATTTTGATTCCCAGGTCTAATGCATTTCTCAAAAGATCATAGAATTGCAGACTTGGCTGTGGAAGGGAATTCAGAGGCCAGTTAGTCTGACCCCTTCATTTTGCAGATGAGGAAACTGAGGCAAGGAAGGGGAAGTGATATGGCCAACCAGGGCACAGGAACAGTACAGTCTAGAGAACCCAGGTCCTCCAGCTACAAGGCCAGGGCTCTTTCCACCTTCCTATTCTGCCTCACTGACAAGACTATTAAAGCAATAAATGGGGGTTAGAGAAAGTACATAACCCCACCCCCCAAACACTTGCTGTGCTCTCCTGCCTTTGTTTCTGATGCCTAGAATTCCACCTGTTGCATTCGTAGCCTTAACTTAAAACTCAACACAAATACTCATCTGTCCAGGAAGCTTTCCTTGATTTACCTCCCTCCTGCCCCCAGATAGTTATATCCTTCCCACCTTGATCCTCACAGAGCACTCGGCTCTTAGACTTAATTTTGTAAATCTATGTATATGACCTAGGATCATCTTTTGCTCCTTGAAAGTTGGGGCTGTATTGTACTGATATTTTCAAAGTCTTCCAACACTTACCACAGCATTTTGTGCCATTTTGGGGGACCAAACTTGTGATTTCATTAGCATAGGGACCTACCAGTAAGGAAACCCCCTCTACCAATATAGATAGGCACTGGTTTTGAAACTTAAGTGTTGTATCTGGGCCACCAAGAGGTTGACTTGCCCAGGGTTATGCAGATGGGATGGGTCCAAAGGGAAATGGGGAAACCCATCTTTTGCTGAGTTTGAGATCAGCTCTTTCTCCACCATGCCGTGGCTGCCTCTCTTCCTACACAGTGAAGGCATTTAATAAATGGCTGTTGAGTGCCAAGTGTGAATTTTGAACAGAGGAGAAAACAGCTTTGGACATCCTTTCTCTCTTCCAATAATTTCTAAGTGGCTCTTTTTTCAAGGTAAGAAAACCACTTTTATGGTATAATATTTCACTCTGAAAGTATCTTAGAGACTATAGTTGCTTATTAATGTCCAATTATGATCATTGTTTCTACTATGCAAAGAATACTGATGGAGTGAGAGGGTTCTCTCTGTCATAGGAATTATAACTGGAGAGTATTTATTCTGTCTGGGTCAACCTGTATGAAATGATGTGAAGAGGTGACCCAGAATTCACTCACTGGGGCTTGAACCAGTGAGTACAAGATTAAGTCCTGACCCAACACAAGTGCAAAAAAGGCTCACTGGGGCCTATGAAAAACCACTTTCTTCCTCCTTTAAATGATGTTTTGGCTGGCCCAGGGAAGGAGTTCTTTTGGCTCTGTTAGGCGGAGCACCTGATGTCCTTGCTCCCTCTGATGCTTTGGAATGAGGCCCACAACTTGTAACTATCAGAGCTTCCACACCAGGAAAAAAAAAATCCATGCTGCCCAACAGTCTGAAGAGAATTGGCAGCTGCACTACCCTCCGACTTTGTCACATCCTCAGATTCTGCAGGTAGCCTTTGCATAAATCGTGAATGATTCTGAAGAACTTATTGAGGCTTTCATTTGAAGCTTCTCTCCTACAGCGGTTTAATTACACATCAAATTTCTTAGTGCACTGAAAAAAGCTCGACAGGTTGATGATTTACTCTTAACATGAGAAAGGTCTTGCTTTTAAAGAGGACATTAACTCCCCCTAACTGAGGGTGTTAAGCCCTGCACCTGGCCCCAGTCCATCTTGCCAGCCTCACTGGGCACGAATCTCCCTCCTAAATTCCGAGACCCAGCCAAACTGGCCGTTTTTCTGCTCCCTACTGACAACACTCCATTTCCTGTCCCTGAACCTTTGCAATGGTCATTCCCCAAGCTTGGAATGCACTCCCTCCCTTTCGTCTGCCCCACAGAATCTCTTCTTTTAAGATGTGGCTCAGGTGTCATCTACATGAAACCTTTCCTAGCCTCCTCATCCCCTAGTGGTCTCCTTCACAACCTACCCTGAATTGAACGACTTCGTATATATTTGTATTTATTCATTTTTATAGTTATGCTCTGCGTCTGGTTGTCTCCCCCTTAAAATGTAAGCCCCTTGTGAACAAGGATGGCTTCATTCTTTGTATCTTCAGCACCTGGCACAATGA
Organism: Trichosurus vulpecula; assembly: GCF_011100635.1. Taxonomy (NCBI): domain Eukaryota; kingdom Metazoa; phylum Chordata; class Mammalia; order Diprotodontia; family Phalangeridae; genus Trichosurus; species Trichosurus vulpecula. The sequence continues at coordinate 26,287,304 of NC_050573.1, read as the reverse complement.
TTGGCACACAGTCGGTGCTTGAGAAATGTTTGTTGACTGAATTAAGGACCACAACATAGTTCATGGGGCTAAGCAATAAAACTGACTTCAGGCCATTATTCTGCCTGCTCAATCAGTTCACCTTGCCCTGAACAAATTCTTATACTTATAAAATCTTACTCGACTTAAGTAACCATGATGTACAATGACTCTTAAGCATTCAGTCAACAAACATTTTATTCGATACAACATATTAATCAAATGCTTATTCTATAGGTATAAGACATTATGTCAGACCCCTGAGATAGAAAGAAAAAATGAAGAACTCCTTGCCCTCCAAGAGTTGTTGACATTCCATGTAATAGATAGCGATAAACAGGTTAGGATAAGCAAATGTTCTCAGACTTTCTGGGTTCATGGCAACCTTAATGTCTCAATAATTTTTTCATGGCATCCTTAAGGCAAATGAAATATCTAACAGTTTTATTCATTAAGTAGTTTGGTCAAATATTTAAATATCTTGAGCCCTCCACCGTTGGTTTGCTATGGAGCTAGGGCAGTAAGACACAGAGTTTGGGAACCAAGAGGATAAGGATTGGAAAGGCACTGCACCTATGATTTTATTGCTATAGGAATTCTTCTCCCAATATACACTGGCACCTTATCTGAAAATTAGGGATTATTTCATTTTATGTACTTGCATCCCAGCACCTAGCAGGATACCTGAAAAATAGTAGGTTTGAATAAATATGTGTTGAGAGATTGGTTAATTGCCTTGACAAGTTATGTAACTTGCCCCAGGGATACACAGCTGGTATGTAGCAGACTTGAACCCAGTTCTTTCTGAGCTTGAGGTGGCTCCCTATCCATTATGGTAGCTTGCTTCTCACAGATAAGTAAAGAGGAGTGAGAACACCTGCTCAACTGAGGGGTGGGGAATGGGGTGAAAATCAGGGAAGGCTTCATGTAGGAGGATGTATCTAAGCCGAGTCTTAAAGCAAGCTAAAGATTCTAAGAGGCAGTGCTGAGGAGGGAAGGGTGTTGGCCTGTCTGACTGCATGTGTAGGCAGGAGATGGAATGTTGACTTCTACACTCTCTCCCTCGATGACCTCATTAGCTGCCATGGGTCAATGATCTCTATACAAATGGTTCCTATGTCTTTATATCTAGGCTTCATCTTCTTCTTGAGCTCCAATCTCACATGAACAACTGTCTATTGCGCATTCTGAACTGGACGCCCCATAGGCATCTCAAACTCAACATGTCCAAAATGGAACTCAGATTTTCTGCCAAACCCAACCCTTTTGAAGACTTCCCTATTTCTACTGAGGGCATCACTAACATTCTCTAGTTCTGCGTCCAGGCTCTAATCATTAGCGTCATTCTCAATTCCTCACTGTCACTCCATCCACGGAGCCAATTCTTGTCGATGCCACATCTACGAGTTCTTTCTCATCTGACTCCTTCTCTCCATTTGCACAGCCATTATCCTAATTCAGGCCCTAATCACCTCTTGCCTATACTACTGCCAACAGCCTTCCCATTGGGCTCCCTGCCTTAAGTCTCTCCCTACTCTAATCCAAATAGCTGCCAAAGTGATTTTTCTAAAACGCAGCTCCAGATCTGCCCATGTCAACCCCCTTCTCCTTCCATAAACTCCAGTGGCTCCCTATTACCTTTAGGATTAACTATAAATTCTGTGATTTCCAACCAAGTTCTATCCTACCTTTTCAGCTTTATGATACTCTGCTCCCTTTGAGACACTCTCTGTATGGTCTAGCCATCTCATTACTCTTCACATGACACTCCTGTTCCCAGCTCTGCATTTGTACAAACCTGGAATGTATTCCACTTTGCTTTCCTTAGTGACTCAGCTTATGCGTGACCTTGTTCAGGCGGCTTTACCCCCAGGCAACTGATTTGTACATACCTTTATACATGCACATATCCTTCCTTGAGGGGAGCAGCTGTTTGACTTTTATCATGGATTCTTCCCAGTCCCTGGCACACAGTATGCATTTAATAAATGCTCACTGATTGATCGATTTTGCGGGTCTTTAAATGTTAGGCTGTGGAAGATTTTTGAGTAGGGAAATGACATGGTCAGATGTGTACTTTAGGAATATTATCTTGGAAGCTAAGGAGGATGAGTTGGCAAAAAGAAAGTAATTTATGGAATGCTTATTAAGTACAAGGAATTGAATTATACAGTATTAAAATAGGAAGATGTGGTCCCTGTCATCAAGGTGTTTACAATTTTATAATAATTTACATAGGGTAGTTAGACGGCACAGTTGAGCCTGTGGGTCTTGGGAGACAGGAAGACTTGATTTCAAATTCTACCTCAGTCACTGACTAGCTGTGTGACCCTGGGGAAGTCACTTAGCCTCTGTGCCTCAGTTTCTCCATCTTCAAATTGGAATAATAACAGTACCAAACTCCTTGAGTTGTTGTGAGGATCAAATGAAGTAGTATTTGTAAATTGTTTTAAAATGGTTAATAAATGCCCTCTATTATTATGATCCAATGAAAACGTGTACGTCAAGTGTTCTGCTTAAAGTACCAAGGAAACATTAGCTGTGCATCACTTCAAGCTTTTTAAAGCTCTTTATGCACATTATTTCATTTGATCTCTATAAAAATCCTGGGTGGTGGGTATGTATGGGTGCTATCATTCCCATTTTATCGATGGAGAAATTTAGGCCCAGGCGGAGTGTCTTATCCAAAGTTACGTAGGTACTGAATGTTTTTAGTGGGATCTGAACCCAGGTCTTCCTGCTTCCAGAGCCGGTGTTGCTTACAGTGAACCGAGCTGGTGATGAGTTTTGTTTTGCACATACTAAGTTTCAGGTACCAAGGGAATATCACTTATGTACAGCAGGCAATGACAAATGGCAGACTGGAGCTTCAGAGAGTTAGATTTGAGAGTAACTGACATGGTGGAGCCAGCTGAAGTCAGGGGGATGGATGGGATGTCCAAGGGAAGAGAAGCGAGAAAGTTGAAGGCAGACCCTAGGTCAATTTCTAAAAAAAAAAAAAAAAAAAAAAATGGCCAGATTGATGTCAAACTAAAATGTTCATCCTATCCCTGTGATGGAGATAATAAATATCATTCATGTTTTGTACAGGAAGAAACAGGTTACAACTTCTCTGAAGTCACATGAATGAGAAACCGATATAAGATTAGAAGCCAAAAGAATATGACTGAGGATACTTCTAGGGATGTTAAGGCCCTATCTTTTGTATCTTTTTTTGTATCTTTTACCTTAATTTTGCTTGCTCCCCATGTCAATGAAACAGGAGGATTTCAAAAAACACACTTTTAGAAATGAAAGGTCCTCAGAGGCCATCTAGTAAATAAGGAAACTGAGGCCCAGAAGGTTTGAGAGACTTGTCTAAGGTCAAACGAGTTGTGAGTGGAAGAGGCAGGAATCATATTTAGGTCTCCAGGTTCCTAATCCAGTTTTCTTTCTACTGTACCACGAAGGGGCCTCTGACTTTGGGAACTCAAGAAAAATAATACAATTACATAGTAACACGGTATTAAAATGGAACTAAATCACACTTTAGTTGCTAAATACATTTGGACATTTCAGAAGTTATACTTTCATGTGCATTTTACCATCACACATTCAGAGAATTTGTTTGGTGACTTAATATTTAGATCCCTTGGCATTCAGTGAGTTGCTTCCTCTCTTGGAGAAAGTTTCACAGTAACTCAGAATTGGCAGGCCCAACACTTGCCATCTTGTAGTCCAAGTCACATTTGAATTCGAATCTCTTTTATTTTTATTTCTTTGATGGGGGGAGGGGGAGGCAAGGCAGGGCAATTGGGGTTAAGTGACTTGCCCAAGGTCATACAGCTAGTAAGTGTGTTAAGTGCCTGAGGCTAGATTTGAATTCAGATCCTCCTGACTCCAGGGCTGGTATTCTACTCATTGTGCCACCTAGTTGCCCCCTTTTATAATGACAAGGGGATACAGCCTCTGTTTGACCAGGACAGGGACCCGCTATCTGCAGAGGAAGCCCATTCTATTTTTGGACACCTTCGTTGGAAGACTTTCCCATATGTCACTTTAAGGCAATCATTTTGTAATTTCTGACCAACTTCTTGGCTGTGCAAGGAACAAGGTACTCCATCTCTCTGACCTGGGCATTTTCTCTGGCTATTCCCCCTTGAAGGGAATGCTTTCCTTCCTCAACTCTTCCTTTTGACTGTCCCGGCTTCTGCTAAATCTTAACTTAAAAAAAAAAAAGAAGTCCCATCTTTTTCTGGAAACCTTCCTCGACCCCTCTTAGTTCTAATGCCTTCCCTCTGTTAATTATCTCTTATTTGACCTGTATAGAGCTTGCTTTATATGCATTTGTTTGCATGTTGTCTCCCCTATTAGACTGTAAGCTCCTTCAGGGCAGGGACTCTCTTTTGCCTCTTTTTGTATCCCCAGAGCTTAGCACAGTGCCTGGCATGGAGTAGGTACTCAATAAAAGTTTATTGGCTGATTAACATTACTTCTTGTTGTATCCCCTGAAGCCAAGTAGGAAAAAAAAATTGAGCTCTACTTCATCAGTCCTTCATACTCTTGAATACTTTGTCTCATACTTTGCATGTATTCAGGCTAAGTTCTTTGAACCAGTTCCTTTTTTGTGTGTCTTAGACACACACAACAGATTGTAAGTTCCTTGAGGGCAAGGACTGTCTTTCTTTCTCATATTTGTATCTAGCACAGTACCTTGCCCTTAGTAAGTGTCTAATGGAAGGCAGCGAGGTAGCGCAGTGGATAGAGCATCAGGCCTGGGGTCACGAAAATCTGAGTTCAAATGTGACCTCAGACATTTACTAGCTATGTGACCCTGGGCAATTCACTTCATCCTGTTTGCCTCAGTTTCCTCATCTGTAAAATGATCTGGAAAAGGAAATGGCAGATCGCTCCGGTATCTTTGCCAAGAAAACCCCAAATGGGGTCATGAAGAGTCAGACATGACTCAGAAATGATTGAACAACAGCAAAAAAAAAAATCAATGTTAATAAACTCTTGAAATATCCTCCAGTCCTATGACTATGTAGGCTACTCTTCTTTGGAGGTAAGCCAGCTTGTCATTGTTCCTAAAACATGACTCTTAAAACTGAATACATTTGTAAAATGAGGAGGCTGGGCCAGATAAACAGCTTTTCAAGTCCCTTCCAGCTCTAAAATTCTACATGTCTCTGATTTCAGAATCATGGGCTAGTTACCAAGATAGCCTATTCAGATTCATAGAAGATGTCAGCTCTACCTAACCAACATTCTCGGCAATCTTCACTTTATTTATCCAAAAGTGACATAAAAGAAAAACCTGTGTGCTAAATACCTTTCACCCCTGCAAATTTTACCTGCCACTACTCCCCCAATATCTGAAGGAGCTTTAAGGGAGGCCTATATTTATAACTTCTGACTTCCTGCTACCAGTTCACAGTGCCAGGCAGTGGAGATAATAGAGCATGTAAAAATAAGAGCTTTGCAAATAAACCTTCTCGCAGCTAATGAAGGATTATCTGGCAAAATGTCACCACCATCAGTAAGTTCTTTTGTTTGTTTGGGGTTGTTTCTCTCCCACTTCCAGGCTAGTGCCCTAAAAAGAAAACTTGCTTTATTGTATTCAAGTTTAAGGACCAAAAGGCTCAGAAATAACATGGTATGGAATTAAATTATCTTTCTTTTGGTTCTTTGGGGGAAAAAAAGGTCTGCTTGGCATTACCAAGTTACTTTGGACAGAAGTATTACTATTGAGTTTGATTCCCCCCTTATTTTAAAGATGAAGAAACTGAGGCCCAGAGAAATAGCCTGACTTGCTCAAAGTCACACAGCTCATTAGTGTCAGAGTTGTCACTGTAATCTATGGTTCTTAGCCCTCATTTCAATGCTTTTTTCACTAAAGCCACCATGGTTTACAGGATTTGGAATCCATTGCATCGGCAATTTTAGGTCAACAAGAGTAAATGGAAATATTCCTCATGACAGTTTATAGGACTTTAACCAGTTGTTTATTAAGGAATTACAGGATTTTCAGGCTGGATGGCCTTTGGCACATAAATCAGATCTTGAAATGAAAAACCTCACTGCAAGAAAGTGTGTGAGTGTAAGTGTGTCCGCTGATATAACAGTAAGGGCATCATTCTTTACCTAAATTGCATAAGATATTTTACTGGGCTTTTTTTTAAACTAATGTGATGGAATGAAATGGTAATTTCTGTTTAGTCAACTATGATAATACAGAATTGGACAGTGATGATGGGGATCTATTTTGGGTTAGAAACTAAGTGCTGGGTTATTTAAGTTGCAATAAATTAAAATCGGCTTCTGGTAACAAGGTGATTTATAATAGGGACAATGTATAATATTAATCACAATAATGGACATTATTAAATGGTCTTGGGAATTATGCAGTGAGTGAAAATATTTTAGAAACTGTTCATCTGAAAAGTTAGAAAGAATTCCATCTAGGACCCAGGAATTCATTATGACCCACTTAATCTTTCAGAATTGCTTCACCGGGGCAGATGAATAATAGTAGGTTTCTCTCCTAAGGATTTCATTTCAATTTGTCTTGCTTTTCATTTCAAACATCCTAGGGGAAGATTGCTGGTCAGTAGAAATTAGGTTGGAGAGCCCACTCAGATGGGAGTCCAGTTAGGAGCTATAATCCTTGACATGCTTTGGGGGGGAGCGGTAACCATTGTCCCGACTCCCATGGAGGCCGCTACCCTATGCAAAGCCCACCTTGAAGCCTGGAGCCCCTTGCTGCATTTGGAAAGTCAACACTCTTATTCACTTCCAATTTTGCCTTGCCACTGGCAATCATGGCAAGCATTCACATGAGCGGACATGGCTCATGTTGGAGCGATGTCCTCCTGTTGCGGGCTGCCTCTGGACGCCTTAGTGATTACATCACTTGTGAGTTTAGGATTAACCCTTTGTCAATGGCACACAAGACCAAGACCATTGAAGTAAACGCAGAAGTCAACACAAATCATAAATATTAAATTCCTTTCAGAAATATGGTGTCCTTTAACAAGTGGCCTGAGAGCTTTTGGAGTATCTTAACCTACCTCAAAAGTAGAAAAGTAGAAAATAGAAAATTCACTCACTGTTCTTAACTAATATACAAAATATATTTTCCATAATATGGAAATTAAATAACAGTTGTAAGTTTGTAAACTTTAAAGTGTTATGTCAGGCATTGTGATTATGTTGGCTAAAATAAGGAGTATAATTTTAGAATGTAATATTTTCCATACTGTAACACTGAGGCACTCTTGTCTCTTTCCCCCCTTCCCCAATCCCAAAATGACACCACTACTGTTTAAAGATAAAAACTCTCCAATATAAAGTAGTACCAAAATTCCTTTTGTTTCATCCCTTTTAGAGGCAAGGTGTGTATTGGCAGGAACTCAGAAGAATAGCTTCACTTAAAAAAAAAACCAACAACCTGTAAAACTAGAGTTCAGTATCAAAGACTACTATCAAAATATCGTTAATTGGAAATATCTGTGATTCCATTATCACAAAAATGAACTCTCTAGGACACAGGGAGGTAAGGTCAAGATGTCTACTCCAACTTTTACATGCAATCGATGACCAGGTCCTGTCACTGCTACCTTCTCCACATCTTGGTATCACAACATGATGGGTTCCCAGATCCAAAGCTAGAAGAGATCTCCGAGGCCATCTAGTCTAATTCTCTCATTTTACAGATGAGGAAATTCAACTGAGGGAGGTTGGAGTGCCTTGCCAGGGTTATATAGGGAGCAAGCATCAGAGGTGGGATTGGAACCCAAGTCCTTACACTGCAGAGTTCTGTTCACTGTATCACACATCTCACATTCCTTCCTGCCTTTCTAATCATGCTATCTCTACCCTAGTTCAGGTCCTCATCACCCTCTTTCAATTATTTCCTAAATTGGTCTCTGCTTTCCTTCTCTCTCCTCTCCCATCAGTGCTCCACACTGCTTAAAAACTGATGCACCTAAAACACAAAATCTGATCTTGTCAACCAGCCCTATTCAAAAATCTTCGATGGCTCCCTGTTCCTTTTAGGATAAAAAGCAAGTAAGTCATCCTCAGCATCAATGCTAAAAGCTCTCCCTCTACAAGTTGGCTCCAACCAGCCTTTCCAGTGTTATTTCATATTATTCCTCTACACATGAGGCATATTTTTGTCAAGTGGCCATCTGCGTGCTCCCCATATGCCGCATTCTAAGAATCCCCTTCTGTGTCTTTGCATAGTGGTCCCTCAGTCTCTGAGGCATTTCTCCCTTCCCTTTGTCTCCCAGAATACCTAGCTTCCTCATCTGTAAAATGAAATGGAGAAGGAAATAGCACACAACTCTAGTATCTTTGCCAAGAAGACCCCAAATGTGGTCACAAAGAGTTGGACATGACCGAACAACAATAACAACTGACAAAATCAGTCATTTAGAAGTTGCTTTCGAAACAGCTTACTGGCTCTATGCATGATGAATCTTTGATTACATCAGTGTGAGGAACTCCTTGTATGGAAACTCCTTCTAGCAACTAACTAGTAGTGACTTGCCTGTGACTTAGCTGATTAAATGTGAGGGAGGTACTTGACCCAAGGAGAGGTTGTGACTTGTCCATTATCACTGGGCTAGTAAGTATCAGAGCCCAGAGTTGAACTCAGCCTTCTTAATTCTAACAATTGACAGCATCATTCTATTTAACCAAAATATAGAGTAGATTAAGGATAAGGACAGGGACAGGGAGCTTCCCAAGGAGGAGACTCTACCAATGCAGGTCTCCACACATCTCTCATATCTCTTTTTGTCTTACTTAGTTCATGTCTTATGTCACTTAACGTCTCAGAGAGTCGCCAAGGGCACTAAAAGTAAGTGAAGTGACTTGGCCAGGGTTGCACAGTCAAAAAAGTAGAATAAAAGAAATAGTGGAATGATCGTGATAATATTTAATAGGCAGGGGTCCCCCATACCTCTACTAATATTGAAACTAATAACAATACCTAATAAACATAGCTAACATTTACATAGTGCTTGCTATGTACTAGGCATTGTGCTATGTGCTTTAGAATTATCATCTTATTTGATCCTCACAACAACTCTGATAGTTGGGTGTTACTATGACCCCCATTTTACAGATGAAGAAATTGTGGCAAGCAGATCAAATGACTTGCCCAAAGTCACACAGCTAGTAAGTATCTGGGGTCACATTGAACTCAGGTCTTGACTTCGGGTTTGTCATTGAGCTGCCCCTAAAAGAAAAAAAGTGAGTAGAGGATCTCTTAGCCATGAGAGAGATTTGCTGGGAATTACAAAAGGTTGGTAAATATGGAGAATTCATTTAACTCATGCAAAGGAGTCCAAACTTTCCCTTGTAAAACTCTTCTGGGGATCAGAGAAGTCAGATTCAAAATAAACATCTCCTTCCCTCTTCGGAAGACATAAAGGAAGTAGCATCACTGGAAGGCATCACCTTTTGAGGGTGAGATGAGCAACAAGAGAGGATCTGGAGAGTCCAGGCAAAGAATGACTCTTTTCCCCTCCCTTCTCCCTTTACAGAGTTTCTGTATTTATACAAACCTCTAGGGCATTAAGTTTATTTCTCCAGCCTCTGTGTAGGCTTCAGGATAAGGTGGGGACTCTAAATGCCAAAGAGGTATGTATAAACCAATAGTCTCATTTCACAAATAAAGGCAGTGAGGTCTTGAAAGACTAAAGGACAAACAGAAATTATGTTCTTCTCTTCTTTGAAACATACATATCTGTATCTATCTATCTACCTACCTATCTATTTTTGGAGTTTTATGGTTACCATTCAAAGAGCCCTGGTTCTGGAACTAGGGAATCTGGATTCAAATCCCACCTGCGACCTTGTGTGCTGTGTGACCTTGGGCAAGTAATTAACCTCCTGAGGGCTCAGCTTTGTTATCCATTAAATGAAATCCCTTCTAGCTCTGAATATATGATCTTATAATTCCAGGGCTCCTATTTTTCCCTAGGAGTGAACATGTTGAAACCTGGTTTGGGGTGGAAATCTGAACAATAGGGCATTCTTTAAGGGTAATGATTTTATAGAAGAGAAACACTGATCCAGAAGTTCTCAATTTATTCTAATGCTAGAAAAAACAAATGGTTTTTTCCATCTGAATTATTCCAATGACCAATCCACTATTGTTTCAATCAATATTGTGTCATTTTCAGTGATATAAAATGCCCTTTCAATGAATACAAGAATGTCTATATAAGGAAACTGGAAACCAGCAACTTCTCCCCAAATCCATACAGTTCAAAATGTGACAAATTCCTATCAAGATATGGGTCTTGCTGTGGATTTCATTACAGAAGTTTTTTGCAGCTGTTAAAGCATATGAAATTTAAATGACTTAATTATGAATAAAAAAGTATATTAAAGAAGAAAAGAATAAACTTAGTAAAATATGTAAACTGCGAAAAGGTACCCTGCAAAATAGTCAACATCCCCATTTCATAGAGCTCTCAGCTTAGAATCCTGGCTAACTTTTGTTGGCAGAGTGTTTTAAGTATAATATTAAAAATATTAAAAAAAAGTATAAAATAATATTCCCTCCATTAAAGTCTCTGACACCTCATCATACAGAAGATCACAAGCTCTGGTAGTTCTGACCAATACGGAGCAGAGGGCTCAGTGACAGATTTGGTGTCTGTTATCTGAGAATCAGCTTGGATAAGCTTGGCGAGGCTTATCAGGTTACTCCTAGGAGGAAGAATGTTTTGGTCATGGCAACTCTAAAAGCCATCTCTCGGGTTATAGGTTCATGTTGTTCGGTCATGTCTGACTCTTGGTAACCCCATTTGGGGTTTTCTTGGCAAAGATACTGGAGTGGTTTGCAGTTGCCTTCTCCAGCTCTACAGATGAGGAAACCAATGCAGACAAGGTTAAGTGACTTGTCCAGGGGCACATAGCTAATAAGTGTCTGAGGCTAGATTTGAACTCAGGAAGAGGAGTCTACCCGACTGGAGCTGGCACTCTGTACACTATGACACCTAGCTGCTACAGGTTCAGAGCATCATAGATTTAAAGCTAGAAGAGACTCTAAAGGTCATCTAAATCCAGTATCCTTTTAATATTTGGTTTTTCACTAGGCTCTCCCATAGAGACCACAGATACTATTACTGTTATCTTTAAGAGCCAAATGGATTATTGTAGAAATGCTGGTTTTAACTATTATTTTAGAAATACTGTTCAGAATGATGGCTTGAGAAAACCTAAAGAGACAGAAGCTAGAGAAGACAAAGAAGAAGAATATGAAGGCATCTTTTTCTTGATTTTTAACTTGTGAAGAGGATGCACAGGATTCTAGAGAAGAGATTTTATTTGGTATCCTGAATGAACTAAATGTTATGAGACTGTGTTCTCAGAAGTGAAGTCACTCATAGTTGAGGGTTTGAGTTTGCTCTTTCTTACAGTTAAAATATTATAAATAATTATCTATGTCTTTGATAATTCATTTCACTGTTAATATATTGCACATTTAGTAAAACTCATTTTATCCTAGGAGGTTAAGAGATCATATACATGGTGGGGTGGGGGGGTAGGGAGAAAGAGAGAAGAAACTACTTCAGGGAAAGGAGGTTTCTCCAATTTAAAAAATAAATAACATTTAATGAACAGGGCTGGAGGTTTTGGGTGTAGCAGACTAAGAAACGTTGAAAATTTTACAATTGATAAATATAGAAAAATACTTCCGGATTACCCTAGAACTCTAGATGATAAGATTAAATATGTAAATGGGTTAAGTAGCAGGCTAAGAAGTGACCCCTAAGTTCATTTGGTTGACCCTTGTAGCCTTGTATCATACTCTTTTTAATGGAAATTAACTGAAGCTTAGAAAGATGAAGCCCCTTGAACAATGTCAAAGAGGTACCAGGTAGAAGAGCTAAGATTCAAAGAAGGGCTGCAAAGTGCATTGGTAGAAGAAATGGTCCCATTGATGATGACTCACGGAGTCATTAAGAATTGTAGTATTAAAATATTGCATTGTAATCTGTAGCATATTGTAGGGGATGTGTAATGATAAAAAAAAAAAGCCTGCCTTCTATTTTCTTTAGTTATACTTACTCTTTAGTACTTGGCTAGCTAGGTTACTCCTTAGATGTCATACAGTCCTCACTATGGGCCTTTTCAAGTTGCAAGAGTTATAAAATGAATACCATGGGCGTGGTTTTGGAGAGTTTAGCATCATCTTTAGACCGTGATGAGGCTTCAGAGCAGGAATTTCATGGAAAAGGATGTTTGGTAATTAGACCTTCATTATATGAAAGCCTGTGCATTTCAACCCCTGCAACTTCTTAGGGTAACAAAAACCCTGAGTTCTGGCCTGGGGGGCTCCCTCTCAAGCAGATTCTACATACTAGTTAGTGTGGTTCAAAGTAATCAACAGTACTTTAATACTTCAAGGGTATGTAATTTTATACTGACATTAGTACTCTATCAATACAAACCACAACCTCTCTATGGCACAGAAGTTAGTTTTTGAGTGTGTGGTAGCCTGAAAATTCTAAGGCCTCAGTGAGATGCACAAGGTTCTCGTACAATGGGCTGCCTCTGCTCTAGACACACTCTGATTAGACACCTGGACGCTGATAATTTTTCTGGAATTCTCTGCTACTAGTATAGTCTATGTTGGAAACTTCCAGTCCTTGCCTGCCCTTCTAGTGAATCTCCAGCGTCTCTCTTCCCTAGGAGTCTCTGGCTGACCTACTGAGCAAACACCATCACATTCAAGGTTGCAGTGCCTCTTCTGGTTGTATCATTGATTGCCAAGCTCTACTTTGTCCTTGTTTGCCTTCCCCTCTCCTATGTGTCCTTGATTGCCCTTGTCCACCAGGGGATGGCTCATTTTGGGCTCAAGCTGTCCTTCGTGTGAGTTAATGGCCCATTGTTCTTATCATTACTGTCCAGCCTATTTTTTTTAAATGAAATACTTCAAGTCCCCAAAGCAGCTGCAACAGACTGGGTCAGAGGGTTTCTATGGCCAAAAAGATTAATTATCCTGTGGTTAACATAGTGACGATCCTCTGAGAATTCAGATTCCGGACCCAACAAGGATGAGCCAGTTGCTGAAATAGAAAAATCAAGAACCCTGGGGACAAGTGGCTAGTCCATCTTAGAGCCTGTGATATTTTAGAAGAGGACAACCATGCAAGGTCTCATATGCACCCTGGACTTTGAGAGAAGAGATCTCAAAGGTCTGAGAGCAGGAGAGGGTGATACAATGGCCAAATATTTTGAAGGGAAAGTTAGTCTAAGAATGAGGGCAGCCTTTATTTTATTCTAGCAATCCCACAAAGCTAAAATTGTGTATACTCAAGCGATATGCATTCTTTTGAATTAACTTTTGGCATAATAATGGATGACATTTATGTAACAGTTAAGAGTTTACCAGCGGTAATCTCATAATGTCAAGAGATCTTAAGGAAGGACCCTAAGAACATTGAATGGAATTCCTATATGGAATTTACAAATGCACATGGATGCTAAGGAGCAGCCAGCTGCCCTCTGGAGACTCAGTCTGCCTGTTGGAATGGGAGTTGCAAAAGTAAGCCAAGAAGAGGTGCTACACTTGTTTCTGAATATATTCCTCCCCAACCTCCCACTCAGCCAGTTATTGGGGGAGGTGGGAAGAAGCAGGTCTCCAAAAGTAATCAATGCATTAACTGAATGTGACAGTATTCTCAGTGTTTCACACTCACAGTCCCTCATTGTTGCAAAGAAAAAAAGTGAATTTTCTCATTTTTTATTAGAGAGTGAACTTAGTTAACTACACAACATTTAGTTCCATTTTTTAAAAAATTCTTCCTATTTATACTGTTGTAGTCATTGTATACATGTCCCTGCTCTGCTTACTTTACTCTGTATCAGTTCATATAAGTCTTCACGTGCTTCTCTGAATTCTTTATATTCATCATTTCTCACAGTGAAGTAATATTCCATATATGTATGTACCACATTTTGCTTATCCATCCCCTAATCAATGGTAATCGATTATGTTTTCAATTCTCTGATATTAAAAAAGGAGGGCTAAGTGTATATGAGACTTTTCTTTCCGTCTTTCACCTATATATCTAGTGGATAAATCTCCAGATCAAAAGAGATAGATAATTTATTCCCCTTTTTAATAGCATAATTCAAGTACCTAGCACAACTTAGGCAGGAGGTACTCAATCAATTCTAGTTGAAAAATGGCTGGTTCTAAATTGCTTTCAGGAACAGTTTGACTCAGTCACTGCTCTAACAACAGCATAGTACAGTCATGTACCTGTCTTTCCAGAGCCCCTCCAACATTGATCTAATGTCCATTCTGTTTCATATTTGCCCATTTGCTGTTGGTAGGGAGCCCTCATTTTATTGAGATAAGAACTCCACTGAAGTATTTAGAGTTTGTGAAGTACTGATCCTCACAAGGGGAGGCAGCTTGACACAGTGGATGTCACAGAACTGGCTTCAGAATCAGGAAGGACTTAGGTCAAGATCCACTTCTGACACAGACTGATTATGCAGCATGTGACCTCTAAGTGCCCCAGGCAACCCTCTAAGGTTCTAAATTGCAGAGGAAGTATAGCATTGGTAGAGTAAGTTCTTCACCAGGGGCCACCACTAATGATGAAATCACAGCACCATTAAAAAAAATTCCTCACAACATTAAATGAACTGGGGCTAAGAACTTAGCTCTAAATTTTCTGATCCAAACACCTTGGTGGAGAAAGAAACTCTCCTAGATTCCTCTCCTAGGAGGAATATGATAAAAATACAAATATTTTTCAAAGTTTCTCATGGGCCATTTGAATTAAAAAAAAAAAAGATGGGGCACCAAACAGTATATTAATGAAAGTGAAGAATTAAAATAAACATTATGAGCAAAACTCCTTTCTCCTCTGAAAGCTTCCTTATTTTAGTTGCCTGGTTCTCATATATTCCCTTCCCTGTGCCCCACTTCTTTTTCCTTTGGTTTCCCTGTCTCACTTTTGTTAACAGTTGATGTCTCATAACACTGACTTTGAATGTCCTAACTAATTAATAGTTAATCTTAATCGATGCCTGAACACTTGGGTGACCACTCATAATTTCATGATTTCAGACTACCACCAAATGAAGATTTC
Organism: Trichosurus vulpecula; assembly: GCF_011100635.1. Lineage (NCBI taxonomy): Eukaryota > Metazoa > Chordata > Mammalia > Diprotodontia > Phalangeridae > Trichosurus > Trichosurus vulpecula. The sequence continues at coordinate 26,272,173 of NC_050573.1, read as the reverse complement.
TAAATCTCTCTTCCCCTGACTTGGGTGTTCTCACACAGTCTTTTATTCCAATCTGTCTCATAGTGTCTCCAAATGTATCACTTGCTGCTATGTGAAATTCAACTTAATTTAACCGAATCTCAATATCCCTTTCAGTCCTCACCACCTCTTATTTTCCATATCTCTTGTAGAGACAATACAATCCTCCTGCAAATGGACTCCTGTATTTGCTAGATCTTGTTATTTCATTCTTCATAAATTCTTCTGGACTTTGCCCTTTTTTTCACAATATACAATGAGTCTATATATGTACACCTTAGTTTTTCATTTTTATCACTTAGAGCTATCAAAAATAGCCTTCCAAGCCACGTATACTTGCTCCGATAATAAAAGCTTAATATTAGTTAATGTCATATTCCTTCTCCAATATCACTCAACATTATTTTAGATGATAATACAATGAGTCAGTCTAAATGGTAGCTGACTGATACCGTCGTTGATGATTACCATAAGAGTTAGAAGATAGAAGTCTATGGCACAAAAGGATTTATACTTTATTTTGGAGATAAGGCAAATAGTGAAAATTAGCCAATAATGAAAATAGCACTCTATTCTACAGGCTAAATGAGTAGTATAATCAAATGCTATAGAAGTTCAGAGAAGGCAGAGATCAAATACATGTGTATTTGGCATAACATTTAAATGGCATATGGCATAACTGTGGCATAACATTTAAATACTTAAGAAAAAAAGGTAATGGCACTACAGACAGAGCTAAATTATAAAACAATAACTGTTGGGGAGTTCAATGTGACCCTTTCAGAGTTAGATAAGTCAAACAGAAGAACAAATAAGAAAGAAATTGAAAATTTAAGAGAATATTTAAAAAATTAGACATAATAGATTCTTGGCGACAACTGAATAAGAATCATAAGGACACATGTATACCATATACACCTAAATTATATTTATATTTCAGCTTCACATGATACATTTATAAAAATGGACCTCATGTTATGGCTCAATGCAGGGAGAGATCATTGAAATGGTCACTAAGGCTAATCTGGATTTAGGTTGTAAAGGTTGGCAGAATTTTAAAAGCCAGGAAAAAAAAAAGAATGGAAAGGGCATTTTAATCAGGAAGAATAAAATGGGTCAAAGCATAGATCCATAGACATATAAGACATAATCATAGCAGTACTTCTGCTAACTTAAGACTTTGGTACCTTTCTTTACAAAGATTTCAAATTCATATTTATTAAACAAATCTTTCCAAGGTAATGCCAATTTTGAATCAAGGCCAAGTATTCCTAGACTAACTACAATAATGTAATTTTGTTAGGAACATTCTATTTAGTACTTTAGCTTCACATATGCCAAACCATTCACTGTTTTTTAAAAAAAGAGTCTATTTGGCTAGTATGCACAAAAGAACACAGAAGTTTCACAATTAGAAGTATAACATAAACATTGATGGATAATTTTGCTAGCCTCTTCCAAAAAACAACAAAAACAACAACAAATATCTCTCAGGTAGAACACTAAGCCCCCTCCCAAATTATGATAAATAATTCACAATTGTCCCAAGACCTTTTTCAAATCCAGGGTTCACAACACCAATTCTAAATTGTTAGAAATAATTAAACCCAATAAATCAGCATGAAGAAAAAGTCAGAAATTACATTTTTTCTGATGTGGACCATTAAAATGTCTTAAAGACAAGAGATGCCATTAATATACTTAAAATGATGTGTTAACACTGCCACCGTCCCCCACCCTCAGTTGTGTGTGTGTATGTGTGATTTATTAGACAACATTTAAGAGATTTGAACAAAAGCTTCAACTTTTTAATGATGGCCTGGGATGAGAAGACATAGTACAAATAAGTAAATCTATCCATACTTAACTCATAAAGGAAAAGGAAAGTAAGACACCCAATGTGTGCTTAAGTGCTTTTTATAGGCATTAGAGCACCAAAGAATTTCCCACAGATTTGTGTAATGGCTTCAGCAGAGCTTTATTTATTTTCAGTTTAAGTCACCAAATGTTATTTTGAAAAAAAAATTTAAGTGTTTATCATCGTGCTGACATAACTGTAAATAAAAAAGTCAGAGTTATGGTACAAATTTATTCCCACAAGTCCCTGTTGAGAGATTCAAGCTGCTCAGATGTATCCTAAGCGCTGTTCAACTGAGGGACAGATGGAATATCTCTTGCCTTCTTCTCTGGCCACCCCCTTAACCCTGTTATGATAGCCTAATTAATGGGTGCAAATCAAGTCAGGGGGACTGACCAAGGACCCTGTCTAAGGGTATAAATCACCTCTGTGGAAGTCAGAATTTCAGTTCAGGAATCACATCCTTGAGAATCAAGAGCATAGATGATTTGATGTATTGGAAAATGCCATGGAACATGGCATCTGAAGAACCGACTCCAAATGTGATATTGAATGCCTACACTTCCAAAGGAAACCTTGATTCTGCCAACTAGGCATGTCATGTTTTCTCAGCCTGCTTCATTTCCTTTATTTGAAAAATGAGGAGGTTGGACTAGATGATCTCTCCTAAGTTCCAGACTCAGAAAGATGATTGTGTTAGTCATGTGGCAAAGCTTAGGGCCAACCAATGGACAGCCAACATGCTCCATTGGTGTCCCCATGCTGTCAATAGCAAAGGCCCTGGGACACTGGATGGACCTCCCCCCTCTACCCTCTTTGGAAAAACTATAGGAGGAAATGGATGAACATCCCACTGGATGGGACAAGTAGAGATAGGTTATGATCTGCATTTCTGGAGGGAATCTACGCATATGACTGTGGCAGTAATTAAGTATGAGGTGGCAAAGGCTTTCTCCTTAAATGCTCAAGACAGTACAGGGATGCCTCCCACAAAAAGAGCCCTATTTTTACCATTTGAGAGTATTTTTAAAAAAGGATCTAAAAATAGAGCAAGTATTTTTTTAAAGGAGGTTTTAGTATTTGATCTAGTACTGGGCAATACCGATAAATGGGAGACTAGATAATGAGAACTCAATACTTTGAGAATGAGTGGATGTGCCTGGTTTCAATTCAACATATGAAACTTTGGGGAGCCAGCTGCCAGCCATGAGTGACTGAGGTGATGCTCTTGGTGTGTTAGAAGAGTCCTCTGATTGGCTGAGAGCTGGAATGAGGTGCATATGAAAGATCTAAGTGAATTATCTCTTGCTCTCTTTCTTGACAGCTTTAAAGTGAGCCTCTTTCTGGGTGGGAGGTGGATCATCAGCTATGGCTGTCTTATCTTCCCAGCCACCCACCATGTGTATCCCAGTTCATGGTGCCTGTTTCTTTTGTGTTTTTTCTTTCCTGATCTTAGGCAAATGAGGATCCTGGGAAGGAATGGTCTAGGTTATGACCTTGAGAGTTCTGAAAGGTCAGAGGAGCCATAAGAGGGCCTTTTAGCAATTGGAGCTAGTAGTAGACATCACTGGACACAACAGCAGCAATAGGGAAGTGTGGGAGGAGCCAGCTGTGAGGAGAGACCTATTCTACCCAGCCCAGCAGAACAGGGACCTTCAAGCTGCCTCTCACCTGCCAAGAGCTAGCTTAGCTGAGCAAAGGAGTAATTTGTCCATTGGAGAGGCTACATCCAGAAGTGAACTTGGTGGGGACTCCTTGAGGGGAGAAAGAACTCCTAGGGCCAGGCCAGGAGTCCCAAGGCACCCCTTGGTCTCTGCATGTATGCCTCCATATCCACTTTCCCCAAGGACTCTCTCTCTTTCAATTCATCCCTCAGATTTGGATGGGGCACTTTAAGTTTGAATACACTCTCCTTTTGAACACTTCTCACTTTGGGAGACTATTTTGAACTTCTTTCCTTGTTATACGTGCTCAGTGAATATCTTTTTGTAAAAGTGAATTGATACCAGCTGGTTAATCAATAACAGGATGAATACACCAGATGGGGTCATATGAGCAATATAGATTTCAGGATTACCTCCTGAACCCTGAGGGAAGGAACAGTCAATTACCTTCAAGAATTGCCAGTGAGAGTTGAGAGCCTAGAGCAGGCACTACATTGGATTAAATCTGCATTTTCATGATGGTTTCCACTGAAGTCTCCGGGGAGGAAATGTGAAATACTCTCTGTGTTACCTTTGAAAAGTCACTTTACCTCAGTGGGCTTCAGTCTCCTCATCTGTAAAATTAGGGGCTTCAACTAGATGGTCTCTGAGGTCCTTTCCAGCCGCAAATCTATCATCCTAACTCAGGAGGAGCAAACACAGGAAAGTGAAGAAAACACCCATGACCCTAAAGTTGCTCTGAGATTAAAATGAGGGAGAAAAAGTTTTCTAAAGATTTCATTTCATAACTAATAGGTTGAACAAGGTCAAGTTCATTTAGGTAGACTTTGCAGTTTTCATTTTATTTTTATAGCATTCCCTCACCTCTTCCTTATGAGTTCTGCTGTTGCAGCTCCCATTTGTCATCATTTTCATGTGCCGATGACCTCATTCTTTCCTCAATGTGGTACACATCTCTCTCTTCTTGTGGTGACCTCCCTTCCTCTTTTTCGCCCTCTTTGTGCTGTTGGTAATGGCCAAATGCAATGTTCCTTCAAGTGTTGCATTTTTTCAGTATTTAGTCAGTTCCACATTTTGTGCCCTCTGCCCTATTTGTTCTTTCTCCACCTGCCTTGTTTCTGGGGGTGCTTCAAAACTACTAAATGGCTTATCACCACAAACAACTACATTAGTAACAAAATGGGGAAGAGAGAAAGGAGGGAAAAACTAACCACAAAGTAAATGAATTAAGCTGAGAAGGCATCAAATTCTAAAGGCTCCTCTATTGCAAGCAGCCCTAAGCTTTGTTTCTCATAATGGAAAGAATCATTGGATTGTAGATTTGAGGCTAGGAGAACTTTCAGAGGCCATCTAATCCAATCCCCTCATTTTATAATTAAGGAGACCAAGGCTCAGGGAGGTTAAAGTGACTTAACATCACAAATCTAGAGCTGGAAAGGTCCTCGGAGGCCAACCTTATTTTACAGATGAGGAAACTGAGGCCTAAGACCATAGAACTGATGTAGGATGGGACTTTGGAGGCATCTTGCCCAATCCCCTCATTTTACAGAAAAGGGAATTGAGGCCCAGGGGAGTGAAGTGATGTAGGGTCAAAGGTCTAATGCTGGCGAAGACCCCAGAGGCCATCTAGTCCAACTCTCTTATTTTTTAGCTAAGGAAACTGAGGCCCAAGTAGGTGAGGGGTCTTGCCAAAGTAAGCTCACACAGGCCTCTGCCTCAGTTCCAGAGGTCTTCCCATGACAGCAACTCTGTACTCCTACAATCTCTTCCTCCAAATGGTGACCCCACCCACTTCGATTTGAGGAATCACCTAAGTCAGCCATGCTCAATTCAACCCCAGAGCACTGGGTGACTTCCAAGACTTCTTCTCCACCTTGCCCCTGGGTGAGTACCTCCCCCATCCCCTCACATTTTTCAGCCCCCTTCTATGCGTTGCCTTCCCTTACTAGAATGTAAGCTTCTTGAGGGCAGGGACTGTCTTTTTGCTTATATTTTTATTTGAGCACTTAGCCCAGGGCCTGGCACATAGTAAGCACTTAATAAATGTTTTCATCACTCTATCCGATCTATTGAATAAGCATCAGAGGCAAAATTTGAACCGAGATCCTCTGATTCCACATCCAGTATCCTTTCCATAGCACCAAGTTACTTCTCCAGCAAGGACCCAAAAGAGATATCCTGTGAGAAATGCTGTCTTTTTTATCCTGCTCCTTAATTTCCCATGGACTGGCATCCAAATGTTGAAATGGACCATGGAAGAGGAAAGTATACATGGCCAGCTAGTAGGAACTGAGATGAAGCCTGCTTTCTTTATATGCCCATTGCCGGGCACATAGAAACTGGTACTTAATAAATGTTTATCTGGCACCTCTTTTCCCAAAGAATCTCTGCACTTGTGAATTTTCTTTGACTTTGAGAGACATAGAGAGTATTTTCAAATGCTTTCTTTCCAGGATGGTTTGGCGGAGAGGACATTGGATTTGTGTTCAGGCATACCTGGGTTCTAGTCCTCCCCTAGCAGGTTGACCCTGGGGTAATTTCCTTAATAACCTCTTTGTGCTCTGGTTTCCAGAACGACAGAATGAGGAGGTTAGATTTAATGCCCCCCACCCCCAGGTCTCTTTCTGCTTAAAATCTAATGATTCTATGATCTGATTACCAGAGAGTAGAAGAGACTCATTCTCTACATAGAAGAGGAAGAAAAGAGAGACCAAAGCACTGTGAGCTATCCAAATGGCTGGAGGTCCTGGCCTTACTTGCAAGTTGTGAATGCCTCTGCCTGCCAATCCACCATCCCAAACATCGTTTCTCAAAAGAAGAGTAGGAACGACAGAAGGGAGGGGCCAAGCCCCAATTGTATACTGTAAGACAAGCTCACTGAACCTAGTTTAACAAATGACGAAAGATTCCTAGCACTCAGAAGAAGCTCCAGTGCAGCAGCCCAATTCTGCCTCTATTCAAGCATTTAAACATTTCTACTGTTACTTCTAAAGGTTCTGCTGTTAATAACAGGACCATTTTGGTATGCATACAATTTCCCCCATTGCTGAAAAGACCACTGGGAGCTGTACTCATTATAGCCTCTGAAATTCTGATGATAATTAGGATGATGCCTGAACATTTTCAAAATTAAGGAAGAAGAATGGCAGTACCCCATGCTGATCACACGGGGGTGAGACACAGCATCACAGAATAAGGCCACCTAAGTCAGTGGTCTGAGAAGCTCTCTTTAGTTAGCAACTTGGGACATTCATCGAATAAAGCACCTACTGTGCACAGTATCCTGTGTTCAGGGCTGGGGAGGCATAAATGCAAATAACCCAGGGAATGTGCAATATGAGTAATGAAAGTCATCAAGTCTCTTAATAATAGTAATGATAGCCAGTATTTCTATGGTGCTTTAAGGTTTCCGAAGTGCTTTGCAAATACTGGTTCATTTTATTCTCACAACAACCCAGGGAAATAGATGCTATTATCATCCCCATTTTACAGAGGAGGAAACAGAGGCAGGCAGAGGTTAAGTGACTTGCCCAGGGTGACACAGCTATTAAGCATCTTAGGTTGGATTTGAACTCAGATCTTTCTGACTTCATGTCCAGCATTCTATCCACTGTGCCCCCTAACTGCCATGCCCCTTGACCCTATGATTATACTATCAAGACTTCATCGTAAAAACATAAAAGGACCTACTTATATAAAAATAACAGTAGCTGCTTTGTCATAGCAAAAAACTGAAAAATTTCTATGTCCAAATTCAAAATAACAAATTTCGTTTTAAGAATTAATTTCACCGATGTTTTTATTATCCTTAATTTCCAAATATATTCCTCTCCTTCTCTTTTCCTTGGAGAACCATCTTTTTGTAAGTAATAATAAAAAAAGAGAAAAGAAAGCAGTTCAGTAAAGCTAATTGACACTGAAACTATACTTTCTTACCTCTGCAAAAAAGAGAATGAGGTAAATTTTCTTACATCTTCTCTGGGGACACAAGCTGATCATTATGATCATGTATGTAGTGTTTGGGTTTTCAATAAACATTTATTAAGCACCTATTACATGTAAAGACTCATGCTAGGTTCTTGGGAATACAAGGATTAAAAAAAAAAATTGTCCGACTTCAAGGAGTTCCAGTTCTATTGGAGAGGAGCCAACATGACCACAAGCAGATAAATATAAAACATCGTGTTAAAAATGGGATGGCATCAGCGTGGATGGTGATGCCTGAAGAGTGTTTGAAGGAAGCCAGGAACTTTGCAATGGAGGGTGAGGAAGGGTACATCTCAGTTATAAAGAAGCACCAGTACAAAAGCTTGGAGGTTGGAGATAAAATATTTATGTATGGGAAACAACCATCAGAACTATCGGTTTGATTAGAAACCAGAGCATTTGAAGGAGAGGAACATGGGATGACCAGAGAGTTGAGAGTGGGAGTAAGGTTGTGGAGAGTTTTGAATTCCAGGCCTAAGATTTTGTATTTTATCACAGAGGTAATGGAGGATCACCACAGGTTTTTGAGTTGGGATGGGTGACATAGTCAGATCCATGTTTTGGGAACATTAATTTGACACCTTTATGAAGGGTGGAGGATGGACTGGAGAGGGAAGAGATTGGAAAGAGGGACAATATCATGGAGACTGAAGGGTGATGAGGGCCTTAGCTATCACAGAGCATCTAAGAATGGGGTCTTTTAAATTTAATAATAAGCATTAATTAAGTGCCAGGCACTGGGCAAAATGAAAGTTTCTGCTCTGAAGGCACTTACATTCTACTATTTATTGGAAACCTTAGAGAAGGAGATGGGTGTGAGAGAAATGGCAATAAGACTGATAAGGCTCGACAACTAATTTTAAATGGGGTAAGAACAGCATCTACCTCACAGGGTTGTTCTGAGGTTGTTTTGATACAACATATCCAAAGCACTTTGAGAACTTTAAAGAGCTATGTATTAGGTATCACCATCATCATCGTCATCATTGTTGTCACCGTCACCATCATCGCCACCACCATCATCATTATCAGCTATTATACAGGACTTGAAAGATAGGAAAGAATCAAGGAAACCTCCAAAGTTTCACATCTGGGTGACTGGAAGGATGGTAGGTAATGTCATCAAAAGAAGTAGAGAAGTTTGTTGAAGAATGAGTTTGGAGGGGAAATACGAATTCCATTTTACACATGTTGTATATGAGATGCTTATAGGACATCTAGTCAGAGATGTCCAAAAAGTAAGGAGAGGAAAAATATGATTTAGGAATAAGGAATTAGAGACAAAGATTTTTTTAAGATACACCCAAGTATCCTACCTACATATGGTGAAAACATTCTTCGAGAAAAGGATTAGGAAGTGCTGAGCTCCAAAAATTACAACCAAAAATGAAATTAACTGTATTTTAACAATGGCAACTACTTATTACCAGCTGAATCAGCTGTCTGTGTACAAATCAGACCACTGGCTTTATCAGGACAAAGATCAAAATTAATGCAAAACTAGTAGAATGAATAAAAATGAGGAAAAACATTATACGCTATTAAACCAATTCCAACCTGACCTATTTAAAAAAATTATTGATACTGGAAAATGGATGGAGGGAACAACTGACATCAGTTATAATAAATTCACATAAAAATTTAATATAAATCAATTGCTATAACAAGGAGAGTAAAAGAATGCCTTTATCAGTAAACACGTACCCTCCATCTCAGGGGATGGAAAGCATGCTTCAATATAAGTCTTTGTATGGCCTGCTGTAACATTGGTCAAAGTTCTGAAATCTTTCAAAATTACTTTAAATTGAATTCTTCTGCTCTCTTTACTCTGCATCATATCATACGTGTCTTCTCAGATTCCTTTGAATTGATCCCAATTGTCATTTCTTATAGTATAATAATATTTCATTATGGTCATATATTATGATTTGTTCAGTTATTCCCCAATTGATTGGTGCCACCTCAGTTTCTAGTCTTCTACTAAAACAAAAAATTGTCCTATGAATATCGGTGTACATAGTAACTGTTTTCCTCTTTCAGGTATATATCTAGTTGTTTTATTATTGGGTCAAAGAATGGGCATAGTTTAGTGAAGTCCTCAAATGCCTTCCAGACTGGCTCGATCAATTCACCACTTCACTAATAGTTCATTAATATTATTAATTAGCCTCCATTTGCCTCAGTTTCTTCATCTGTAAATAAAAGTACCTACATCCCAGAGTTCTTGTAAAAATCAAATAAGATAATAACTGGAAAGCCCTGTACCAGTGCCTGGCATGTGAACACCATATTAATATGTTATTGTTACTATTTATATAATGTTTTAAGATTTTCAAAGTATTTTATAAATATCTCATTTAGTCCTCAAAATAATCCTGTAAAATAGGTGCGGCTGAGCAGGACTTGCCTAGGCCACACAGCTAGTAAGTGTCTGAGGTAGGATTTGAACTCTAGTCTTGCTGATTCCAAGTCCAGCACTCTATTCACTGTACCACCTACCTATTTATCTTCCAACAGCCCCTTACAATTGCCATTTTCCATTTTTGTCATCTTTGCCAATCTTATGAATTTAAGGAAGTACTTCAAAGGTGTTTTAATTAACATTCTTCTTAGTGATTTGGAGCATTTTTTGATAAGGATACAGATAGCTTTAATTTCTTCCCTTAGGAACTGTCTGTTCAATCCTTTGACCCATTATCTGTTGGCCAATAGCTCTTGTTATTGAATATTTGAATCAGTTCCTTCATACCAGACCTTAGATATCAGACCTTCATCAGAGAAAAATGATTTTTCCAGGCAACTATTTCCTTTCTAATCGTAATTAGGTTGGTTTTGGTTTGTGCAAAAGCTTTTCAATTTTTTCATCAAAATTGTCCAGTTTTCCTCCTGTGATATTTTCTATCCCTTGACTGGACAAGAATTTTTCCTTTAACCCTAATTGTAAAAGTCACCTCCTTTCCTGCTCCTCTAACATGTTTGTGATGTGACCTTTTAAAAAACTAGGTCACGTACTACACCTGAAGTTTGTTGTGGTATATAGTGTGAGACACTGGTCTAAACAAGATTTCTGCCAGATTACTTTCCAGCAGTTTTCGTCAAATAGTCCTTTTCCCAGTAGTTGGGAGTCTCTGGGTTTATTGAACATAATGCCATTATGTTCATTTGCTTCTGTATCTTGTATACCTAATCTGTTCCACCAACCAACTTTTCTCTTTTAACTAGTACCACACTTTTTGGTAATTATTTCTTCACAACACAGATTGAAATCGGGTACTGTTTGGCAAATAATGAAAAAGGTGGAGGAGGAAGGGGGCCAAGCAGTTCCCGACTTCAATCTATGTTACAAAGAAATAATTACCAAAAATATGTGTTTTCCTCCAGATAAATTTTGTTATTACTTTTTAGTTCCAAAAAGTTATCCTTTGATAGTCTGACTGGCATGGCATCAAATGAGTTGGTCCATCTTTTCAACATGAACCTTCTTCTGATGATGCTACATGGCTGAGAGTCATGGGACATTCCTGTTACCAAAGAATTGAAAGTCAAGGTCACCCAAGGAGCAATAGAAAGGTGTGAGCAAATGAAGCACCTTACCAACAAGGAATTATACAGGAGAACTGGCATAGAAGATATCATCAAAGAGACATAGGATCAAAACAGAAGACAGACTGGATGTGAGCTGGACAGCTCAACAGGTTTTGTTGCTGCCTTCCTAGTACCAAGAGAACACAGGAAAGGCCCCTGGCATTGGGGGACTTGGGCTGGCCCTCTTGTGGTAAATTCATGAGAGAACATGGAAAAGAGTAACACAGCAAGGGCAGGCATGAATGAGGAGGCATAACCAAAAGAGTGATGTCACCATTCTTTAGCAATGCTGGTGTACATGTAATGCAGAGTGCCAGATGAGATATAAACATTTATTTTCAAATGAAACTCTTCCCCAAAGACATCTGACATACATAACTAACTTTGTCAATTATAAAAACTATTCTGGATGGGCTTGCTCTCATTTTCAAAGAGATTTAATTGTATGTCCAACATCATGTACATTTGTTGGGCATAATCCAATTCACTTAACTGAATATACACACATACAGTTACAAGATAGGAATAGACTCTAATATCTTCTTAACATTTATAGATTTGTTTGCACTGCAGGTAAACAAACACACCCTTGCATAGGAGCACTCTCTGCAACAAAGTTATTTGTCTAGTCCTGCGGATGGCACCATGGCAGTTTGTTGAAGCAGCATGGCTGCCAAAAAAAAAAAAATCACAATACTACCGTAGACTTCATGAAGAGAACAATGGTGTCCAGATCATAGGAAGGGAGAATCCCATGATTCTCTGCTCTGAGCAGACCACATCTAGCATTAGTTCTAGGTGCCACATTTTAAGTAGAGAATCTAAGGAAGGTAACCAGGCTGATGAAGCACTGAAGTGCCATTTCCTATTGAGGAATTTCCTTATTCTTCCAGTTCTTAGTTCTCTCTGTATTCTTATTTCCACCAAAATACCTTTGCTTTATTTTATATTTACTTATCTCTGTACTAGTTATAACACGAGTTCCTTGGGGGCAGGGACTATTTCATTCTTGATCTAATGCAGTGGAGTGTCAGGTACAAGGTAAGCATTTAATAAATATTTGCTGCTTGATCAATTTAATCCTCAACACCTACAGACAGGGAAGGGGATGTCTAACAGTATATTTGTTTCAAATAAATCCCAGAAAACAAATGGGATCTCACATGAAGTCCCTATAATCAGATGTTATTTTCATATATATATATATATATATATATATATATATATATATATATGTCTCATGTGCCATATAAATGTGAGTTATTCTAACTCTCAGATGGCAGTGTTAAGTAGTTCAAGACAATGGATCATCCATCATTGGTTAAGACCTTCTTGGGTACAACAATAACTTCGTTTACCATGTGCCTCTGAGCACAGGGAAAGGGAAATAGAAATGAGAAAGAGAAATGAGTCATGGAAATTACCTTCAGAAAGGTCACAATCTAATTGAAAGGAGTTACGGGAAAACAAGGACAAGATGAGGTGAGGAGGGAGTGGTTTTCCCCACCTGGGCTTCCATGAGTATGCGGTTTTATAACGATCCTGTTTCATACCATAGCTATCTGGTCACTAGAAGAGTGACTGGACCTGTGATTTCATTGGTGCTAAGAAACTCCCTCTACTAAGGAAAGTGAACACCTTCACTGCCATTTTTAGTCTTAGAGACTTGCCCATTCAAAGGTAAAGCAACTTGCCCAGGGTCTCATAGCCAAGATGCATCACAGGCAGAATTTGAACCCAGGTCTTTCTTGCCCCAAGGCCAATTCTATCTACCCTTTCCCATGCTGCTTCTGCATGTATACTTGGACCCTTTGAAAACATTATGATTCTGCATAATTGATATCATACTGCTTGCCTTCTCAAGGGGAGGGAGAGGAGAGAATTTGAAACTCAAAATTTTAAAAAAATAAATGTTAAAAGTTTTAAAAATATAATTGGGAAATATTTAATGAAATATATTTAAAATGATTTAAATATATAATGAAATGTATGTAAAAAGAAAACTATGATTACATTAGTATGGAGATTCCTTTCAGGGAATATGTGGCTTTATAATTGTTACTACACTGTTTTATACGGGCAGCTTACTTTGAGAGGGCCAAGGTTTCATTTACATGGGCTCTTTCCTCTGTAAGGAAAAAAAAAAAACTTTCATATTCAAAAGAAAAAAAAAACACCTTTTGTTTTGTCTATTTACCCATGAATCCTTACGCAGATTCTGTGAAATTAGATTATATGCTCCTTGTAGATAAGCAGAATGCCTTATTTCTTAAATATTGCTCCCCAATGCTCCAGCACCCCTGAAGTGTTCTGTACAAATTGAATGACATAGTGCTACCCAATAAACTATTAACTAATTATGACGCAATGTAGTGAATTCCTCAGCCCTACCCTTTTGTTGTCTGCATTTTATCAGCCCTTTGCAGAGAAGCATCTGGTATTATTTCAGGAAATCACTGTTCCCATCTCTTTTTCCTTCTAAAGTAATTGAATCTAAAATAGTTTCAATTAGTTTAAATGATAGACAGCCATCTTCAGTGTTTGTTTTTTTTCCCCAGATATAATTCTTTTTAAGATTTTCCAATGAAATAAAGTAGTTCTCAAAGATTTGACCAGCTGAGTTTCATGTAATTCAGTAACAGGGAAATTCCACCAGAAAAAAATGAAAGGGAATTTCCCTTGGAAGTTTGCAGTAAAGGAGTCTTCTATAGATAATGATGTTTCTTCACATTTGGGTTTGAATTTTTCAGAAGACACAGGGCACGTGAGTAGTTTGGTCCGAGGAAAGTCCTGGACTTCCACCATTTAGGCCTAGATCTCTGATGCTGCAAGAAGCTCCTGATGATTAAACTTCTTCTACTAATGCAGGTTGGCACCAACTCTGTAACTCAGGGTCACAGAGAATTGCTGAAGGCAACGTTGAGAAGAGAAGTGATTTGGCTAAGGTCATGCAGCTAGTATGTGTCAGAAGCAGGACCTTAACCCAGATCTTTCTGACTCTGAAACCATCACACCAAGCCTTGCTGCCTCTGTCTCTGTCTCTTACTCCTCCTAACTCATCCCTAGCTTCCCTTTAGTCATCCAGGTACTACATTTGATGAGCTCATCATACTTCATGCACAAGTAAAATATCACAATTTCTATTAACAAGTGGGTGCAACTCTCTAAGTGTTGTCTAGTATGTTTGCTCCTTGCTTGGTTTGGCTGTTCTTTAAAATAGGAAAAAAAAAAAAAAACAACCCCTTTGTATGCAGCCAGAGTAGAAGATAATGTCGAAATCAGCCGATAAGCTGGATAAATATTGTCATCAGCAGCACCATAAAGCTTGTAATGTTTTCAAAATGTGATAGCAGCATCCCCAACAATTAGAATGCATGCTACATTGTTTGTTTTCATTTGTGGCATTCTGTGCTCTTTGCCAGGGTGTTTTCTGAAATCCCAACGAGGGTTATTGCACGGAAGTATGAATGTGTTTTAAATGGAAATTTCAAGAGGTTCCATTTCATAATTACAAGATTATGGACATTTCTTCTTAATTTTTTGTTTCCTATCATAGGTTGATTACATTTCTTCTTCCCTCCATTTTCCCCCTGTTGCTCTCCACCCTGCCCTGCCCCCCATCCTTACCTCCTACCCCCTTGCCTCCTCAGATACTGGCAAGGAGAGTAATCATTATTTTTGAAATGAGAGCTATCAAAAGCCACTTTCCCCCACTACTTTTTCATTCTTTATAGCTAGGAGATTGGAGATATTCTCTCAATAGGACATTGGGCTTTCATGAAATAAATCCGAATTTACAAGACACCCCAGGATGCTTCTTAAATTTTCTGTTGATTCTTTTGTTCCTTGATAACCAAGTCCCCGTTTATCAATAACTAAAACTGCATCAATCATGTGTGAAAAGAGGGCTGTGGAAATAAGATGTATGCCTACTTCATAACTAGAGATTCTTTGAGGCTAAAAATAAGTCAAGGGGGTAAAAAATCAGATTTAGACCATCTCTATTTAGCCTTTCATGCCCACATAAATTAGCATGTCTGTCTTTACTATCTATACGACATTTGATGCATAAATAAGTCTTCTCACGGGAAAGATATTACTGAGATAATACCCACACCCAGGAGGCTGTATCCTGGATTTGAAAGGCAGTTATTTCAAAGGACAAACAGGATATTGGGAGGGAAAAAAAGTCCCATAAAAATAATATACTAAGTGTGCACTTGCTTATGAATTTGGATGAACTTTAATTAACTTTAAGCCCTGGACTCTCAGTATTTGTTCTGTGATAGTTTAACAAACAGGGATCATCCCATTTGGACTCAGACCCACAACGAGGAGCACAGAGATGAGGAATCAATTTCACCAATAATACTGCCTCATGGCTGCTGACCTCTCTGCTGTGATTAACTGGGATCTCCCCATAGTTTTACCACTTCATCTATTAATCTGGCTTTCTGCTCCAGACTACTGGCAGCACCTCCCTCTGTCTCTGTCTCTGAACATTTGCAAGAGAAAAAGACCCGTGTGAGGGGCTTAGCTTTGGGGGGCTTCATCTGAGAGTTCTCTAGTTAGGCCTGAACCAGCAGCCAAACTCCTGCCCCAGGCTCCCACAGGCAGCAACTTGAGCTTTTCTGCCTACCTTGAGAGAGGTATAGGATCGTCCATTTAGAGATGGGAGGGATCTGAGAGGTCATCCAATTCTACCTCCTCCTCATTCTACTGTTAAGGAAATGGAAGCTAAGAAAGTTAAGTGACCTTGCTCAAAGTCACATGGGTAAGGAAGTGGCAGAGTCAGGATTTGAACTCTGATGCTCCTACTCCAAGTGTAGCACTCCTTCCCCTGTATCACACTGCCTTCTTCAATTAGCATCTGTTCATTAAGTACCAAACACCTGCTAAGTCTGCAAGGCCCCATCACTGATTCCTACCATTTGGCAAGTAAGATAAGAGTGCCAATTCAAAAGCACCTAGTGCGCAGGGTGCTAGGGACTCAAAGACACAGTAACATCTACCCTCAAGGAACCTATAGTCAACCACAAGGATATATATATAACACGAACACGTAAATGAACACAAGTTAATTTTAGGAGGTGAGAACACCTAGGAGGAAGGGGAAAAATTCGAGCTGGTGCTTGAGATGGGCCTAGAAGGAAGGGAAATATTGTGAGAAGGGGAGCTAAGGACGCATTCTATGCCTGAGGGCTAGTATCTATGAAAGAACAGAGTATATAGGGAAAAGCTATTACAGATGTCCTAATACCACCCCCACCTCAGTGGGGGCATTCTCTCTCCCCTCCCCCCAAATACATTGTATTTTCTCTCTCATCTACCTGTATATCCACCATTCCATCCATCCATCCATGTGTCTATCCATCCATCCATCCATCTCATCTACCTGTGTGTCCGTCCATCCATCTGTCTGTCTATCTATCCACTCATCTATCTCATCTACTTGTATATCCATCCATCCATCCATCCATCCATCCACCCGTCCATCCATCCGTCTATCTATCCATCCACCCATCTATCTCATCTACCTTTATGTCCATCCATCTATCTATCTATCTATCTATCTATCTATCTATCTATCTATCTATCTATCTATCCATCCAAATCTATTTATATGTGGTTCCCTTCACCAAGTTGAATATAAACTCTCTGAAGACAGGGTCTATTTTGTGCTGTAAGCCAGTCAAAAAGCATTTAAATAAGCACTTACTAAGTGCCCGGCCCTGAGCCAAGGTCTAGGGATACAAAAAAGGGCAAAAACATGGTCCCTGGCCTCAAGGAGCTCCCAGTCCCTCCCAGGAGAGCAGAAAGACAACAGTAAATGTATACACAAGGTAAATGTTGATGTATTTGAAGTTATCTCAGAAGGAAGGCATGAGCAGCAGGGGCATGTGGAAGGGAGGGGATAAGCAGACTGGCGAAGATATATATGCCTCCCATAGAATGTGGAATCTGAACGAGTCCTGAGGGAAGCCAGAAAACCCAGGAGAGAAGTGAGGAAGGATGGCCTTCTAAGCACAGGTCACAGCTTGTGCAAAGGTGCGGGGATGGAATGCTGTTGTGTCTGAGGAAGAGCCACAAGGCTGGTGCTGCTGGATCTTAAGAGTGGGTGGAGAGGTGTAATGGGTAATAAGGCTGGAAGTGTGTGTGTGTGTGTGTGTGTGTGTGTGCGCGCGCGCGCACGAATGCGGATATCATGAAGGGCTTTAAAAGCCAAACAGAACATTTTATATTTGATTCTGGGGCCAAGAGGGAGCCACAGCAGTTGACTGAATATGGGGGTGACATAGTAGTGTACTTCAGAGAAATCACTTTGATAGTTGAATGGACTAGAGGGGGAGAGACTGGAAGCTGGCAGACTGCCCCCCATCCCCAGCAGCTACTGTAATAGTCCAGGCAGGAGGTGATGAGAGCCTGCAGGGAGGGAGGGAATGTGAGAGAAGAGAAGGGGGTATATTTAAGAGATGGTGCAAAGATAGAATCGACAGGCCTTGGCAACAGCTTGGGGGTGGGGGTGGGGTAGGAAACAGTAAGAAATCCAGGATGAGGCCAAGGTGATGAGCCTTTGCTATGGACAGAAATAGGATGGTTGATAAAAGGGGAGCTTTGGGGGAGTAAATACAGTGGGTTCAGTTTCAGGCAGGTGGAGTTTGATGCTCTTTGTTGTTGAGTCGTTTCAGTTGTGTCTGACTCTCCATGACCCCATTTGGGGTTTTCTTGGCAAAGACGCTGGAGTGGTTTGCCATTTCCTTCTCCAGCTCATTTTACAGATGAGGAACCTATGGTCTTAAGTGATTTGCCTAGTAAGTGTCTGAAGCCAGATTAGAACTCATGAAGATGAGTCATCCTGATTCCAAGGCCAGTGCTCTAACCACTGCACTATCTAGCCTAGAATACTAATTTGAGATGTCTAAAAGAAGTTGGTCTTCAGGAGGGAGATGAAGGCTAGACATGTAGACCTTGGAATGTCTGCATAGAGATGCTAAGTGGATCAATCCCTGAGAACTGATGTGATCGAGGAGATACCAAGTGAGGCAGGTTGCAGAAGAGGGCCCAGGATAGAGTCTGGGGAGATATTCCATTGGTGAGTGTGACCCAGATAAAGAACCAGCACAGGAGAGTGAGTGTGGTCTTTGAATCCTCAGCACACAGGCACTTAACAAATGCCAGTCAAAGGGGCTGGCCAAGACGAGCTGCTAGGTCTTTCATAGTTCTACAATTTATGGGTTTGTTCCACCATGATAGTTATGGCCAAGTCTGAGGGTGAATGCTATTGAACAAGGTGTTAGCAGACTCACCTCTTTGGATCATAAAAATAAACATAACATTAGCTAATAATGGCTACCATTTATACAGTACCTACTAAGTGCCAGGCCTGATGCCGATGCTAAGTGCTTTTTTTTTTTTAACAAATATTATGTCCTTTGATACTTGTAACAATCTTGTTATAAGGCAGGTGCTATTTTTATCTCCATTTTACAGATAAGAAAACTGAGGCAAAGAGGTTAAATGACTGACCCAGAGTCACACAACTAGTAAGTGGGAATATTTGCACTCGAGTCTTTCTGATTCCAGGCCTGGTAATTTCATGGACTGGGCCACCCAACTTTCATGAAGCCATCTCCCAACCAGGCAGGTCCCAAAGCTATGTTTCTTAATAAATTCCTCTATTACTGCTAATTCACAGCTCTAGGGTACATGGCAGTTTGCAGAGTATTATCCTTACAATGATCTTTCAAAGCTGTTATGATAAGGATCACTGTCCTCGGGTTACAGATGAGAAAACTAAGGATAAGAGGTAGTGACTTGCTCATCGACATATGTTTGACTATTTCTGGCTCCATCTATGTCCTGTGAGATGCTAAGATCTGGAGTGGGCCTGGAGCCCGTAGAGTAGAACAGTATCAGGAGTGGGCAGCCCAGCCCCCCCACCCCACTCTACCATGTGGGGGGAATTAAGACTCCAGGAGAGGGAGACACTCTCTGCTAACACAACCCTAGGGGCAGTGGCTAAGGACTTGTTGGCCTCCACTCTCATGGAGAGACATAAGGTGAGGGGCTGGGATAGCTGGTGGTCTCCAGGTTGTCAGCATACTCAATATTCTTCTTCCCCAACCATGGGTGGGTGTATTTCGCTTTAGGACTGAATTTCTCTTTGTTTTGGATTCCTCATCTGTAAAATCAGGCTAAAAGTGACATGTGACTCAGATGTGGAAATTCATTTAGTGCGGCCTCTTTATTTTACAGGTGAGGAAACTGAGGCCTGGAGGGGTGAAGTGACATAGGATCATGGGATCAAGAGCAGGAGGGAAGGAAGGAAGGGGAGAGGGAGGAAGGAAACACACATTTATTAAGTGTCTAATATGTGCCGAGCACTGCACTAAGAACTCGACACACATTCTTTCATTCAGTCCTTACAACAATCCTGTTAGGTAGGTGCTCTCGTTATCTCTACTTTACATCTGAGGAAGCTGAGGCAAACGGAAGTGCAGTGACCTACCCAGGGTCACCCAGGGGCTGTTGAGGACGTCTAGTCCAAGCCCCTTACTTCAGGGATGAGCAGATGGAGGTCAGGATAGGAGAAGCGCCTGCGGTCACCAGGGAGCAAGTAGAAGAGACAGGCCTCAAATTCAGCCCAGCAGACACCGAACCCCACACTTAGCTCCACTTAGTGGAAGGCAGGGTCAAAAAGCATTTCCAGAAACACCAAGTGCAGGCCAGCTCACATCCCACCCTTTTCAGGAGGTCTTTCCCAGACAGTTTTGGCGCTCAGATGTTACCTTGCATCTACTCTGCCTACATTTTGTCCCTACCCAGCATCCCCTTAGAATGGGAGCTCCCTGAGGGCAGGGATTAGCCTTCCACTTTCTATGACTCCCCAGTACTGGCCCAGCACCCGGCAGCAGGTCAGTGCTTAATAGATTCTTGGTGACCCATCAATAGACCCGCGGGACACAAGCTCTCCAAACTCTGCAGAGCAATTAAAGCAACAACAACAAACAAAGCCGGTTTGAACCAGAACAGCCACCCTTTCTATTGATATTTGGTAAAAGAGCCCCAGCCACAGCGCGCCTATTGTTTGAGCCTGGTTTCAAATAAACATATACATATGGATAGATGGATAGAGAGACAGCTAGATGAGATAGATAGATAGATAGAATAGCTGGATAGACAGACAGCTAGATGAGATAGATAGATAGATAGATAGATAGATAGATAGATAGATAGATAGATAATCTGCAAACATATACACTTAAATTTCTTACTGGAGACCTAGCGTTATCACAATAAAAGCAGCCAAACTTGCTTAATAACCCTTTGCATTACAATGAATCCAAGAAAACACTCTGTTAGGCCCTCCCTCTAGGTTTCCACCAGGACTCTTTCTCCATTCATTTTCATTCACTTTTCCTCCTATAATTGGAGTGACTGAGTACCCTGTCTTCTGCTTCTACTTTTTTAGGTTTGATTTCTTTCCCAAGGTCTTTCCAAGTTTCGTTGTCTCCCTCCTATTTATTTCCTTGGTGTTAATTGTATTGCTTTTGATTACATTAACATACCACAGCTTATTTAGCCATTTGCCTCTCTTGATGACAAGGTAGGCTGTTTCCATTTCTTTTTTTGTTTTCTGCAATCCCATACAAAATGATTGATCGCTTTTGACCCAATAATTCCATTGTTAGGGACACATCCTGAGAATATGATCAGAAACAAACCCAACAGAAAACAGCCACCTGTGGGAGGGTTTTCCTTGCAGGTAACATTTTTGAGTTGCTGTGGGTGGAGACAAAATGATGACAAATAGGACAACCAGAACTAGAGTCTGTCTTCACCCCGGCTCACCCTGAAGGGTGTGGTAGCTGTTCACCTACATTAGAGGCCAGGGCTCCAAACCCAGGATTTTCTTCCTTGATCTTCTTAGTCCTTCCTCATAGCAACAACTTTTTTTCTATGACTATTCCAGGATCTGTACAGATTATCACACACACACTCCATATGGCATACACACATATACCACCTATATACAAATATACTATATGTATGTATATATACTTACTACATACTTACAGGGTATGCTGTAATAATACAGAATATTATGTCACATCTATACTTATATATATGTAGTGTGTGCGTGTATACATATGTATATACACACATATATATGCGTGTGTGTGTATATTATATATGTGAAAATTGGGACACCCTGTAGGTAATAGGTATATGTGGGACAGCTGGGTGGCACTATGATTATGGTGCTGGGCCTGGAGTCAGGAAGACCTGAGCTCAAATTCTACCTCAGACACTTAACTGGGTAACCCTGGGCAAGTCACTGTTTGCCTCAGTTTCATCATCTCTAAAATGATCTGGAGAAAGAAGTGGTCTTTGCCAAGTATCTTTGCCAAGAAAACCCCAAATGGGGTCATGAAGAGTGGGACACAAATGAAAAATGACTCAACAGCAAGTGAATGTGGGCAAATGCACTTTCCCCACCTGGGGCTCAAAATGAAGGGGAGGGGCTAGATGATTCCTATCATCCCATCCAGTTTTCAAACCCATGATCCTAAACTAGTGCTTAGCACAGCATCTGGCACATAGTAGGTGCCTGATAAATATTGAATGATTGACAGGCTGACTATGGGATAGGTGGTACTGGTCTTATTAACTTGATTCAACAAGTAAGGAAATTGAAACCAAATAACCATGGTACACAGAAAAAAGTGCTGGAGATGGAGTTAAAGGCGCTGGGTTCAAATCCCAGCTCTGCAGCTCATAACAGTAATAGCTCATAGTGCTCCCAAGTTTGCAAAGCGCTTTAATATGTTATCTCATTTGATCTTCACAACAACCCTGGGAGGTAGGTGCTACTATGACCCTCATTTTACAGATGAGGAAACTGAGGCACACAAGGGCTAAGTGACTTGCCCAGGGTCACACAGGTAATGTTTGAGGCTGCTTAGCCCAGTGCCTGGCACATAGTAGGTGCTTAATAAAAATTTAATGACTGATTGAATTTAAAGTCAGGTCTTCCCAACTCCAAGTCCAGAGCTCTACCTACTACACGACCTAGCTGCCAAAGATCACCATGACCTTGGGCAAGTCACCTTTCTGGGCCTCAGTTTCTTAAGCTAGCTCATGAGGCAGTTGGGCTGGACGGCCTCTATGTGCTCTTCTGGCTCCAAGTCCAATCACACAGCCAATGAATGGTATGAATTAGAGTAATGGCCCCAGCAAGGATCCTTTTCACTGTGGATTGTTTGTTGGAATTTAACAGTCTCTGCCACAACTTTGCACCTTCTTACCCACACTGATCTTAATCAGAGGCTCAGGGCATCACCCTCTAACATGACAAAATGATATCAAGGGACTTGAAAGGCTGTGGGAGAAAACTGGAAAACAGAAGTGAATTCAATTAGCGGGAAATACTCTTTGGCTGGATTCTGCACTAACAAACATACCAGCAAAAACACTACAGGGCTGGAAGGGACCTTGGAGATCATTTAATCAACTTCTACGTTTTATGAATGACGAAAGAGAATCCTAGAAAAGGGAAAATGTTTATTCAGGGTCACCTCCCGGGCTCTCTCCACAACAAGAGGAACTTCTTTCTTTTCAATCTCATCTTTGCCTGACAATGAGATTACTGCATACGTTCAGCCAATGGCAAGACTGGGGGAAGATACTATTTAGGACCATCCTAGACTAGAGTTGGAGGACAGATGAGGAAACTAAGGCACGGGCTGATCAAATGACTTGCCCAAGGTCACACAGCTAGAAAGTGCCCGAATCTGAATTTGAATCCATGCCTTCCTGGCTCTGAATCTAGTACTGAATCTAGTTTTAAAGGTCATTACATTGTTTTGCCTCTCAGCCTGACCAGCATCCAGCTTAACTTCAGGCTCCCATAATAAATGTGGGTCAGGAAAATTAGAGAAAGCAATATTGAGCATTTTACCATAAATTATAACCAGGAAATCAATCATGATTAAATTAAACCTAATTGGAGTAAATAACTGTCTTCCTCTCCACATTATGCACTGAGTTATTTGAACTACAGAATTTGCCACCATCAATTGTACCCTGTCTGTCTCTCCTCTCCCCTCCCTCCCTCTCCCTTCTTCTCTGCCCCCCTCTCCTCCCTCCCTCTCTCCCCTCTTCTCTTTCTCCTCTCCTCTCTTAACCCCCCCCCCACCATCTTACTCTTCCCCCCTTCCCCTCTGCCCTCTGTCTCCCTCAGTCTCTCTCCTCTTCCTCTTTACCCTCTGTCTCAGTCCTCCCCTCCCTGGGTGCCCCCCCCCCCACATCTGTCACATTTTAAGTATAAATCTGTTGCTCACCAGCAAGAGGGGAGAGGGGTGAAGAAGGGAGGGAATGAAATTGCTGAAATTGGCAGCAGGGAACAAGACAGGGGGCGCTATGGGGAAATGGTTCCAAGAGCTTATAAACCCACAAACATTCATGTCTTTCAACAGTGGTAGTTTCTATGTGGGTTGGGGGAAGGAGAAGGCAAACTACAACCCAGCTGTTTCTATGAGCAAGACTTCCACAAGTCAGGCAGGTGCTCCATCTAGTTGGTGTGTGTGTTTCTTTAATTTCTCATCCCTGCCCTCATTCCATTCATAATTACGAGTGTTAACACTAATTTCCCTCTAATGCTTCAGTCCTACCCCTCATGCCAGGCTTTCAAAGAGGTTTTTATGAAAATCTGGGTAAAGGTCTGCCCTCTTGCTTTGACTAGAGATTTCCAAATTTTAGGCCACATTTTTGTTTGGTGCTGTCAATAGAAAAAACATTTTTACTTTATCAGTGTAATTTATTTCCTTAATATTAATTATTATCAATGCAATTAATTAGATTCATTAACATACACCTGCTACTCCCAAGCATCTAATACACTTATTTGTATTTTCCTAAAAGCACACTTCTCTCATCTTTCATTCTCCTTTGAAATAAGTAAGCTGTTCATTTTGGTTTTTGAAATGTAGCAGATGCATAGAGCTAGAGCTGGAAGAAACTTCAGTCTGTCTAGTCCAAACCTCTCACTTTACAGATGAGGAAACCGAGGCCTAAAGAGGTTAAATGACATGCCCAAGATCAAATTGTGTCAAGATTTGAAAAACTTAAAAAAATCATGAACAATGAACAGTTTTGTGGCATTACATGGTCCATTCCTGAACTTCAGAACAAAGAGATAAAACTCTGAGAAATCACAAATGGCAATATTACAGACAAAGATGCAAATTTTGGTGCCTCTGACACTTTCTTCAGCTCTGAGTTCAATTAGATCCCTTGCTCATGGGGATATAAGTGACAAAGAAGTCAAGAATCACTATTTCCATCACTTTTTTTCTTTTGGCATGGAAAATTTTCCCCTGGTTTCAATGACATAGCTTAGAATTTCCTGGAACTGTCAAATTGGGTCCAAACATCTTCTTGGAAACCTAATTACACTTGTAAGTTTCTCCCAAGTTCAAGTTTTGTGACTAAGTATAAAGCGCTATCCAAATATCAATGCCTCCTAAACTGGCCCAAATTTCTCCACTTTGAGAAAGGGCTGAAGGACCATATTTTAAAGATTTTTCGGGGGGGGGGGCGCGGTAAACTGCTGATTAGCATCTTCTTCTATTTGGGAAACTGGTTGAGAACTAGAGCTCCAAAAATTTAAATGTATCTCAATGAATTTCATCTCCATGGACTCTATTCCACATCATACCTGCCCAAGAATGCTTTCCACCACGTTTCCTACAAATGAGCTCACAGCTTTCGCTCAAAGCCCTCCAAGGAGGGGGAGCCCGGCATCTCCACAAGCTGTCCATTCTCTTTTCTTTTGGACAAATCGAAGAGTTCCAAAGTTTTCCCTCAATCAAAGTCTGAATTTGCCCCTCTGTTTTTAGTCCTCTTTGCTTCTATTTCTGTCTTCTGGACACAACAGAAAAATTCCAATACCTCTTCCAAGTGACAGCCCTTTAAAAACCTGAAGACAATTATCATGGCATCCTGAGTCTTTCCTTCTCCAGACTCGATCAGTTTTTATGATGCACCAACCAAATGGCAGGCTCTTTGCTAGGAGATGGGACCACAAAGACAAAAATTAAGTAGTCTCTTCCCTTAAGACAGAACAGCTAGATAGTGCCATAGTGTATAGAGCGCTGGGCCTGAAGTCAAGGAAGACTCATCTTCCTCAGTTCAAATCCAGCCTCAGGTACTTATTAGCTGTATGACCCTGGCAAATCACTTCATCCTGTTTGCCTCAGTTTCCTCATCTGTAAAAATGAGCTTGAGAAGGAAATGTCTAAGCACTCTGGGAGCTTTGCCAAGAAAAACCCAAATGGGGTCATGAAGAGTCAGACATGACAAAAAAAATGAACAATAACATTATTTGACTGATTCAGATTATAAACTTGCTGGGGAATTACTGTCTTGACAGGACAGTGCCTAGCCCTAGGACATACAAATATTCTCCATTTCTGTCCTGCCACAAGCACTAGACTGAACATGTTAGACACAAAAATGGGTGATGAATAAAATGCTCTCTGAACGAATGAATAATGAATAAATTTTAGTCTTAGGGCAGTGCCATTCCCAAGTCAGTGTTATCTCTCTTCATTTGCATGATCATTGGCATAAATATCATTATCAGAACTGCTGCCATCGAGGGAGCTCAGTAACACAATTGGCAGATCTCACAGTAGAATAGGGTGCTTTCTAACCTCCATGTTGGGCAAGTCAACTAGTCTCTTAAGGCATCCCTTTTCTCACCTGTAAATTGAAGGGGTTGGTCTAGGTGATTCTAAAGTCTCTTTATAGCTCTGATGGATCCTATGACCTATTGCCTATGACCTTACCAGGTGTACACAATGAACTTGAGGGTTCCTTCAAGCAAAGGACATAACACACACATAAAAGTATTTATAATATAAACACATTTATATATTTATAATATAGTATGTGCATAATATATTACAAGGGTATATTTATAATATCTCACATATTACAAATATATTTTTAATATATCTTATATGTTATAAAACATACAAATATGTTGTTGATATGCCAGTCATGTCTGACTCTTCGTGACCCCATGTGGGGTTTTCTTGGCAAAGAAACTAGAATGGTTTACGTTTCCTTCTCCGGCTCATTTTACAGATGAGGAAATTGAGACAAACAGGGTTAAATGACTTATCCAGGGTCACCCAGCTAGTAAGTGTCTGAGGCTGGATTTGAATTCAAGAAGATGAGTCTTCCTGACTTCAGGCCCACTGTGCCACCTAGCTACTTGTACAAATATCTATTTATGTGAATTTGTAATATATTATGTATAACAACATATACGTAATATATTGTATATAATATAAACATACAGACACATTTATAAGTATTTGTAATATGTTGTATATACTATCAATATACACATAAACTTAGGGACTAAACTAGGCCCAAACTCCTGGAGGGGCTTGATCAGTCAACAATCTAACACAGTCCTTAAGCCTGGGGTTTGTTTACAACCCAGCACTTCGAGCCCAAGTCTAAAGATATCAGTCAGTACCTCCTGTTTCAAGATTTAAGAATGAGTTAAGAAATTGTAATCTCTGAAAGAAATGTTCCAAACATTCCTATGCTGCATAATTAGTCCGGTATCCAAACAGCTCTGAACCTTTGCCAGGAAGCCGATCCTTGCTAGACAAAGAATGAATTTCATTCAACGGCTCCTTGGAGACTTGTTCTCAATCTCAAATTCCTTTTGAGCTAAGGAAAACTTGTAAAGAAAAGTCCTAAATGTAATCTGCATAAAGCAGCCTCAGGTTTACTGGCATTTGAAGACTTTGCGGTTTATCTTCTTCATTAAAGGCCAAGACCACTGTCCTTCCTCAGCTCTTGTTGCTTGCTTTTTGAAAAAGCTCATTCATGAGTCTAGGCCTCATTTCCACAGAACTGCAGGATTTCAAGCTGGACGGGACCGAAAGGACAATTTGGTCCAGCCTGTGCCTGAACAAGAATAACTATCCAGGGTTCAACCGGCCTTTGCTTGAAAACCTCCAGTGGACGGGAGTTGTCTACACTGTCAGGGAGCCCTTGCTACCATGAGAGAGCTCTGATGGTTAGGCCATTTGGACGGGTGTCATCTATACCGTCAGGCAGCCTTTGCTATCATTAGAGAGCTCGGATAGGCCATTTATCGCGGTCAGGACATTTCTCCCAACAGCAAGCCAAAATTTACCTCTTTGCAGCCTTTATCCATGGCTCCTATTTCTGTGCTCTAGAGCGGAGGAGATCCAGTATCATCCTTTTCGGGACAGCCTTCAGAATATATGAAGACAGCCACCATGACTCTTTCTCACCCCCCAGATCTACCACCATGTCTTTTCCTGACCATATTGAACATGCTTCGTTCCTTCAGCTGACCCCCCCCCCCCAAATATGACAAGATTTTATCTAAATAAGAGTATTTTATTCTATGAGGAAAACTGGCCTCCCTACCTAGATTCATAAAATAGGTTCTCTTTAGACAATGTAGTCTTTGTATATATAAACATGTCCACTATGGAAGGAAGAAAAAAATATTAAGCACCTACTAGGTGTCAGGCATGTCACTTGACCCTCACTAACACCCTGAGATGTGGGTGCTGTTATTATTCCGATTTTACGGTTGAGGAAGCTGAGACAAACAGAGAGGTTGAATGACTCAGGCAAAGTCACAAAGCTAGTAGGTGTCTGAGGCAAAATTTGAACTCAGGTCTATCAGACCCTACATCCAGTCAACTACCTTTAAGCACGAAGGCCTTGCTCCAAATTTAAAAACTTTAGTCCTTTGTCCAATATCTGTCTTTCAAAACTTTACGTTACCTTGTAAAATGGTATTCTATAAACAGGACAGTATTTGCAAAGCACTTAGCCCAGTGCCTGATACGCAGCAGATGCTTCAGAAATGTTTGTTCGATCCCCCCTTAGTGGTACTTGGTAGCACAATGGATAAAGCATTAGGCCTGGAGCTGGGAAGACCTGAGTTCTAATCTGGCCTGAGACACTCACTAACTGTGTGACCCTGGGCAGGTCGTTTAGCCTCTGTTTGCCTCAGTTTCTTGAATTGTAAAATGGAGATGATAACAGCACCTACCTCACAGGGTTGTTGTGAGGATCAAATGAAGGAATAATCATAAAAAGCATTTAGCAGAGTGCCGGGCACATAGTGGGCATTATATAAATGCACATTCCTTTCCCTTCTCCATACTAACTCTTCCATTAGTGAAACCAGTCTACAGTTTCTTCTTTCAACATGACAGGTATTTCTCAGCTAGCGAATCCATCTCATCTTTCCTAAGCAGAAAACAAGGCTGAGCATTGCATAGTCTCTACTATTATAAGGAAGTATATTCTAAGTAAAAATCACAAGTTTTTTTTTTTTGGTAAGAAAATTTGTAATGGCTTTCAAATCTAAGCAAAATGTAAAATTGCTAGCATTTTAAAATTCAATTTTATCTTCCCTGTCATTAAACACATACATATGCATGCAAAACTGGCAAATCTAGTAATAGAATATATAGGTGTATAAGCTCTTTGGTACCTGATTTCATCCTTACAGGCTCTTTCCTGAAAAACTTTTTTAAAATAAAGGTTCTAATTTAATCAATTGAGGAATGGCTGAATAAGTTGTGGGGTATGGGTGTGATGGAATACTACTGTGCTATAAGAAATGATGAGCTCGTTGGTCTTAGAAAAGCATGCAAAGAGACTTGTATGAAATGTTGAAGAGTGAAGTGAGCAGAACCAAGAGAACATTGTATACTGTAACAGCAATATTGCTTTAAGAACAACTTTGAGTGACTAAGTAATTTTGACTATTATAAATACACATATTAAAAATAAAGGATGCATGAAGAAAGACACTATCTGCACCTGGAGAAAGAACTGATAAATAGAAGTATGTACGGAATAATTATAAGTATATATACATGTATATATACACGCATACACATATATATATACACACACATATATATGTATATATTTGTGTCTAATGGTTGTCATCTCTAGGGTGGGGTAGGGAAGGGAAGAAAGAAAAGAAATTTATATAATGTTTGTTGTATATTTGCAGGAAATAGCAAGTTGTACACAGTAGACTTGCATTTTCATGTACAATCATCTTTTTTATTCTATGGTATTATGGAAATTCTTGTTTTGTTCTCTGAATTGAAAATAAAATAAATTTAAAAAATAAAATGAAGGTTTTATGAAAGTGATCTTGAAATTCTGATGGAGAATGCCCTCCAATTCCTCCATAGTCATAAGGTGATTTGGCTCTAGGAGTAGAAGAAATGATTAGCCCCAAATCCGAGATGGGGCAGTCCAGGACACATTACAATGCTTTCTCCTGCAAGAAAGGCATGACTGCCAAGCTGGTTCCAGTGTGCAGAGGCTCTGATTCTCAGACTTTTAAAACCAACGCACTGTCAAATTGATTTTGGCATTTATTTTTCTCTTAAACATAACTGGGTAAGGAAGACATTTTATTAAGATTAAGGTCTGTGCATCTGCCAGAATCCTGAGTGGTGCATGGGATGTGCACTCTATGAACTACTTTTATACTTAAGGGGATTGGAACAGTGAGTTTTCTATCCTGGGGATACAATATCCTGCTGTACTCCAGGACTCTGACTTAGCCTGGGAAGAAGGGCATCCTCTCTATCTTTTTCAAGTGGAAAGTAGCTCAAAATAAACCACTACAATTTGAAATAACAAGAGTGGGATATGAACACGCAGATGTACTTCCCTGCAATTCAGATGCATGGCATGTAAACCTGGGACGACATTTCAGGCAAATACAGAGTGAACTTAGGAGAAACTTCATTAAGATATGTGAATGGACCCTGCTAACCAGAAGAACACGGAAATTGGGCAGCAAGGAGGAGCTTCCAACCTTTTCATAAATAGTGCCAGAAAGACAATGCACTTTCAATCTCTGCCATTAATTTACAGCCATTTCTTAAGGCGGGGGCAGGGGGGAAGAAAGAAAAAAAAAGAAAAGAAAAATGTTTTGGTAGTTCTTCTCTAAGTATTGGGGTGTGGGGGGGAACCAATTAGCTATTCAGTGGTACACTTTTCCCCTAGAAAAGAAGTTACAGAAATACTTAGTAAAAATTGAAGCTCTTTTCTTTCGTCAGAGACAAATTAATTTGATCTCTAGTGTCTTGGATGAAAAAATGCAACTGAAAGCTACTGGATAAAGTATAAAATAATAGTTGGGACATTTTAAAATTACGCTATCCTTTGACATGTGGATGCTTTTGCAGGGCTTAAAATAACATAAATGGGAGTTATTATTATTTTTGTTTGATAGATGTTGTGAGGATCAAATGTGGTAAAAACTGTAAAGGACTTAGCCTGGCACATAGTAGGTACAATAAAAATGTAAGCCATTATTATTTATTATCTGTAAAATGAGGCTAATAATAGCACCTACGTTCCAGGGTTGTTGTGAAGATCAAATGAGATAATTATAATATGCTTAGCACAGTGCCTGGCACATAGTAGGTACAATAAAAATGTAAGCCATTATTATTTATTATTATCTGTAAAATGAGGCTAATAATAGCACCTACATTCCAGGGTTGTTGTGAAGATCAAATGAGATAATTATAATATGCTTAGCACAGTGCCTGGCACATAGTAGGTACAATAAAAATGTAAGCCATTATTATTTATTATTATCTGTAAAATGAGGCTAATAATAGCACCTACGTTCCAGGGTTGTTGTGAAGATCAAATGAGATAATAATTATAAAGTGCTTGGCACAGTGTGTGAGACATAGTAGGTGCTACATAAATGTTAACTTTTATCATAATTATCCTCACCTGTAAAATGTGGATACTAATTGTGCCTACCTCCCAGGGTTGTTGTGAGGACCAAATGAGATAATAATTATAAAGCACTTGGCACAGTGCCTGGCACATAGTAAGTACTATGTAAATGTGAGACTTTATTATTATCATCTATGAAATGGGGATAATATTGGTAAAGCACTTAGCCGAGTGCCTGGCGCATAGTAGGTGCTCTATAAATACAATCCATTCTGTAGAGTAGAGGTGACTAGGTGCTCCCTGCCTCTCCTTCCCGAATTGTAATGCTTCCACAACTTTCCATCCTGTGTCCATAACTCCTCCACAGGGGATCTATTGAACTTGCTTGGGGCCTTCCTCTTGGCCAGGGGCTCTTAATCTGAGGCCTCTGACTTAAAACAAAACCAAAACTTTTCTCATAACTGTATTTGAATAAAATAGATTTCCTTTGTCATCCTCTGTATTTTACTGTATGCATTTTTAAAAAATGATCCTGGGGCAGCCAGGTGGTGCAGGGAGTAGAGCACCAGCTCTGGAGTCAGGAGGACCTGAGTTCAAATCCAGCCTCAGACACTTGACACACTGACTAGCTGTGTGACCTTGGCCAAGTCACTTAACCCCAATTGCCTTGCTTTTCCCTCTCCAAAAAGACAAAAGTGATCCTGAGAAGAACTCATGACATACCAGAAGGTTAAGAACCACTGCATTCTAGGTCATTTAAGATTTCATGACCAACACTGTGCCATGTAAGCTAGGTGCAGTCAATAGAATGCTGGCCCCCAAACTAGAAAGACCTGGATTCAGGTCCTACCTCTGACACACCCACTCTGACCTTTGGTAAGTGCCCCAGGCAACTCTGTAGGACTGCCCATGTGCCTTGGCAGAAGGAGGCACTTTTTCAAAGCTCTTCATACTGCTGAAGTTACAGGCCTGGTCCCAGCCCCTGGGCTCGTCAAAAAAACATTTCACCATTTTAGCTTAGCCTATGAATCAAGGGAAAGCATGTAGGCAGCTCGGTGTCACAGTGCATAGAGTGCTGGGCCTGGAGTCAGGAAGATCTGGGTGCAAATACAGCATCAGACACTTATTAGCTGTGTGACCCTGGGTAAGTCACTTAACCTTGGTCTGCCTCAGTTTCCTGATCTGAAAAACAGGGATAATAACAGCACCAACCTCAGAGGGTAGTCATGAAGACCAGATGAGATGATATTTGTACACAGCTTGGCACAGTGCCTGGCACAGTAGTTTCTTAATAAATAAATATTAGCTACTACTATAGCTATTAAAAACACTTCTTCATTGAGGCATCTGTTTTGTCTTAGTACTTACTCCAGTCCTTTACTTAACTGAAGGATTTAAGAAGAGTGGAATAAAGTGGCTCCATCACACATTTTCTCTGTACTGCTCCTATCTTAGGGAGCAAAGAGCCCTACTCACAACCAGTAGAAGTAAAGCAACAACAAAAAACCCCAACACAACAAATTTTCATGTAAAATGGGTCAAAATATCTTCCCATTGTTAAATCCTAAAATTTTAGAGCTGTAAAGGGATGTTAGAGTTCATCCATTTAAAGCTTCTGATTTTACAAAGGAAAAAAGCAAAACGAAACTCAAAGTAATTTCATAGGTATCCATTTCCCCTCCAAACAACAAATATTTATTAAGCACCTACTGGATGAGAAGCACTGTGCTAACCACTAGAAGGAATGCAAAATTTTATTTCACGTATTTTCTAAGGAGTGGTTTGGATTCCCAAAAGGAACAAAGTATCATGACACAAGCCTCCTCTGTACTCTCCAGATAGTCATGATAATGGGCTTATCTGGCCCCATTTGGTAGTTGGGGAAAGGGGAAGCGGGGCCACAAAGGGGAAGTATACCACACAGCAGCACATGAAGATTACAACATTAGCCCAGAACGGAATATGAGGTCTTATTCAACTTTTAGTGCATTCCATAATCTTTAAAAAAAAGGGACAAAGGAGGGATAGGGTAAGAAAGTGGGCAGAAGGTGGGGGAGGTGTGGATAAGAACCAATCTCAGTGAGCAAAGATCACTTGGTTTGACAGCACTCATTTATCTTTATGGGGTCCATGAGTCGCAAACTGCCACAAACATTATGAAAACAGGTGACATCTGTTTCCTTTGGTATGAAAACAACAATTTGGAATTGATCTGATCTGTGTTTCAACTGCCATCTACTAGACGCCTATTGGTGATAAACAACTCCAACTCTGCTCAAAGATACAAGCCCTTAAAGCCTCATTTTATGCTGTAGAGGGGGAAAATATCATCTTGCCCATTCCACATTAGTTTCTGATGAGTAATCAAAGCCAAATAGTTTAAAAAGGCAAAAGAAGAAAAAAAAACCCAAACCCCAACAATAAATCAATCGATTAACCAGCATTTTATTCACCCTGCATGCAAGGCACTGGGGATATCAAAGAATCCAAGGTATGTCCATACTAACAGAGGCAACAAAGGGACATATCTATTTTGGTGAATATATCTGTGTATATATGGAATAAATGTAAAGAAAATAAACACAGAGTAGTTAATTAAAAGGTAGTTTGAGGAGGATGAAAAGTCCAGAAAATAAAGGTTCTTTGGCATTCTGTTCTGTTTTCTTTAAAACTAGAATATTTAAATATATACTAATATAATATGTGCATATATAAAATATTATATTATGTATAACTATATATAGTTTTTAAATATATTAGCATAGTATACAAATATCTACTTACATATAAATATATGCTATTTAAATGTATTAATGTGATATACAAATATCTACTTATGTATAAATATATAACATACAAGTACTAATATTTAAACATTTACTAAAATATTTAAAACTAAGAATATTTCACTTCTGATTACTAAACAGAGGGGGAGATAATGAACAAATATAAGGGAAAGCACTTTTAAAAGGTCAAAGGAACAACTGAAGTCTTGGTATTATTATGTTACAGGTGTATGAGTCTAGATTGCCTATCCTTACCGCCTGACTCGCACAAATAGCATTTAAAATTGAGACAATCTTTAATGCAAATCGCTAGCGGTCTAACAAACAAGAACTAGAAACAGAAAAATATTTTCCCCAAATGTTACCTTTCCTATCAATTTTTTCCTATGGCTTCTCTCAGCACCTATTAGCCTCTATTTCGTCATGCTTTAATTGCAAAGTATGATTTCTAACGTGCTGTTCTCCGGCTTCACTTTTGTTTTTCTTAATAAACCTGTCCTGCAGGATTCTTTCATTCCCCACTTGTTATTTTAATTCCAGACACCTTTTAAAAGCCCAACACCAAGAAACTCTCACCCCTCCATCCAGAGGCATCTGACTTAGTACTTGAGTCTTTCTTTCAGCTGGAGGATGTAAGAAGAGGGAAATCAAACTTCCTCATCACACATTTTCTTCAGACTCTTCCTCTCAGAGTACAAAGAGTCTCTTGGGGCTGCTGTCCAACCCACAGTGAGTAAAGAACTAGCAGTCTTCTTGAGTTGGGTGAGCATGATTCGTCGACAAGCAGGGCTCTATCATTTCTGTATCTCTTCCTTGATGGTGTGGGTACATGGCAAAACCTCACATAATTAGCACTGAGAAGGTCCTTTGTTTTGTCTAACACCAGATGCGTACTAACTATGGGACCCCGGGCCAATCTCTTAACTTCTGTGTGCCTCAGTTTCCTCGAGTAAAAAATAGGGGTAATAACAACTCCTACCTCCCCAATACAGTAGGCACTTAACAAATCCTCCCTCCCTTCCTTTCTTGCCTTCCCTCCCTTCCTCTTTTTTCTTCATCTGTTCTCTCCCTCCATCCCTCATTTCCCTTCATTCCTTCTTTCCCTTCTTCATTTTCTTCCTTCCCTCTCCTCCCTCCCTTTCCTTTCTTCCCTTCCTTTTTCCTTCATTATTTCCTTCCCTCCCTTTCTCTTTTTCCTTCATTCCCTCCCTCTCTTTCTTTTTCCTTTATTCCATCCCTCTTGCCTTCTTTCCTCCATTCCTTTCTTCTCTCATGTCCCTTCTTTCCTTCTTTTTCCTCTCTCTACTTTTTCTTTCTTCCTATTTTCCCCATAATAATCCATAACCACTCATTTCTCAAGGGTTCCATGTAGCCCAGGTTTTTATTGGTTTTGTCCCCCTTTCCCTCCTGGAGTAGCAGGTAGACAGCTGGCATTGAAGCCAGGAGGAAGTGGCTTCCATTTTGACCTCTGACACATACTGGCCATGTGACTCTTGCAAGTCATTTTATTTCTCTGAGCTCCAAGTACTCTTTACAATTCTAAATTGCAGAGAAAGCGATGACTTACATTAGCAGAGGGAGTTCCTTCACCTGGGAGTTCCATATACTAAGTGAAATCACAGGCCCAGTCCCTATTCCCTATTTCTACACTTCTTTACGTGTGCTTGGTCTTCTGCACCTCATTTAAAATCCAATTAAATATTTGAATTGTGAGGACTTTCCCAACACCTCTGCAAACAGTGCTGGTGCTAAATAAAACTGCCAAGTAGGTGAGGTTGGGCTTTGGAAGGGCCTTCTGCTCCCCAGATGCCGCCTCGACTTCCTCATCTGCTCCCTATCTCTTAAACTCCCATTTCTTCACAGTGCTGGCCAGGCATCAAAAGCCCAGCCGTCTGTTTAAACACAAATTAACTGAATAATTACAAATAACTGAGTAACATGTTTTGGCTATATTTGCATTTTTAAAAGGGGCTGTTTATTATATTGGAATAAATCTCTAACGGATGGAATTTCAGGCAATAGGAAATGATGTTTTGGGGATAAGGGACCTTCTGAACTCTTTTAAATCATACTATCTGCCTTTACTTTCTCTGGGTGGGTCCTATCAGTAAAGTCCCACAAGGGGATTTGTAACCCCTACACATCTGAAGGTTTTGGGGAAGCCATATTTCAATAGATCCCAGAGCTCACAGGCCTGGATACCTCTTCCATTAGTGTGGATTCCAACCCAATGCATCCAGGCCTTCTGGGATACTTATCTGTGACTTTCCATACATCCTTCATAGAGGATCTATCTATCATCCGGGGGCTATCTCCAGGCATCCTGATCTATAACTGGCCACTGGACTCAGGTGGTTGCAGAGGAGAAAGTGAGGCTGGTGACTTTGCACAGCCCTCCCTCACTTAAATCCAATTCATTTCCAAGTCATGACATCACCTTCCTGATGTTATGGTCCTCTTTGAGAATAAAGGACAGACAACAGCAGCATCTAGCATCCAACATGCCAGACCTTCCTTGATTCTTTTAATATTTTGTGGATGCCAGTGCAAAAGCAACCTGAATTGTGTCCTCTAGAGACATCACAAAGGCAGCAAACTGTTTCCAGTTCTGATGTCTCATATCTCAATTCCAATAGTTTCTTTTATGTTTCCTTGCATCTGAATGAATCAAGCCTTGTAATTTTGAGCAAGGTGGCCCCTTCCTATCACTGACTACTCCAGCCCACACTAATCCCTAGCTCTTCTCCAAATGGCTGGAGTTTGGTGGGCCTGTTCCACTCATTCTAGCAATTACACATCCTGCCTTCGGTAGCTGTCTGTCTAGAAGGTGAGGCTCTGCTCTCCAGGAAGATAAGATAGGTCTCTTTGGCTGTTTGAGAAGAATGGTCAATCTGCTGTTTGGACTCACCCAAAGTGGCTGGTAGAGTGCTGACCACCTATTAGGGGCTTAATAAATAACCAAACTGAAAATCCACAGAGGATGGGGGCTACCCCTGGGATTCCACTGGTAGAAGGCATTCCCAGGGCAAGAAACTCTCTCCACCAATGAAGGCTGGCAACTTCTCTGCAGCCTTTAATCTTAGAGAATTGTTTATATTGCCAAGAGGCAGAGGGTGGAGGAGGGAGGGAAAGAAAAGAAGGAAAGAAAGGAGAGGAGAAAAGAAGGATTCTTAAGTGCCATCTATGTGCCAGGCACTGTGCGAAGCACTTTACAAATCTTGTCTCATTTCATCCTCACAACCACCTTGGGATGTAGATGCCATTACTATTCTCATTTTACAGGTGAGGAAACTGAGGTAGACAGAGGTTAAGTGACATGTTCTACAAAGATAGGCTGGGACACAATTAGAAAGGGCTACTTTCTACTCCTCCTCCTCCTCACCCCTTTATCCTAACCTCAGCTGCTAGTACCTTTTCCTCTGAGATGTTCTTCCCATTGACTCTGTATATAACCTGTATAGACCTAGTTATTTACATGTTGTCTCCTCTCTGAGGTCTTGAGGGCAGGGAATGTTTTTACCTTTCTTTGTATCCCCAACGTAATTTCTGACACACAGTAAGAGCTTAATAAATGCTTCTTTTTCTTGACTGATTGAATTTATCACGGAGGCAAGACACGGTCACCAAAATTTCTTTAGTAGGGGAATGACACGGTCAAATCTGGGCTCTAGGGTTCTCTTTTGGGCAGCTGAGTGGAGAGTGGATTAGAGGGGAGAACTGAGGCAGACCACCAATGAGGAGACTCTCCGAGAGGAGTGATGAAGATATGAACTCGGTTAGTGGCTGTGGGAGTGGAGAGAAAGAGACAAATGCAAATGACATCATAGAGGTAGAATCAACACAGCTTGGCATCTAATTGCATACAGAAAACTTATCTTCATTCATTGATCGGAAGTTGGTACCTCTGAAGCAACTGATTTTGCCAATGATTTCTATGTAGTAAGGGCTAAAAGCTACCAGGATGTGAACTAGGAACAATCAGCCACATTTGATGCAAAGAGATCAAGAGAGCTAGCTATTCCTTCTTTAGAAACAATAAGCATATGTCACCATGGCTACTCTTAGCTAGGCTTCCCATTTACAAGCACGCCCTGCCATCACCCTGTATGTAAACTAGACGGAACTGAAACCAATTAGAACATGAGGATAGTCAGTTAACAAACAAATCAGGATCGCCATCCTCCTTAGTCTTAGTGCCTTTCCTCCAAGACTTTCTCTACTTCATCCTGTATCTATCTTGTTTGTTTATATTGGTTTGTGCATTGTCTCCCCCTACTAGAATGGGTTCTCCTTGGGAGCAGAGACTGTTTTTTGGTTTTGTTTTGTTGTTGTTGGTTTTTTTTTTTTTTTGCCTTTCTTTATAGCCCCAGGGTGCCTCAATCAAATACAGTAGGTACTTAATGAATGCTTCTTAATTTGACTTAGGGTCAAGATATTTTAAGGGATGAACACACAAAACATCCCAGTCAAAGCTACTGCTGAAGGGCTATCTTGGTCCTGACAGAAACCTGAAGGGTGCGAATGAATACATTTAACACTCGCAAAATCAAGTTCACACTAGATAGTTGTCTGTTTTACTGGAACACTCCCTACTTTGTTGGCCACTTCAGGAAGTAGGCCAAGCCATAAATACGTGCAGAGAATGAACTCTGACCGCCCATTGATAAGATTTCTTCCATAACAAGATTGAGTCCTTCACACTAATTATTCCATGCCAGGATGTTTCTGCTGCCACTCCACTTGTGCATGGGTTGAAATTCGCCATGTCTTGGTGGGAGGATGGGGGTGGGGCGAATGAGATGATTTCTCAGGGCTCTGATGATCTGGGGAAGGGCTTGGACAGAGACAATCTGCCTCCCTTTCACACCCCACCCATGTTGTTTAAACTACTTCTGCTAATTACCTCATCTGCACTTAATATTTGCCCAATAAAATATTAATCAAGGACGTCCACTAAAGTAATAAAAATCTCTCAAGTGCTTGTGTTAACATGTTCATTGCTCTTCTTGTCCTAATGATGAAATATTGTGGCTGTCTTTATTTCACTGTTATACTTAACCCTACTATCACAGAACTTTAAGGCTGGAAGTAACCACTAGGCTGTAGCTTAGCTGCTTTAAAAATATTATGCTATCATTTTGAGTGAGGGGGCAAACACGGGGAATCAGTCAATGTGTGGATTTGTATAATATCTGGTTAATATAAAAGTGCTATGTACCATAGCACTTTATTTAGAACTGTAATCATGTGAAGTAGCTTTCAGTTTACTTAGTATAACCTGAACTTTCAATGTAACCAGATTTGGTAAAGTTAACATTTCCTCTGATGTCCCCCAAAGATCACATTATAATGCAAGAAATCAGAGGAATGATACATATTATATAGTAACCTGAGTTTGAATACTGCTTTACTTTGTGTGACCTTGGACAAGTCATTTAACCTCTCTTGTCTCAGTTTCTTCATTTGTAAACAGGGGATAATTATAGCAAATATATTATATGGTTGTTGTGAGGATCAAATAAGATAACTTATTGGAAACCCTAAAGTGTTACATAAATGCTAATTATAATAATAATAGTTAACAGTAATTAATAATAATAATTGTAAGAATTGTCATCATCATCTTCATCCTCCAGGATTCTAAATGTTGACTATCAAGGAATAGTTATTATCCATAGAAATGTTCCCCAACAAGTCCAATAAATGTGGAATATTTTCAATTAGCAATCTAAAATGAGGAACGAGGCTGGAGTACCAGCAGTCAGGCCAATAATACAAACAAACAGGTGCTAACATTTTGCTAGGGCATTTGAAGGCCTTGGAGGTTCTTAGGTTTTCTGATGCATGTACATTATCAAGGCTGCTAACCAGGGGCTCTCCTTGGACAGGTTTGCGTGCACGCATGTGTTATGCAATGTCTTTTTCAGTGGCCTGTGGGTAATTTCCAGATAGCACTTAACCAGAAGCAAAATCTTGCAAGGAAAGCCCAAATCAGTCTTCAGAAATCCGAAGTTCTGGAGCGTTCCACCCCGTCAATACACAACACTCAACAAAGTCTTTGAAAAGCCTGCTAGAATTAATGAATACATATTCATTATCTGTTACATGCAAGACACTGGGGTAGGAGTATAATAAAATTTAATCATCTTAATAATATGCATTTATATAATACTTTAAGGTTTGCAAAGCATTTTCCATGATATCTCAAAGTAAATCAGCAAGTGAAAAACCTGACTTGGAAGGAGTTTTCAGAATAAAATTTCAGCTTGAAGCAAATACTTGAAGGAGACTAGCTGAGAGTTTTGTAAAGAGCACACAAAGACTGTGAATTGCTGAATTCTAGACTTTCTCTCTAACTGGCACATGGTTGAGGGTAAAATCTCCCAGTCCTACCCAGGACTTAACTTTTTCTGAACATTAAAAAAATAATAATTTAGAGAACTTCTGATCTAGATGAAGCCACATGCTGGTTAAATATTTTTTTAGTGGTTATTTCTTCTTTAAAATGTCCAGATGGTGATATCACCTCTGATTTTTTAAAAATTATTGATACATTTTGTTTGGACATAATTAATTCCCAACAAATCCCAATTCTCCCCATAAAGCAAGTCCCCTAAGCCAGCTAAGACAAACATCTCATAGGGAGGTAGAAACTGACTCTGTAGGTCACTTTGCATTTTTTACTGGTTAATAATAATAGCTAAGATTTATATAGTGCCTACTGTGTGCCAGGTACTGTGCACACATTTTTATGAATATTATCTCATTTGATTCTCACCACAAGCCTGGGAGGTAGGTCCTATTATTATCCCTATTTTAAAATTGAGGTTTTTGTTATTCAGTCATTTTTCAGTGGAGTCCAACTCTTCATGATGTTATTTGGGTCATTTCTTGGCAAAGATACTGGAGTGGTTTGCCATTTTCTTCTTCAACTCATTTTATAGATCCTCATCTATAACTGAGGCAAACAAGGTTAAATGACTTGCCCAGGGTCATACAGCAAGGAAGCATCTGAAGCTGAATTTGAACTCAGATCTTCCTGACTCCGGGTCCAGTGCACTATCCACTGTGCTTCGTTTATTGTTGTTAGCATTCTGCTTTTTAAGAGGGGCTATCTTATTTTTCCTCATGTTGGCTCCTCCATTCTTCCAAACCTGCTGACTCTTTAGTCTGTCTCCAAATATTTTTTCAACCTTTCTCCTGTGTATGGAATACCTCATAATTCTGATAAAGAAAAAGCAAGTTCCTAGGTACTGAAAAATAAGACAGAAGCACACCATATTTCATGAGAGGCAGACCCACTAAGGGCAAAGAAGATTGATCTGATGGGCATGCAAATCCAATACACATGCCTGCATTTGGGGCCGTTGTACAATGGCCAATCACCGCCATTATTCATGGTGAATGGCTGCCCCACAGGTTTATAGGGAAGACAGTATAGGTTGGCACCTGGAAACTCAGTACCACGATCTTCAAATTTTGATAAGAGAGGGGATTCCAGTTTAGGAAACAGTACTGCCAGCCTGACTTTTCTCAGATGTGATGAATGACAAGATAGGTAGGCATTGGCTCCAACTTTCTAATCCCTTAATGACACACATTTTTATACCACATCAGGGGTAAAAAATGGTTCGAATTTTTCTTTCCAAAGTAGCTACCACCAAATAGTTGTAAACTTCTTTGACATAAGAATAGGGCTTGAAGTTTTCATGCATCCAAGTATTCATCAAAGCTATCACCACGACTCAATCATGCTTTAACCCATGGCACTGTTGTTTCTTATTGGATGGCCCCTTCTCCATACTCACACTACTACCACTTTAATTCAGGTCCTCCCCCCTTCTTGGACTATTCCAACAGCCCTCTAATTTATTTCTCTGCCTCAAGATTCTCCTTACTTCAATCTCTCCTCTGGCTCAGTTACCAACAGGATTTTCCTAATGCTCTGATGCACCCACATCACTGCCTCCATTCAATGTGTCCCATGGTGCTCCAGTGTGTCCCTATGACCTCCAGGATCAAATATATTGTCCTCTGGTGTTTAAAGCTCTCCATAGTCTGG
Organism: Trichosurus vulpecula; assembly: GCF_011100635.1. NCBI lineage: Eukaryota > Metazoa > Chordata > Mammalia > Diprotodontia > Phalangeridae > Trichosurus > Trichosurus vulpecula. The sequence continues at coordinate 26,230,410 of NC_050573.1, read as the reverse complement.
ACCCTTTCTTATACTTGCCTCTCTTCTGCACACTCTCTAATCAAGCCACACTGACAGCTTGCTCTTCCTAATGTCTTCCCCAGTCTAGAATGGTTTTCCTTATCATCTCCACTTCCTTTTGCTTCCTTGGCTTCCTTCAAGACCCACCTTCTGCAGAAGGTTCCTCCTGGGGTGTATATGCCATCAATCGTCTTCAAAAATGAAGGATGAACAACTGGTTCCTCCCCTGTGAGTCTCCTGAGATTACCTTCCATATATTCTTCATGTATCTCATTTGTACCTCGTTATTTTTGTCTCCCCCACTAAACTTTGGCTCTTTGAGGGAAGGGACAGTGCTTTTGCCTTTCTTTGTATTCTCAGCGCTTAGCATAGTCCCTGGCACAGAAGATGCAGCATTTAATAAATGCTTGTTAACTGAGTGGCAACCCACTGACCTCTAGCTCTCTTTCTGTCATGATTTTTCAAGCTCAGGGCAGCTCCATCTTAAATATTTGCACAGTTTGTTTTCATTCTCTAGTTGCATTTCCCTGTTCAGGTCCTTCCTGAGCTTGTGCTGGTTAATACCCACGCACTCCTTCTCCTACTCAAGGTTAATTTAAAATTTAATCTGGTTCTCCAAGGCATTGGTGAGTTGTCACTGGCAAACATAGTAAGTATAGTCTTTTCAATTATCTAAGTCATTAATGAAAATGTTAAAAAGTATTGGGCCCAGGACCAACTGCTCCCAGGAGATATACTATGCTTAGCCTAAGGATGATCCAAATCCTCTTTCTAGGATGAACTCTCTAACTAACCAACTGTATTCCCAGGCCAGGGATTAGAATCTGGAGAAACTTAGTTTGCATCCTCCCTTTGGAATCTGACTAGCTGTGTGATTCAGTTCAACTCACCTGATCTCTCTATGTCTCAGATTCCTCATATCAAAAATGAGTATAATCTCAGCTGTAATACTAACTTTGCAGAGTTCTTGTGAGGTTCAAATGAAAGAATGCAGGTTAAAGTGTTTGCAAGCCTTAATGCCCTTTGTAAATGTCAGCTAGTCTTAGCAGAATTCCCACTTGATGATAGAATGAATTCCCCAAAGCAGAGGGGAGTGCTGACTTTCTGAGGTTCTACCTCACATCCATCAAGATCAGCAAAAGTGACCAAAAAAGGAAAATGATAAATGATGCCGTGTTGGTAGAGCTGTGAATGGGTCCAACCACTCTGGAAAGGAGTTTGGATTATAACCAGAAGGTTACTAAACAGCGTACGTTCTTTGACCCAGCTTTACCTGCTAGGTCTATACCGAAAAGGTGTCAAAGAAGGAGGAAAAGGTCCCTTATGTACAAAAATATTTATAGTAGCTCTTTTTGTGGTGGTAAAAAAAAAAAGAACCCTGAAAACTAAAGGCCTGCCCATCAGCTGAGGAATGTCTGAATAATTAATGGGGAGTGCTATCGAGCTCTAAGAAATGAGGAAATAGAGGATTTCAAAGAGATATGGAAAGAGACTTAAATGAACTCTTACTGAGCCAAGTAAGCAGAACTAGGAAAACAATTTACACTCTAACATCAATACTAGAAAAATGAGTATTTCTGAGGACTTGTGCGCACTGCTGAAGAATGAAATGACAGGAACCAAGTGAACAATTTATACAATAACAACACTGGAAAGTCAAACAACTTCGAAATCTGTAGGAACCATAATCAAGGCAACAGCCAGTCAAGATTCCAGAGGACCAATGATTAAGCAGACAATTCTACTTCCTGACAAACAGGTGATCCATTTACGGGGCAGAATGAGATTTCCCTGCCCTCCTTACACACACACATATAGCCCACAAGGTAATTTCTTTTGCCTGTTAGAAGGAATTTATCTTTCTTCACTTCTTTCAATGGATAGAAAGACAGGAGGGAGAAAAAATAGATTTCCGTTTTAAAAAAAAATTAAAAACAGAGAAGATGAAGGAGTGCTATGGTTAGAAATGGGCTGTTGCATGCCCTTTCAGAGGAGATCTCTATTGTTAATGTTACTTAATTATTTTACTTTGTTACCAGAGACCCAGCATGGGAGTAACCTAGGGATGTTTATATTATAAAAACAAAATGCGGTCAATAAAAAAATTTTTTAAATGCAAAAAATCCTATATAAAAGGTAAAAGGTATATATGATGAAGTCCTTCCTTTGCCTTTATAAGCCAACAAATACAAGACATACACAAGGCAGACACAAAGGAAGCTTGCATGAGAAGGGACTAGCAGTTGGGGGGTGGGACCAGGAAGGGACTTCTGTACAAGGTGTCATTTGTGCTGAGCCTTGAAGGAAATCAGAGACACCGAGAGTGAGGAGGGGAGGATTCCAGACATGGGAGACAGCTAGTGCAAAGGCCTGGAGGAGAGAGATGAGGAGTCATGTGTGAGGAACAGCAAGAAGGTCAGTATGATTCTATTGCAGAATGCATGGAAGGGAGTAAGATGTAAGGAGACATAGGAAGGGACTGGGTTGCAAAGGGCTTTTAATGTCCAGAAGAATTTATTTTATCCTAGAAGTAATGGGGAACCATTGGAATTTATTGAATGGAGGGGTGACCTGGTCAGATACACACTTTAGGGGGGAAACCCACTTAGGTAGCTTTGTGGGCAAAAGGCTTGAGCTAAGGAGATCAATTAGGAGGCTACTGAAATAGCACAGATAGAGATGCTGAGGAGCCTGAACTCCACTGGGGCCTGGGGAGTAGACAGAAGAAGGTATGTGTGAGAAAAGTTGGAGAGAAAGAAGCAACAAGGTTTGGCAACTGATTAAGTCTATGGGGTGAGAAGAGGATGCTACTGAGGTTCTAAACCTGTGTGGCTGGAAGGACAGTGGATGGTGCCGACAGACAGCTGGCACAGTGTATACATTACTAAGCCTGTAGTTAAGAAGACTGGAATTCCAATCTGGCCTCACATACTTCCTAGCCATATGACCCTGAGCAAGTCACTTTAACCTCTGTTTACCTTAGTTTCTTCAACTGTAAAAATGGAGATCATAACAATACCTCCTAAAATTTGTCATATGAGGATCAAATGAGATATTCGTAAAGTGCTTAGGCACAGTGCCTGGCACATAGTAGGTGCTTAATAAATTCTCATTCCCTTCCCCTTCTCTGGTGCCTTGGACAGTAATAGGGAAGTGTTGAATGTGAGTGGGATGTGAGACAGAAAGAGATAATGAGTTCTGTTTGGAATGTGCTGGGTTGGATATGCCCAAAGAACATCCAGGTTGAAATGTCCAATGGCTATTTGGTGAGGTGGGACTGGAGGGCAGGAGAGACACTAGATAGGGGAGTCATTTGCATAAAGGTAAGTGAACCCAGGAGAGCTGATGAGGTCATCCAGTGAGAGAATACAGAAAGAGAAGAGGGCCTGGGAGACATTCCTGGTCAGTGGGTGTGCCATGGAGGATGAATCAGCAAAGAGTGAGGAGTGGTCAGACCAGTAGGAGGAAGCAAGAGAGAGCAGTCTCTTGAAAGTCTAGAAAGGAGAGAACGTCCCAGAAGAGAGGGTGTTGGATGGTGTCAAAGGTTGTAGAATGACAACGACTCAGAAAAAAATGCCATTAGATTTTACAATTAAGAAGTCATTGGTAACTTTGAAGAAAGTCATTTCAGTTGAGGCATGAGGTTGCAAACCATATTTCAAAGGAGTGAGCACGGAATGCCATGTTGGAAAATTATTCTATCTTGTTATTGAGGCAGAAATAGGAGGAGCCATCATTTGGTTCAAAACAAAGAACTTTCTAATCAACACAAGTGACAAAAAAAGGAACAAATGAACTCTATCATGACAAAAATGAGTTCCTCATCAGATCAAGAATTATGCTAGATGACTCCTAAAATCCTTTCTCAAACTAAGCTCCTATGATCCCACATTTAGTTAGAATTTAAAAGATATATATATATATATTACATATATATATATCTTAATGTCTATGTAGGTGTGATTTATTATGATCATACATTAAAATAATTTGACCTAAACTGCCTAATCACAAACCTAGTCCCTTAAGAAATTCTACTACTTCAATAATTTGGTATAAAGAGGGTGGGAGAGAGGCTAATTGAGTCATATGTATCTGAAAAAGCTTCTTATATTTTCGCACTGAGTTTCTATCCAATCATCCAGAAATGAAGAAGTTATGTTAGAATAAAAGAATATCACCTAGCAGTTATACTGCAGACAATATGGAGATGCTCACAGAGCAGTATGTTACATATTTAAGTCTAATCCTAATACTATTCTCGAAGCACAAAAAGGAATAAATATCGTCCCCCTTTTCCAGACTCAGAAAGGTTAAGCAATTTTTCTAAGGTCACATGGGAAGCTTGAGACATAATCAGGAATAGAAACCCGGTCTTTTGTAATCCTAATTTAATTGTTTTCTCCTTTAGACCATGCTAAGCCCATTTTAGAAGTACGGGACTCTTATAGGAAAAGAGTGGGCAAACTGGAAAGATGTCTTAAGTGGAGAAACTTACTTTCCTAGCACTATCATAATGTTGAATGTTAACTAAAATAGAGACATGGAGATTTTTTTTCTTTTGCTTCTATCTACACATGGTATTAAGCAACTAGACAAAAATCAAAACCTTCTCTAAAATCTGGACCTTATCTTTCTCGTTTAGTGAAGTTTAGAAAAAAGTGAAAAGTTATATGAAATTGAAACAAACTCTCAACCAAAACCTTGATCCCAATAGCGATGATACCCAAATGCTCTCCCCAGTCAACTCTTCTTTTAGGATCTCCTTTAATTGCTATTTTTGTTGCTATTTAGTAGCATCTGACTCTTCCTGACCCCATTTGGGGTTTTCTTGGCAAGGATACTGGAGTGGTTTGTCATTTCCTTCTCCTGTTCATTTTAGAGATGAGGAAACTGAGGCAAACTTGCTCAGTAGTAGGTGCCTGAGACTGGATTTGAACCCATGCCGATGAGTCTTCCTAATTCCAAGCCCAGTGCTCTATCAAGTATCACTTCATAATGAGACTGTGCCAAATTGTCTCAGTTGTTATTGAGTGGTCTTCCCACACCCAAATAACTTTGTAAACATTTTTCTAATCATTTCTATGCATAGTTTTCCCCTTAGTAGAATGTGAACTCCTTAGGGGCGGGGGCATTGTTTTGTCTTTGGATCTCTCGAACTTATCATTGTGCCTAGTACATGGTAAGTGTTTAAAAATGCTTGCTGAATTGAGGAAAGGTAACAAGTGCCCTAGAAAGTATCATTTTATATATTTGTTTTCAAAAAAAGGAAATACATTAACCTTACATCTCATTGTCAGAGTCTTCTCCTTGCTAAGGCTATCAGTTGCATAGAAGGTGCTGACCTGCATCAGTAAGAGGGCTTTCTTTTTTTGCAAAGTTCCTCAAATCACTGAAATCAGAGATCCAGTCCCTAGCCCTCTGACCATCAGAAATGGTTTGATTAGCCTCACCTACCTGTAAATAGAAGTTAACAGTCCTTTCCCAAATTGGAGAAACATTAAGGGTTATTTCAAACCATTAGAAATGTTGACTCTGGCTTCTGATAAGCAGGATAAACAAACTCCTACCCACACTGGGACTAGTTTTTACTCCCCTTCCCTGTCTTCTAATGGAGTCAGCCAGTGTTATGTTAGGCACTATAAAGAATATCTCATATAAGACAGGACCCCTCATCTCCAGAATTTTGCTTGCAAGCTAGTTGGGAAGAAAAAGCTAACAGGAAAAAAAAAACAGAGGGTAAAATAAGACACTAGGTAATTAAATGGTAATTATGTGCTATAAGACTATAAGGGTTAGACAGGTCTAGAGGAGAAAGTGAGTAAGGAATCCTGGGGTAGTTGAAGAAGGCTCCTGAAGAAGGTTTGGTGCATGATCCCTGAAGTATAGAAAGGAACTTAAAAAAGAGCAGGAATGAAAGATTAGTGGAAGCAACAATGCGAGAGCAAAGGAATGGAGGTCAAAGATCACAGAGTCACAGATTTTGAGCTGAAAAGGACCTCAGAGATTGTGAAATCCAACCAGGTCATTATAGATGAGAGGCTGATGTGGAGAGAATTAAGTGATTTGCTAAGATCAGATATCAACTAAGTATCTTTCTGAGGTGGGATCTAAACCCAGCTCTTCTGGATTCCAATTTAAGTACTCTATCCACCACACAGTGTAGTCTACATTCACTGAAATGAGCATTTGTGGACTGAAAAGGAAGTGGATCTGACTGAAGAAGAAGCACAGTTGAGATATAATGGAAAATGAAGTTAGACAGGTAGGGTGGAGTCAGGTTATTGAAGGCCTTAAGGCAGGAAGGAAGTTGAGAATTAATGTTTTAGGGGGAAAAAAGGAGACACTAAAGGTTTTTTGATAAGAGAGTGACATCATTGGAGGGCTGTATGAACAAGGTTAATTGGGCTGTGGTAAGCGGGCTGGACTGGAGGGGAAGGGTGAGGAGGACATCCAGAAGATAAGGTTAGTGGGGCTAAGAAAGGAGAGGTTATAGATCACTTGTCTGCAACAATTAGAAGGAAGTGGTTCTGGGACTTGGGACTGATTGGAATCTATAACTAAGCAAAGGGATGGGACTAGTCAAAGATGACTCCATGGGAGTGGGAGGGTGCCAGCATGACACAGTAGAAAGAGAATTGGGTTTTGGGTGGAACACTCCTAGGTCTTCCTATGACTACATATGTGACTTTGAACCTGTCACTTGACTCCTCTGGGCCTCAGTTTCTTTATCTTTAAAATAATGATGTTGATGATGGTTAAGGTCCCTTTTAGCTCCGAACCTGGGGAACTCTGAGTTAGGGAATATTTGAACTTTCATGCCATTGGCAGAGTCTGGACCTCACAGTTAGCTGTGTAACAAGTTTTTTTGTGTTTATCACAAATAAAGTAACATTTGTGGCACTAAAAAGCTTATAGGAAATGCAATTGATTTTTCTAGATTTTTTTTTTTTAGAACTGGGGGGATTTGAGAGATCATCGGATCCATGTTCTTAATTGACATCTGAGGAACTTGAGAAGTTATGTGACTTGCCCAGGGTCATAAAGTGTGGCTCCATAGCAGAGCCAGGGCTAGAATTCAAGTGTTTTGCTCCAGTTTGTTTCCCATAAAACTCGGTATTCATGCCCCTCCCGCAATTTAGGCAGGGCTTGACTGGCCGATTCCAAGAGCCAACTACTCTTTTGAACATAGGTGGGCCACTTTCCATAGGCAGGTAAGTTGCAAACATGAAGACTGAGCAACCTCCATAGGGACTTTAATAGTGAAAGCAGAGAAGGTGCCTCCCCTTTCTTGCTGCCAGCCTAGTATATATTTCCCCTCACCTCCTTAGACTCAGCAAAAAGGGTTACCTGATCTGTGAGATCTTGGGAGATACCCCTAGTTTTAAGCCTGGAAAGTAGCTTGCTAGTGACCCACTTCAGAGGAAAAACAGATAGCTACTATTGAAATGAATAGAAAGGATGAATGTAGAAAACACAAAACACTTGTATACCTCACAGAAACAGCTTACCAGTTTTTGTTTAGCTATCAAATGAAGGAATCCTTTCTTAACTAAAAGGATCAGTTCCTAAAATGAAATTTGATTACTGCCAGTCCTTCCAATTTATTTATTTTTTAAACCGTGAATAAAATTTCCTTTAAACAAATGACAACTGATTCCGATCCCCAGTTAGAATGAATATTCCACCACCTTTTCCCGGATAAAAGGGAGTATGAGAATGCAAAAGAAACCTGAGGAACACAAAACACTATCTCTTTCTGGAATCATTCTCTGATAGAGTTGTGAATGATTATGTATGAAAGATGTGAGACAAGAATCAAAACAAGACAGGTACCATATTTGAAAGTCTTGGGAGTCCGCTAGTATGGTTATTATTCCCTTCACCAGTGCTGATCACAATGCCTACAAGACTCAGGAGGCGATCTTTGGGGAAAACTGTAACTAACAACAAAAAAAAAGTTCCTCATTTTGAGGCCAATCTGGTGGTGAGCTTATCTGTATTAAGCTATACTGGTTCTCAGACATATAGGTTATCCCTGGATCTGTCTCTTATTACTAGCTGGCATTTATAATAGTACTCTAAGTTTTGAACGATGCTTTACATAGATTGTCTCATTTGGACCTCATAATAGCCTGGCAAAGTAGGTGCTGTTACTATCCTCATCTTCTTGATGAGGAAACCGAGGCTAAGAGAAGAAAAGTGACTGTCACAGGGTCCCATAGCCAGTAAGTATCCAAGGTATGATTTGAACTCAGGTATTCCTGGCTCCAAATCCTGTGCTGTTTGCATTGTACCAAACCTCTCCATGTTGGTGGAATGTTCCCAAGCTTACAATCTGCTGACAAAGATAATCCAGAGTCACCAATTAAAAAAGCACCTATTAGGTGTCTACTATGTGCCAGGCACTGTGCTACATGCTAGAAATGAAAAAAGAGGCAAAGGATGGTCCCTACCCTCATGGAGCTTATAATCTGATGGGAACAAGATGAAGATGAAAAAGACTATACAATCTCAGTATTAGACATCAATGCTTCAAGAACCTGCCATTTTAGTGGGGTAGGTCTGCCCTCCCTCCAATGCAAATGGTGATTCCCTCCATATCTAAGCAGACAGTTTATGAGAGTCACTGTAATGCAAAAGTCTGCATTTATGTAATACATAACTTCAATTTTATCTTCACAACCATGTAAGGTAAGCAGTACAAGCATTACAGCTCCCATTCACAGATGAGGACACTGAGGCCAAGTGGGTGACTTGATTGGCAAAGCTGGATTCAAGCTCAATGAATCTCTATTAATAACCTTGGATGATCCACAAATAGCCAACAAATTAACCAACCAACCAACCAAATACTTCATGTATCCAGCACAAGTCCCAAGAAGGATGCCTACTGGCCCATGTTGCAGGAGAATTCTGAGACTCACCATGAGCCTTGCAGAGGAGATCAGTCACCCTGGAATTGAGTGAGCTGTGAGTTGTATTTTAAGACAGCAATGCAGCAGACTAGGAAAATTGTAGGGTTATGAAATCATAGACTTAGAGCTGGGAGACCCTGAGAAGCCACTAAGATCAAGCCCCTCATTTTACAAATGGGGAAACTGAGGTAGAGAGAGGTTAAATGACTTGTCCAGGGTCACACAGATAGTGAGTAAATAAGAGTCACAGATTTAGAGTTGAAAGGGCCTCTCCTAAAAAGGTCTGACACTGCTGTGGATTAAGAGGGGACTTTGTGCCTCCCAAATATAGTCGATAGTCTTCCTATGATTTCTCTTTCTCAATGCTTATGGACACTGGTGACATTTAAAAAGGAATACTCTTGAAATTTTAATACAACAGAGCCAAGACTAATTTGGGTTGTCTGGGGTCCTACATAGAATAGACTGGTGGCCATATTCTAATTTCTACTCAGTGGAAGCCCACATTATTAAAAACTGGAACCTTAGTGGAAAAACCAACCAATTAGTAGCAATAAGCATTTACTAAGCACTTACTATATGCCAGGCAGTGACCAGAGAGGGCCTTGTGACCCTGAAATATAAACTAGCCCCTTTAATTCTCTTCTTATCAAACACATCCACAAGAACTGAAATTTCTAATAATAACTACAAGCTGTAATTCCCTCTTTGAGTATCTGGGCAGAAATACTGTATTTCCTCCATCAAACTTCCTTTTATGTTGCAACACCAAGAAACTTACTTTTAACCTGAAACCAGAACAATCCAGAGCCATAAATTTGTCTTTAGGAACAACATAATATGCATGATTTATGTAAATGAAGCCTGAAGCTTCACATTCCTATTTAAAGTATTTTAATTGGTGAATAAGAGGATTTGTCCATTTACAATTGGAATGAATGTATCCCCTCCTTTCCCCTTCCCCATTAGGCAACACATCTAGTCCATGCAGACATCTGGCTTCTGTGGGACACCCTACTGTCTAATATGGCCAATCAGATCTTTGAGGACCATCTAGATCGAGCTTGGTCACAGCCAACTTGTGGAATAGAGGGCAGTGACTACGTCAAACCTCATCACCCCTGTGTTTCAGTGAGCTCTACTGTGAACTGGTCTGTGGATTCGGCAGATATTGGGGAAAACTGACCAATCTATTTAAAGGAGAGAGTATGCGATTTGAACCTTTTTGGTTAACAGGATCTTTCCCTCTCCCCTTTCTCCAGCTATTCTGTAAGCCAACAACAATGGTTACTTCTGGGAAATCCCTCTGCATACAAAAGAATCAAGTCAGCCTCTTTCTCCATAAACAGCTTCTAACCAACTTCCAGTTAGATCTACTATGGTAATATAAAACTGAAAGAGATACTTATATGATGGATGCCTCTCTATGAAGTTACTGCTTCAGCTAATTTCTGGTCTTAACAGTCTTTGGTAAACCTCAAGAAAATGTGCATACGGGCTATGAAAAAGAGGAAAACAACTATGAAGACATTACATCTCAAAGACAGAAATATGAAAGGGTTTTAACTTCCTCTCCCTATACCCTTGGAACAAAACCCACAAATCAGTAACGTCAGTTGTAAATGTTCCTTGGGTGAAAACGCAAATGTTTTCTCAGGCATATTATACTTCACACTCCTAACATGTGAAGTCTCAAACCCACTCACCATCTAGTTCTATGATATTAGCAAATTCCCTTGTTCCAGGAACCAAATTAAAAAGGTAAAGAACTATGAAGGTTTTTTTTCCTCATAGTTTGTGAAATATTTTAGGGGCTAACTTAAATACTTAACATCCACAATGTGAGATTGAAAATAACATCCATACTGCAATTAAAAATCCTGACTTTTCTACTTTATTCTCCATCCCTGTGCCCACTGGGTTGGTATTATTTATCTTGTATCTAGTTTGTTTGTATGCAGGCATTTGCATGTTGTCTTTCTCATTAGACTCCTTGAGAGTATGGACTGTCTTTTGTTTTTCTTTGTATCTCCATCACTTAACATAGTGCCTGGCCCATAATAGGTTGTTAATAAATGTTTATTGCCTATTACTCTTTGCTGAAATATTTGGTGCTGGGAGATGGGTAGGAACTGGATATACGATTTCATTGGCATAGATAAGGAATCTCTCTCCACTAATGGAGGTTAGAACTCTTGCTGTAATCCACAATCCTTTAGAAAGAGTAACCAAGAGGACAGACTCAGCCATTATGTGTGGGACTTGATCCCAGGTTCTCCTGGCTTTAAGGCCAGATCTTCATCCCCTATGCCAGCTGATGTGACTGTATTTAAAAACACAAAAACCAAAGGTTATGTTGTAGGAAGTAAATGTGACTCCTGGTTTCTATCATAGGCTTTGACTCCTATCCCTGCTACTGAATTTGATATTTCTTTACAACTTTTGTCTCATTGACCCTTTCTATAAAAGAAGTACAACACAATGAACCACTGCAAAAGATTTTATAGGATATCAAAATTAAACAATGGTAACAGAAAAATGTTGAACAGCGGGTTTTAAAATTTTCCCATCAAAGTTGTCACATATAAGCACAAATATTTTCCAACAGCACAAACTGACCTTTTTATTTTTTGCAGCAACATCTTTTAACACACTGAAAGTTTTGTTGTAACCTTTTCTGACAGAATTCTGAAGTTCAATTTATGACACACAGTTTACTCCTTTTATACAAGTAAAACAAAAGTAGGCAGAGATCAAATTTTACAAAAGAAGAAAGTCCTACTACCCGGTTTAGGAAGAGCAAACAAATAGAGGAACAGAGAAATTTAAATAATTGTTCACAACTTGACTTTGATGCTTAGGGTATAATGAACCCGAAACTCAATAAATGGAAAACTTAATCGCTCCTATTCAGTAGTAAAGTTAAGACATGACTCATACCTTAATCTGATATGCAGTCTCAAACAGAAAAGTCAAAATGATCACTTTTCAGATTGTTCCATATCTGTATGTTCTTTCTTAATCCAAAGGATAGCAGACATCAGAATTCCCAATATTTAGCCAATACAATCTACCCAGAAATTATTTTCTCAGAAAGAAGTTGGAGCGGGGAGGGGGGGGGGGCGCTTATTCATTAATGTAGAATAAAACCTGACTCATTTTTGAGAGGCAAAAATGAACACATGCTACCAAGCATCTTCACCCTGAGAAAGGAAGTTATTACAAATGCTTAGTTTTCCGAATGAGTGTTAGTTAAAGTGACTACTTCCTGGTCAGAGACGGCACTAAATAAATGCATTTGAAAATGAAATCTTAAAATTCAAATCTCGTAAAAAGAACTTTCCCCCATGTCACTAAAATGCTATTATTCAACTCCATCTCATTCTCCAGCCTTCACAGAACATCAAGCTTGTTCAAAGAAAGCTGAAATGTCTCTCCTGACAAAAAGCTACTAAATGTTCTTGGCATTGAAAGTGACCTAGACCAGGGCCACGACAGTGGGAACACTAATTATAACATCTTACCATTATGGACAAACATATTGATTTTAAAAATGAACTGGGTTCCCACTGAATGCTACCATGAAGGGCTACAGGAAGAAACGTTAGAAAGCAGACAGAGAAATCAGATTAAAAGGATAACTCACCAGTTCTTTGGCACTGCAGGGAATTAAAATAACTGCTCTCATGGGCCACTTGTCAAACTGTTAAAAGATTCCCCATTAAACACCCATCAAAACAAAAACAACAAAAAACAAACCAGATGACTCCACAAGGAACTCTTCTATAAGCCTCACAAGGAACTTCTGATAAAAACAGCACCCACTGAGAACTGAACATTTCTACCAGCATTGCAAGCTTAAGTATTTCCTGTTACCACCACTCCTATTGGTTCCCACAGGTGCAAGTGCCTATGGGCTGCTTATCTTGCCTTCCTTAAACCAACCAGCTAAAGGAGATTTAAGGCTGACCCAAGTCAATAAATTTTTCTGGAGGGCTAGGAAGTATTGGCTTCAAATTTACTTTAGTAAATACCATAATCCGAAAAACAAACAAACAAAACTCCCTACCCACGATGGCCCCCAAGCCCCTCAAGTTACCATATGCCAACAAAGCAGAGAATGAGAGTCAACAACAGAATGCCTAGTTGACCTAAGCACTGGAATGCATTCCTAGAAATTCTTTAGTCTTTTCAAAATGCCTTGATGCTGATATGTTTGTGGATTTTTTTTTTAATTAAAAGGCCTTTCCTAAACAGATGTTAAAAAATATATGTAGGAATTCAGATAGCTAAGTGCAGAGCTCACCACTAGAATGCACTGCAAGGTTAGCACCAGGGACACTCTACTCAAACTTTTCACTCACACTCAAGCTAAAAATTCAAATGCCTTTCCAGCACATAACATGTCAAATCAGAGCTCTCTGTGCTTAATTTCTCTTTCCCCCCCAAAAGACATATGTGATGCAGTGGCATATGTTCTATCAGGGAAAAGAGAAAAATTCTTGCCATGAGTCACATGTGACTAAGTTCATATAATTCTAGCTTAAAGACATTTGAAACACACTCATCCATACAGCTGATAACAAGCCCCAAATTAACATCAGGATTTCGATAGGGCCATTTTCAGGATCAGTATCAGTGTCTTGTTAAAAAAAAAAAAGTATTGAGGGGTACTATACTTGTTCCAATTTTTATTTTAGTTTCACTAATGACTAATTTAAAAGGGTTGTACCAATTACTTTTTATTATGATAGCTGCCCCAAACTGATAGCAAGCCCCAAATTAATATCAGAACTTTGGCCCATTTTCAGGCTCAATATCAGCATCTTGTCAACAAAAATTGTTTAGGAGTACTACACTTGTTACAATTTTTATTTTAATTTCATTAATGAGTAATTTTAAAAGGGCTGTGTCAAGTACTTTTTAGTTGAATCTATCCTAATGAATATTGCTCTCTTCCACTTAATCAAATGTTGATAGAACCTGAGGATCAGAAGGGACCTTAGAGGTTGGTGACCCACCTTAACCACTATTTGAAGCATTAATCCTCTTTTCAGTAGCAATCAAACAATAAGCATAAATTAAAAGACTACCATGGACAAGGCATTGCGCTAAGGACAGAAGATATAGACAAAAATGAAACAGTCCTACCCTCAAGGAACTTAGGTTGTATCTTTTCAGGATTTATAGCTGGAAGGGGCCTTCAAGATCATCCAATTCTATCTCCGCTATTTACAGAGGACAACAACAAAGTTCACATCAGTTAATATACCCAAGATCACAAAGGCACCAAGCCAAGAATTGAACCTAAGTTCCTTGATGCCAAACTCATTATATCAGGCTGCTTCCAATTTGGCATTTGGCTTCCTCATGGAAAACAGATATCCAAGAGATTTCTAGTTGGAAGAGACCCTAGGTCTATCTAGGTTGATATCTCCATTTTATAGATGAACAAACTAGGGCTCAGAGAAGGAAGTGATGTGCCCAAGGTAAGGTAAGTAACAAGTGGCCAAACAAATACTGTGTCTGAACTGAGGACTTCTGACTTCATATCCAGGGCTCCACAGACTACTTCTAGAACAGGGCTGTCCAACCTTAGGTTTTCATTGAAACAATAGACAATATATTTTGATTTGCCATTTTAGTGAGAGCTCTGAGGTAGCTCAACTTCCTTTACTAAAGAATTTATTTATATTTCTATGCTTGTAGGCAGGCTGGCTGCATGTGGCCCTTTGGACAACGCTGTTCTAGAAGACTCCAGAGGAAGGCATGGCTATGGTAGATGTGAAAAACCAGTGTTCCACAAAACAAAAATGAAGTAAATGCAAATACTGCTGAAAGAGAAAATGTAAAACCAGCAAGAAGAGCAGGCAAGTAAGCCACATTCTTGACTAGAATTTGGTTTCATTTTATTTGACAGAAAAAGGTTCATTTTTATCCAATAAACTCAAATTAAAAAAAAAAAGTTCATCCACTCTGCTGCTGCATATTTGAAGATTTAGCTTTTACTGATGGTTTATGGTTATAAGCTAGTATAACCAAAGAAATCTTGTTCTGAAAGATTTGAGTCCAAACGCAGGAGTCTTGGCCTCTAAGTCAAGTGGACAACGACTTCCTGATAGAAAGGTGAAACTTAGCCCAGGAGAACTTGGCCTTGAGTATCCCTTCTATACAAGGAAAATAGATTCCCAGGCTTGAAGAGTCAGAACCAATGCTCTTCCTACAAAAACACCACCCAACTAAGTAAACAAAAACAAATTCCAAGGACTCAAAGGTCATTCCAGGGAAACTTTTCATATTACTTCAAGCTTATTGCCCAAATACACATCTCCACTTATGTTCACTTTTCAATCAGCAAAACGAGTGGTCCATGCCAACCTTTACTTCTCTACCCAAACATTGGGCCTATAATAAGTATGAGTACAACTAGCATACTTAAGTACTGTTTGAAGAACCAGCAAAGGGATACCAGGAACTTCAGTTTAATTCTTTTGTTCCAACTTAATTCTTGTCCTAGGTGGCCGGGTGGATAGGTGGATAGAGCTCCTGGCCTAGATTCAGGAAGACTTATGTTCCTGAGTTCAAATCTGGACTCAGATACTTACTAGCTGTGTGACCCTGGGCAAGTCTCTGTTTGCCTCAGTTTCTTCATCTGTAAAATGAGCTGGAGAAGGAAATGTCAAACCACTTCAGAATCTTTGCCAAGAATGCCACCCCCCCCCACTCCCATGGGGTTGGATACAACTAGGAAAAAAAAATGAATGAATAACAAAAAAATCCTTGTCCATTTGATATGCTGAGAGCCCCTAAAGGGTACTCATTCTCTTTCCCCAAATTGGGGGTCAACTCCCTCCCAACCTATCATTTGCAGTCCAATTCAAATGCTACCTCCTCAGGGAAGCCTATCCAAAGTCACCCCCCTTCTTTGCTCAGGTCCTTTCCCTTTCGACCTCCCCTAACACTTTGTTCTCCAACTCTTTAATGTGTTTATGTGATATCACAATTATACTTCTTTAGTTACATTGTAGAAGCAGAGTGACAGTGCCCAGAGGGCTGGCCTGGGGTCAGGATGAGAGAAGTTAATCAAGTTCTGTCTCTGATGTGTACTAACTGGAGATGTGGAAAGTGGTAACTTTCCCGTGCCCCTGGAGTAGTTGCTAATTTATTTACATACATGGAATTTTCATACCAGTAAATTACATAAACATATGAAATCATACGTCCCAATCCCATCACTTCAAAAAAAAGTTCTCTTTGTGTTTGATCTGAGACTGTAAGCTTCATGTGAGCAGATGCTATGTTTTATTTAAAATATTGTATCTCTCTAAGCAACTCAGGCAGTGCTCTATTTTAAGTAGGTACTTAATGAAAATTTGCCAGACTGGATTAAATTAAATTAAATTACATGTTTGGGAAACAAAAATGTTCAACATAGGTATAACCCAGCATGGGCACAGACTAGGTGATCTCTGCAGTTCCTTCCAATGCTATAAGTCTATTCTTGAATTTTAATTTACTCATGGGCACTGATAATAAAATGGGTCTATATAAATTATATGGAGGGGATTTTGTTCTAGAAAATATCATTTGGTCTTCTCATAGAGGATGTTTTAAAAACTATTTTCCTATGACTTTTGTGGCATCTTGTATATGTATATACAATACATATAAAACCTATATATATATATAGAATGCACATACGCATATATATATAAATATATGCTATAAAGCAACAGTGATGTTCATAGCAGGAAGGAGACAATTAGCTAAATTATGACTTGCTATTTGTATGTTGCCTGTTATCAAATCCAAAGAGCATACTGGTTTAATTAAATCAGGTATTTGGCTTTGACTGGTGCTATCTATGGTCAAGAATTCCCAGACATCTTGGATTTAGATTATTCTCCTCTGTTGAGATTTATAACATCTACACCTTTATTGAAAGGAGTTCCACACGGATCTTCAAATGAAGAGCTATTCTTTCCATATTAACAGGAAGAGGATCTAAAATTGATGTCTTTCAAAATGTGCATAGGTAATTAGCTAGGATTCCAAGCATTACAAAAAGTACAATGTGGGATGGATTTCTGCCACCTACCATTCCAGTGGGGGCTGATCTAAAACAGAATCCAGATCTCAGCATAGAATCCTCAGGTTTAAAGTGGAGATTACAGAATTGTTCAAGTTGCAAACAGAGTCCACACCTTTAGATTACATTTGAAGCAATATTAAGGTATTCTGAGTGACAATTTAGACACTTCCACATACCTGGGATGAGATAATACCTGTAAACTTAAAGTGCCATGCAAGTGCCATCTATTATAATCATCATCACAGTATTCTCTCCAAATGGACAGATTGAGAACTCATCCAAATCTTCTCATTTGTTGTGATTTTTGTTCATATCCCTCGATAAGTAATCCATAAAGGGGTCACTCAAGATATTGGAGGCTTTTGTTTATGTTTCCTGACATTAATTGGGTGGTAGCGCATCATCTGGCCTGTTCTAGAGGCATCTGGATGGCACAGTGGATGGAGAGCTAGGCTGGAGTCAAAAGGATGAGTTCAAATGAAGGTGTGACCCTGGGCAAGTCACTTAACCTTTATCTGATTTTATTTCCTCTCTGTGGAATGGGGATAATAATAGCACCTACCTCTCAGGGTTGTAAAATCATATTTGTAAAGTGCTCTGCAAACCTTAAAGCACTATACAAATGCTAGTTATTATTAATATCATTATTGATAACAACAACGATATGCAGCAGCCTACTTGCACCCACCAAGAGTCAGTAGTGTACTTTGAGTGACTCTCAATTTTGGCTCTTCAGAGATTTTGGTATTCCATTTTATGGCCTTTGGGTCTTAATTAGGAGGTTCTGCTGTGCAAACCTCATAAAGCCATCCACAAACAAGAGCAACTGGAAAATTTCAGCATCCATAAGGAATTCCTTTTCCATTTGAACTCCACTCTGGGCATTCTCCATGAGTGGCAAACATCTTTGGTGAATATTTGTACATTTTAGATATCTTGGAAATATTTCCAATCTAAATCCAGGCTATTAAGATGAAGGACCGAAACCACACACCTTGCCAAATAAATGCTTGGAAAGATTCCTTATTATTATGAAACCAACAGTCCACTAAGCCATAGTCTAGACTTGTAGTCTTGTCTCCTTCTTCCTCAGAAATAGAAATGAAATAGATGGGGGGAGGGGACGAGGGAGGGAGCAGGTGTTTTTCTGTAAGACAATGAATGTATGTAAACTATAAGGAAAGACCTCCCCTCCCTCCCCCCATCTAGAATCAGAAAGTTGCTCTTTCAGGGTTAGTGACAGGTTGATATTTAACTTTCTCTCCAGGTTTCTCTAGCGCCTGATAACATGCAGTTATTTGTAAGTAAGTTAACCAGAGTTAGGGGTACAAGTCTGTGACAATAATGAAATCATGCTCTCTAGTCTCACATCTGCAAAATATATTGTATTTTGTAAAATGCAGACACTCTAGACCAAAGGTTCTTAACCTGGGGATTGTTGACTTTAAAAAATGTCACTATCTATCATCAGTTTCTTTTGTAATGCTATATACATTTTATTTTATGCATTTAAAAACATTTTTCTGAAAAGGGATCCAGAAGCTTCACCAGATTGCCAAAGGGGTCTGGGAGACCACAAGGCTAAGAATGCCTGCAGTAGCCCCTAGACAAGCTTGTTTGTAGTAGGGAAGGAGCCCATAGATCGAGAGAAGGTGAAAAGCAGAGGGGTGTGGGGAGGTGAGGCTGCACTGCCCAGGGAGGAAGGAGAGAACAATCAGTGGAATGAGTTCCTAAGGATCTGGGAGAGGATGGAATCAAGAACACAAGCAGGGAAAGATATTCATTCTATCTTCAGACTGGAGCTAAGCAGGCAATGATGGGTGAAAAGACAGTTTCATGTGTGCAAGGGGAAGAGGAGACAGGGCAGCAGGCATCAGCAAGAACACCACATGGGGAAGCAGAAGCCCTAAACTCCCAGCTCTGGCATTTACTCCCTGTGTGGCCCGGGGAAGTGATTTCTCCTCTTCTAGAAAATGAGAGGATCAGATTAAATGACCCACAAGGTCCTTTCTACTTCTAAATCTATGTTCCTATGATTTGAAGTACAGTTTTTTTTTTTTTTTTTGGCAGGGCAATTGGGGTTAAGTGACTTGCCCAAGGTCACACAGCTACTGCATGTATCAAGCGTCTGAGGCCGCATTTGAACTCAGGTCCTCCTGACTCCAGGTCCGGTGCTCTACTCACTGTGCCACCTAGCTGCCCCTGAACTATAGTTTTAAAAACTGATTTTAACCTTCTAAGGCTAATAAGAACAGGGATAATACATATGACAGCCTTCTGAGTTCTGGAAGCAGCTATTTCCCGTAAGCCTTCTTTCTCCAGGTGAAACATCCTCTGTTCCTTCAATTACTCCTCCTGGCCCTTCTCCATCCTGGCTGTCCTCCTCTGGATGCCCTATAGCTTGTCGATGACCTTCCTAAAAAGCAGTGTCCCAAACTGAACACTATATTCCGTTGATGGTCTGACCACATCTCCCAATTCTGGATGATAGACTTTTCCTAATGGAGCCTGGGGTTGTTTATCCCCCACCTCCAACCCACCCCCGACTTCCCAGATGGGTAGATGAGCTCCCTGAGGGCAGGGTCTGTGTTTTTGCCTTTCTTCGAATCCCCAGAGCTGAGCCTAGTCCTTAGTACACAGGAAGTATTTAGCAGATGCTTGCTAACTGGCTGCTTACTGTCTGTCACATGCGTTGTTGATGTACTGGCTCATATGATGTTGCCTTGGAACAAATTCCCATCTCTATGCTTCTGCACAAGCTTCCTATGCCTAAAAATCCTCCTCTCCACATTTCTGCTTTGGAGAATTCCTCTATTTTTTCAAGGCTCAGCTTAAGTGCCACTTTCTGGAAGATGCCTATTCTGAGCCCTGTTGTTGGTAATGCTCTGGTCATGTAGCCTTTCTACTTCATATATACATATATATACACACACACACATACATACACACATGTATGTGTGTATATACACACATATGTATATACATACACATTTCCATTGCCTGTCAGCATTCATATTTGTTGTCATATATATGCATATATAAATGTGTGCATATATGCTATATTGACACACACGATATATATATGTGTGTATGTGTGTATGTGTGTATACATATTACTTATCTGCATACATGTTTCCCATTAGAAAAATATAAGCTGCTCAAGGGGAAGTAACTTTCATTTTTGTCTTTGCATAGCCATTGTCTAGAACATAGTAGAAGCTTAATGAATGCTTGCTGAATTGAAATGAATGAAGGAGCTATTGAGCTATGATTGATACAGTACTTAGTATCTTAAGGGTAGCTGGGTGGCACAGTGGTTACAGCACTGGGCCTGGAGTCAGAAAGATCTGAGTTCAAATTTGGCTTCAGACATTTATTACTTGTGTGAACATGGGCAAGTCACTCAACATCCATTCACCTCAGTTTCCTCATCTGTAAGATGGAAATAATAACAGAAACTCACTCCTGGGAGTGTTGTGAGGATCAAATAAGATAATATTTGTAAAATGCTTTGCAAGCCTTAAAGTGCTATGTCATTATTTATCTGACTTGAATCATCCACACATCTGTGCTTTCATCGGTGGGGGCAGCCATCCCTCCCCCCCCAACTCGACCCCCAAGACAATTGCAACCTTTCTACCATCTACATTAAGTCTTGGGGTCAAACACATTCATCACCTGGTAGCCAACCAAGGAGTGATGAGTTCTTGGAGCCTGGCCAGATGGGTCTGCAAAAGACACACACAGCTCATCACCCGGACCATGATCATCGCCTTTCCCGTTTGGTAGGACCTACCTGCCAAAGCTTGCATCCTCTTGGCACCGTCTGTGAGGCCTCAAGGTCACTATCATGGGCATGTAGAGGTAAGAGCAAAAGATTGCAATAGAGGTTTAATACACCCGCCCAGGCACCTACTGCAACACAAGGCTGGAATGCTCTCCCCTCATCACGAGCATCTCAGTTTCCACAGACAATTTACACATGCTTCGAGTGATTTGATAATGGACTGCCATGCTTATAGTTTGGATGAAAGTATACTTTAAATGACTTTCTGGACAAAGGCTCAAAATTCTGGCTTAACTTGATTTTGAATTTGAATAATACTCCCTAAAAAAAACCAAACCCTAAACACACCAAAGGAGATTTCTTACCACCTGAGACAATCACAAACCACACTTTTGGAGTATGATTTTAGTAAGTACCACAACAAATAGAGACTCAAAAATATCTGCCCAATTTCTTTAAATTGTGAGAATTAAAAAAACCAATTTTCACCCTATGGTTGTGGAACAATGATTACTTAGAGCAATGAGTTTTTCAAGGTGTTGGTTAGTTTTACTGAATTGTTTTTACTGTCTCCTTTTATTTTTTGTCATAACATGTGGCCCTCTGGAAGGTGGAAGGGAGAAAGATACAACCAGAAATATAGGTGATCTCCAAATTAAAGACAGTAACAAACGGATTTAAAAACAAAAAGTGTTCTCCATTCTAAGAAGAGAGCTGAGATACTTTTAGGAGGAAGAACACAGAAAGGAATTCCATGGAAAGAGCTTTTAAGTATAATATCTTCGTACAAATAGAAAATATTAATGGTTTTGATCTACAACATTATAAGATGAAAATCAAGAAATATGAATATTGATAGGCAAAGAGAATTTGTATTCAAGTGTGCTTGAACATTAAGCCAAATCTGATGCCCTACTTGTCCCACAGATGACAATAGTTTTTGAAGGCATATGGCTTCAGTGTATAGACAGCATAAAACCATCTATTGTGGTATATTTGGCTCCTATTAATACTTATTAAGTTGGCTGGGATCCAGACACCTTCTTAAGGGCCCTCAACTGTCAGGTCCTACAGGTGCTCCAATTGTCGGTAAGGAAGGGGAAGACTTTTTCTGAGCCATTGATGCTGTCTGTATGATGGAGAATAATTTTAAACCTAAAACATCTTGGTGGTTTCTTGTCCTATAAAACACACCTAACTTTTGTGCATTGGCCCTTGGGGATTTTCAATCACCAAAAAATACGTTACATGGAATCTCCTCTTCACCTCCTTTAGATCAATATTATATTGGAATGTTATTGAAATGGCTGCTTCAGTAATCGCGCAT
Source organism: Trichosurus vulpecula (assembly GCF_011100635.1). Lineage (NCBI taxonomy): Eukaryota > Metazoa > Chordata > Mammalia > Diprotodontia > Phalangeridae > Trichosurus > Trichosurus vulpecula. Next base: position 26,208,286 of record NC_050573.1, on the reverse strand, counting down.
AGAAATATCAGAGCACTCTATTCTCTTACAAGAAAACAAAAGTAACATTTTTGCCTCTCATGATACAGCCTTTTAAAGCAGACAGAAATCACCTAAAGAGGAGAGTGAATAATATTTTGACAAATTTTGATTTACGCATTTCTATTCCTTCGGTCGATTATTGGCACTGACATCTCTAGTCCTTCCACTGACTACTTCCACATACTCACCAGAGAGAAACCAGAAGTCATAGCTTTAGAAATTATCTCTCGACTTTTCTCACTTTATTCTTCCTTAAAGCTGGATTTAATTCCACTGAGGGTTTTGAAAAGACAGGCTTTATATAAAAGATGTTCCACTAATTGTATAATTGTATCTTAACTGAATTATAGTAAATCATGTTTTATTTTTTTCCCTTTTTTCTTCTTTCTTCCCCCTCTCTCATCTCTTTTTAGCAGTTTGGGAGAAAACTCTGAGTATGGAGGTTATGACTCACATGGAATCCTGAGTTTTCGGAAGCCACATAAGCAGTGCTCAGTATCAGGTAGGTGGTGGGTGTTTGTCTTATGTTTATCATCACCCCAAAAAAGCCATTGTCAGTCACTTTTGAATTTCAATCAGCAGTTCCTCTACCAACCCCTTACATTCTGTCCATGCAAAAGGGTACAACATTCCTTCCTCCTATTATCCAAAACTCTCCATTACTAAACGCAAGAAGAACACAAAACCTGGAGCAGAGGAGAGAGTTAAAGAATTTTTGAAGTGAAATCAGATCATTCTCTTTCTCTCTCTCTCTCTCTCTCTCTCTCTCTCTCTCTCTCTCTCTCTCATCCTCCCTCAACCCCAAATGCTTCCAAAGTCACTATTTTATAAGACAACCTTTCCACAAGGGTACCAGAATAATGGGGGGTGGGGAGTCCAGGAAACAATTGAAATAGCCCAAACTGTCAACGCATACGTGCTTTCTAAAGCAGCACTTAAAAGGGAGTCAGGGCAGTATTAACATATCCCCCGCACAAAGCATAACAAGCCTGGTCATTAGCTTAATCTTAACATCCATCAAAGTTGGAGGCTGCTCCCCCGCCCCCATCCCCACCTCCTGGGGGCTCCCACATTGTTTGTCTCAGCACTTTTAACAGATACTCACCCACCTCCCACCAGGACATAAAGTGTGTGGTTTAAATGGGCTGGCTTATCTCCTTCCTCTACTAGGGCTGGAATTCTGCCTACAGCCAAGCCCCGGTAGCTCTCAGAAGGAGAAATCTCATTGGAAAGTGCTGCTAGTTCAGCAGCCCAATGCCTCTTATTTGGAAACTCAAAGGGAATGAAAATATCTCCAGTCCACAAGACTTGGAAGGTCAAGATTCTAAACATAATCCATTTAAACCAGTCGGTTAAAGCCTGGCACCTTTTAATCTGCAAATCTGAAAGGAGTTTCTAAACTCATATATAGTTCATGTTTCTATAGCTTTTTGGTTCCTTATAATAATCCCTGGAGATAGGCAAATGAGAACATTTCCACTTTACAGATCATTCAATCAATCAAATAACCAGCATTTAGTACCACTAAGTGTCAAACATCATGCTAGGTGCTGGAGATACAAAGACATAGATAACTGAGTTGTTTTTTTTTTTTTAAAAAGAGTAAACAAGATAGTTCCAACTCAAAGCTTGAGCTTATTTTTAGCTTTATTTGGAAAGTTTGGGAGCCCTCTATGTCCTTCCTCGTTCAGGTGAAGCCTCAAGGTCAAGGATAAGGTTTACAGGCTTCTAACAAAATTACAAGGCACTCATCCAAGCTGGAGAGAGCCTCATAGGAAGACTTAGTACTATCTCAGTAGATATCGGAACGGACTATTTCTAAAACAATAAAAGCATGCTAATTGGCCGTAAGTTCCTATAGTTAGTTCCTCCATTGTGTTGGGGAAAAAAATCAGTCTCTCCCCCACTCCCCTCCAATCGCACTAGAACAAGGTATGAATATTTTGAAATATTCTATTTCAATATAATTGATTTCCTTAATAATCCTATGTATTTTATTCTGAGGAGGGGATAACCAGGCAGTCAGGGGAGTCCATCACACACACAAACACACACACACACACACACACACACACACACACACACACACACATTACTGGTTTTCACCACAGGTGGTATCATTTCCAGGTCCCCGGCAATCTGTTCAGAAATATCGATTGTGGCCATGCTTGTATCCCCAACCTTCAGTCCTGCCTACTTGAATATGGCTGTCACCACCTTTTTCCCTACTATCAAAAGCCCTCAAGACACAGACTTTGCTGTCACATTCTCTTGGTGGCATTGCTTTCCAAAATCCCCAGTTCTACCATTAATACCTTAGGTTTGGCCTCTTCCCTTCATCCCATCATGCATTCTGCGGGCTCATACACCTCTCCCTTAATTGACCATACATCCCTATTTTCTATTCTGTTAGAGGCAGTCTGGACTGTGCAAGGGACTTGGAGCCACCTCAGAAGCTTACAAGCTTTGACACCGGGCAAGTCACTTAACTTCCCACAGCCTCAGTTTTTTCATCTGAAAAATGGCACCTTCCTTCCTCAGGGTGGTAGGGAGGCTCAAGTGAAATGACAAAAAGAAAGAGCTTAGAAAACTTTAAAGGCCTAGGTTACAACTACTATTTAAGTCCTGGAAGTGCTAGGGAACAATTGCAAATTAGCACCTTTCAGGTACTGCCTTCTCACTCTCTCCTCCAGTCCTGCTCCTTTATCTTGGCCATCTGGGCCAAAGCCTTCCCCCAAATTCACACTGTAAATACTCTCTTCCCCCAAGGCTCCCAGACCACGGAATAATCGCTAGCATTTTTATTGTGCTCTTTCCATAAACAATCTCATTAGAGACACAACCCACCCCAGGAGGTAGGTGTTATTACCGTGCCCATCTTGTTGATGAGGACACAAAGGTGAAGAGGCTAAGAAACTAGCCCAGGTTACACAGCAAACCAGTCCCTCAGGTGGGATTTGAACTTTGTCTCTCTGAGTCTCACTTGTTATAATCTAAGCCTGCAGCCTTGAGGTCCCCCACATGTGGTCCTCTAGTCTGGCCCTTTGACTGAATCCACACTTCACAAATCCAAGGATTTGTTCCCTTTGCTAAGCCATCTAGCTGCCCCACTCTCAGTACCTCTGGGAGAGCCTTCACCTCAGACCTTTCCATTTTGGCTGCTCCATCCAGGGGCAGCCATCAGCCCAGACTCTACTATCCTAGATCCTCTCTGAGGTGACACTTTAGAATTGACTTTCCTTGTCTCTCTCTGGGGTCCCATCTCCAGGAACCTCCTTGACACAGGCTTTCCCTGAAATCCCTTAACTCATTCTACTGTCCCATCTTCTGTCTGGGGTCCCCTCACTTCAGACCTTGCGGTTCTTTGAGGAGCTCTGACATCAGCCCTGCTGTCAAATCTCCTCCCCTCAGAAGATGCATCACCCAATGATCCTCTGGGCGAATCATCCTCCCTCTGACCTGCTGCTCAAGCCCCCTTTCTAGGGTCCCCTCTCCTAAAAAAAGCTGGCACTGCTATTTTCTGGGGGGCATTTTGATGTCAGCCACCACGGTCCCTCCCTCCCAACATCACAGTCCTTCCCTGTGGCCCTGTCACCTTGGAGCCTGCCGTCATGGGGTCCCATTTGTCCCTTCAACCCCACTGCCTAAAGCTGCTTTCTGAAATCTCCTCCTTTGATCAGACCCACAGTCTCAATACCCCTGGGGTGCTCTCTCACATCAAACCCTGCCTTTACAGTTGCTCTCAGCTGTGGCCTGGCTACAGACTAAACCCTCAAAGTCCCTCTCATCTCAGACAGATGGGTCCCTCTTTGGGTGTCTCTCTATTGAGATCTGCCATCAGACCCATTCTGAAGTTTCTCACCTTCACCTCCCCACCCCTTACACTACAGTAGGTCCCAGATTCTTTGTGGGCTTTTCAATCCTTCACACTAGTTCTCAAACCCTTCTTATGGAGGTCCCTTCACTCAGACCTTACTGTCACAATTCAGCTCTGGCATTCTGTGCTTGCAGTCACAGTCCTTTCTGGAGTTTCCCCTCCTCATTTTCTCATAGTCCTTCCTTGAGGTGTTTTTAACTTCAGATTCACAATCAGTCTCTCTGCACTTCTTCTCTCTTCCTTAGATTCAATATCATGGGAGGAAATGAAGGCTGCTTCTTCTAACCTCTTCTCTCCCAGTATTCCTCATACTTTAAGCCCCACAGTACCAGCACCTCAGATGGCTCCTCTTCCCAGAGACCTGACATTTGAAACTTTGTCTTCTACTTTTTTGACTCTCTGGAGTCTCTCATCAAATCTACTGTCCCAACTCCTTTCTGGGGACCCTTTCCCTCCAAGCCCTAGGTGCCACAGCCCCTCTCAGGGGTCTCTTCCCCTAATACTTCCCCCTTGCATATCATATTCTCCCCTCTTTCAACTTGAGTAACCCCTCTCTGGGGTGCTAGGATTGCTACCGGTCCCTCTCTGGGGTCCTTTTCACTCAGACTTCCTGACTCTCAGTTCTTCTCTGGACTCTCTTCCCCTTAGACCTCCTGTTTATACCTCTGTAGGTACTGATGCTTTCAAATCACCTGCCACTAGTCCTGAGGTGCTTCTTCCCCTCAGATTTCACATTCAGTCCCTCTTGAGGGTCCTCTTCCCTTTAAACCTCCTGTCAGAGCCTATAAGTGAAGTCTCAATCTCTCCAAACTTCTTCCCCCACCTCCCACCCCAAGCCCTTGAAGGACTCTTATCCCCTCAGGTCCCTCCCTACACTGCTTAGATCTGTCCCATCATTCTAGTAGAAACAGCCACTTTTGCTGGGGTCCTTCTTCAGACTCCCCTCAGCCCCTCCTGGAGGTCACTTTCAGGCATTCTATCACATTTTTTCTTTCTGGGATATAATCCCTAATTGTTTGTCTTTATAAGTTCCTTGGGGATCTCCTCCCCTTAAACCCTCTCACAGGTCCGGCAAATTTCCGGAGTATCCCCTCAGGCATACTGTGTGTGTATGTGGGGGGGGGAGAAGAGGAATCTGCTTTATCAAAGCTTTTTTCAAGGGTTTCCTCACCCAGATCCCTTTCTCACAGCCCCTGTGGGGAGTCTTGTACTCTCACATCTGCCACTGCAGCTCCTTCCCAGCTATTCCTGTCCCTGGGGTTAGGGTGGGCTGGGGTGTCTAGGCTTATCTCAGTTTTTAGAAGCTCAGCCCCTGGGGGAGGGGGTAGCATAGCCTGTTAACATACAGCTCTCTAGGTGGTTGCAGTTAACAGCCCCTCGGTCTTTCCCTTTCACAACCCCTAGGGAGGTGGGGAGGGGGGCAGGGGAGGAGTTCTCCTACTGTCTTTGCCTTTCTGGGAATCTTGTCCCCTTGGTCACCTCTCACAGGTCTCAGCCTGTCCTAGCCCTTCCCAGAGTTCTCAGCCTGTCCTAGCTTCTTTTGGGAGTCTCCACTGTCCAAACCACTCTAGGGGTTTTTCTTCCCTCAGCGTCCTTACTCCTTTCTATGGTCTGTCTGCAGCCCCTCTTGGGAGGACTTTTTGTCTGCGTCTTCTGTCACTGTCTCTTGAGGGTCTACCACTATCATATCCTTTTGTGGGGGTCTCAGTCATCCCAGACCCTGGGGGTTACAGACCTTCTTAGGGTCTTTTCTTGTCAGTCTCTTTCATGAATCATCTGCTGTCATAGCCCATTTTAGGGGTCTCAGCCTATCCCAGCCTTACTTAGGGGTCTCATCACTTGGTCTCTGGTCCCTACTCTCTAGGTGGGGAGGTCCCTGGTTGTCACAGACTCCTTGGGGTCTTCTCCTGTCATAGTCTCTTAGGGTCTCTGCCAGTCTCAGGATCTCTTGAGGGGGGTCCCATCCTGTCCTAGCCCCTCGGGGGGGGTCTTTCACAGTCCATGTTTTTTTCAGGGTCCCCTTTTACAGTCCCCTCTCAGAGGCCTCAAGTTGTCACAGTCACTATCAAGAGTCTCTTCCTCTCCTAGTTTCTCTCAGGGCCTCAGTCTATCCCTGTCCCTCTCGATTTCCTGGTCCCTCTCCAGGGACCTTTCATGTCACAGCCTTAGCTTCGGATCTCAGACGATCACAGCTCCTATTAGGAGTCTCAGTCATAGAGCCTTTTGGGGGTCACTTGCTGTCCCTTCCCGTCTCAGGAATATCTCGAAGTTCCTGTCCCTCTCTGGGGACCCCTCATGTCACAGCCCTCTGTCGGGGGTCTCCATCTGTCAGCCCCTATCGAGAATCTCCTGTCACAGCACCTTGGGGGTCTCTTGCTGTCCTTACCCCTCTCGGGGGTCTCTCGCTGTCACAGTCACTTCTCGGGGGTCTTTTGCTGTCCCTGCCCCTCTCGGGTGTCTCCGACTGTCACAGTCACTTCTCGGGGGTCTCCTGCTGTTCCTGCCCCTCTCGAGGGTCTCTCGCTGTCACAGCTCCTCTCAAGACTCTCCTCCTGTCCCTGCCTCTCTCGGGGGTCTCCGACTGTCACAGTCCACAGTCCGGGGTCCCCAGCGGTCCTAGTCCCCACGGGGGTCTCATCCCTTTAGCCTCCAGTCCCCGCCCCCTCGGGGGTCCCCGCCCCGCCCGCCCCCCGGTCCCGCCCCTGTCCCGCCCCGGGCTGGGCTCCTCCGCTCCCTCTTACCTGGTGCGGGACTGCCCGCCGGGCTAGGTTCTGGGTCCTGGGTCTACGGCTACGTCCGGAGCTGGCCGGTGGCTCCTGCTCCGCTGTCGCTGTCGCCGCCCGGTGCCTGGTCCCCGCTCCCTCCTCCTCCTCTTTCCCTCCTCCTCCCGCCGCTGCTGCTGCTGTCCGAGGTGCGGCTCCTGCCAGGCGCGGCCAATCGCACCCGAGTTCACCGAGCCCCCGACTCGCCCCGCCCCCGCCGCCGCCGCGGACACTCCCCCACCACGCCTGGGGCCGACCGATCGATCGGCGCTCCTCTCGCCTCCCCTGCTCGCTCTAGGTCCAAGAGCGGGCTTCTCGATCGGCCGGTGCTCCATTCGTCGGGCCTACTCTCGGAGGAGTAGTCGATGGAGCCCCGGGATTTGCGGAGGGCTCCGGTGATGCTCTGGGGGTGGGGCTGGCGCCAGCTAGGCCCCGCCTCTCCCGTTCTGAGCCCTAGAGGTGCGGCTCGGCGCCCACGCTTCTGCTGGGGTCAAAGGTCACCGCGCTCCTCTCCCGCCCCCCGCCCATGTCCGAGGTCACGACCTGTGCTGAGGATGCCCTGGGCTGCCCCTGGGGGCCCCGGCCCAGCCCTGGGCCCTGCTCTTTGCAGAGTATCAGTCCGGGCTGCCTTCCCCGGGCAACTGCCCCCGAAGCCAGCCCGCCCAGGGACCCTGTGGCTGGCAGGGGGCAGGCAGGAGGAGCTTTGAGATCCTGTATCTCCTTAGTCTGCAGAGGACTTCCCAGGGCTTCCTGGACGCGAGCCCTTTAAGACCCTGGGAGGTAAGTAGGTGCAGGTATTAATTAGCAGCCTCCCATTTAACCGGGGGACTACAGAGACCCCCGGAGCGGGCCGCACCTGGAGGTGGATAAAGGCGCGGGGGCTGGACTTAGAGCAGTGTCTGCTGCTCCAACCTCGTGCAGTTAATGGATCTGACGGAGGGTAGGGTTTCTCCTCCTTTCCCCTTCTCCTCTCCTCCCCTCTTTCTTCTCCCATCTCCTCTCTTCTCCTATACACGTATTCTCATTGCACCCTGGTCACCAGAGCTCCCCAGGGTGGCATTTCATAGCATCAGTCATTGTCAAGTTGTGGGTTTTGAACCTGTGTCATCAACCACATAGGGAGGGAGGAACGGTGGGAAAGGAACACTCTGTTACTAGTAAGTGACCTTTGGCAAAATTGTATTCAATTTCCGAATAAACTATGTTACAACAATATACAAGTTTTCCAGTTATGTTGTAACCAAGGTTTTTTTCCCTAGAGTTGTTTGTATTCGAAAGTGCTTTTTCTCCATCTTCCCACCTCTTCCCTCCGATGCCCTCCTTTTTGCTCCCTTTCTCTTCTTCCCCCACACCCAGCGTCCTCTCCCTTCTGAGAAAGTTCTACTTTTGACAACCCCTGTAACCCTGTCTGGAGCCAAGCCATATCATGCTGCATTCTGGATTGACCTTTCATTCCTGTAGAGCTGATCCATCCTTTCCATTGTCTAGATATTAGGTGTGCTTTTAAACAGGCTGCCTTTCATTCACTACCATTCTTTACAGGTCAAAGAATAATCTCTCCTCATCCTCAAGTTGTAACAGTGCAGCGATCTTGGACACTCTCATGTACTGAGCTGGAAACACTCCACTTTTAACCTATTTCGGCACAAATTTCAATCTATGTACAAGCCTTGACATATACCAATTTATGAAAGTCTTTGCCATTAATCAGTTTCACCCATTGCAGTCTGAACAGCAAGTGTTTGTTTTGGGTTTGGGGTTGTCTTTTTTTATGCCACATGCTTTTCAAGTTTGGGATTTAGAAAACAATGTATAGGCATGTAAAGCATTCTGTAACTACTTTAAAACCTTATTCTTTTCCTCTTTAAATCGAAGTTTTTATTTGGGGATATGGAAGTGTCCTAGGTAGGTACCAATGGTACAAAACTTCCATTGAAATCGATTTCTTAAGAGAGGGCAGGTAACTTGTCCTAGAAAAGTTGTTGAGGATAGAAAGAAGAGGGATTTCAGTGATTTCTTGAGATATTACATCAGGAAAATAGTGTGGAGTATGGATTTGGGGAAATTCCATTTTGGGGGAAGGGGGTGAGTTGTTTAATGATAAAATGAAAGCAGATGATGAGGAATTTAGGTGCAAATAGAAAACACACGCACACACACAATCTTTTCCTGAAGTCCATAGTCAATTTTGGAATCTTGAGTTAAATAATAGAGAAGTGGGGTAGTGAGTTCTGAGATCAGCATTGGTTCAGCAGCATTGTTAGAATTTGAGAAATTCCTGGAAAAAACCCTGTAACGTTAGGATATAAGATCCATTCCATTCTGGACAAGATTATACTTGAGTATCTTTTCTGGGCAGACAAATCCCTGGTGACACTATCAGAAAGGACTGGGGTTTAAATTGGAACAAGGCATGAAACTGTAATCTCAAAACAAAGAGAAATGGTGGAAAAGTTCAGTGATGAAAGGCCAAGTAGGTTAGTCTGGATCAGCGGTGGGGAACCTGTATCCCCAAGGCCACATGTGGCCTTCTAGGTTCTTCGGTCCACACTTTTGACTGAGTCCAAGTTTTACAGAACAAATCCTTTTGGGATCATTATGAACTTTGGTTTCAGTCGAAGGGCTGCACTTGAAGGCCTCTCTAGAGGGCCACATGTGTCCTTGAAGCCGAAGGTTCTCCAACCCTGGTCTGATAGTCATGGTTGGGAATTCAGAATCCCTAGGTTCCATCCCTGGCTTTACTATTACTTTGTTTCATTTTTCCCTCTCAATAAAGTCAAACTTTTTTTTTAAGTAAAGTTGGTACAAACATCCCTGGAGATATGTTCCTGGTGAATTGTGTGTCATTTTGTTTTAGCTTCGTCTTGACCTTGGGCTAAGCCACTTAGCTTTTCTCAAGGCAGCAGTTTCTTTATCTGTCCCAGGAAAGGTTTGGTCTGGATTATCTAAGGCCCCCTTTCAGGCAACTTAATAAAAGAATTAGCAAATATTTGCTTCAGCCAGTTCTGCATTAGGCCATAAGAAAAATCAGCAATCAGGGTGAATCCATGTGCACATTTCCCTCCTTTCTAAGGAAAATGCCCACATTAGTTTGTTCTAACAAGTGATGGGTAACCCTGGTTAGCTGGGATCAGTGAGTAGTATGGTTACCAGGACTATAGATGGAGGCAAAACTTTTTTGTTTATTGTTCAGTACTGTCTGACTCTGTGAACCCATTTGGGGTTTTCTTAGCAAATATACTGGAGTGGTTTTCCGTTTCCTTCTCCAGCTTATTTTACAGATGAGGAAGCTGAGGCAAACAGGATTTAGTGACTTGCACAGGGTCACAGCTAGGAAATGTCAGGCCATATTTGAACCCAGATGATTGTTTCTGACTCCAGGCACAGTGCTCTATCCACTGAACCACCTCCGCCCCGCCCCCCCCTTTTTTTGGGTTACTGGTAAAAATGGGCCGGAGAACATTCCTTCATAGCCTTTTGCCCCCCTCCCCCTCCTTTGCCCTCTGCTAACCTGAAGGTGGGAGGTTTTTGGGTACTTGAATTGGGTTGTTAATAAAGCCCTGATATTTATTTATCTGTTGCTTGCCCTTTGTTGAATTCCTGATATTCAAAACAGTAGATGGGAAGTAAAGACTTTTGAGTTTCTTTTTCTGATTCTGTGACTCAGAATCAAGGGCTGGGTGGGGCCATAGAACATAGAATGCCAGAACTGGGAGGGCCCGGGAGGACCCAGGCCTGCAGTGCTTTGAAGTTGTAGTAGGAGGACTTGGGTGGGAACCCAGGCTTAGCCACTTACTATCTCTAACTCAGGGCCAGTCAGTCAAGTCAAGAAGCATATATTAAGCTGTTATGTGACTGGCACCGCTAAGTGCTGGGGATACAAAGAAAGCCCCGCTCCCAAACAAAAGGTCCTACTCTCAAGGAGGATGGAGCCTCTTCTGGGCCTCGGTTTTCTCTTTCAAAAGAGGGGCTTGACATGGCTGTAAAATGGAGACGGTAAGTCTGGGTGTATCTGCCTCACCAGGTTCTTGTGGGGCTGCCGTGTCAAATATACTGTAAACTATAACGGGGTTCATAAATACCAGTTACTCTCTCCCTTTGTACCTGCCTCAGCCTCTTTGAATCCGTGGTTTTCGGTGAAGGTCACAAATGACACTCCTTCAAGATGCCTTTCCTGCTTGGTGGGTGCTTGGGCACCTTCCTCTTCCAATTATAATCATAATGATAATAACAACAATCAGAATAGATAGCATGTATGTAGCGCTTACTGTGAGGCAGGGACTTTGCTAAGCACTTTACAATTATGTCATTTGATCCTCACAAGGCAGGGGGATGGGAAGGGAGGGGCTGTTGTGATCCCCATTTTACAGATGAGGAAACTGAGTCAGGTAATGACTTGCCCAGGGTCATTCAGCTAGTAAGTGTTTGAGGTTACATTTGAACTCAGGTCTTCCTGACTCCCCACCTGGTGCTCCATCCACTGGACTCGGGAACTTGGTAGTTGTTCTTTGGAAGGCTCCTTCACCGTCACACCACATCCTCCGTTCACTTTGCTGGGAACTTGGTTATCCTCTCCCCAAAAAAGTCAGCTTCTTGAGGGCAGCGACTGTTTCCCTCGTGTCCCTGTCTTCCCTAGTACCCGGCACACAGAAGGAGTTGAATACTTGCCCCGTCAGCCCAGTCGGTGTTTAAGGTCCCTTCCAGCTCTCCACAGACCTCCAGACCTGGAAGCGATCTTAGACCCGTATGCGTCTAACCTGGGATTCTTAACCTGGACTTCTCGGGGCACCTTCTCTCCCCCGCCTCCCCCCGCAGGTCTATCCGCAGGTCTATTCTAATCATCAATGATAGCATTTATTTATTTATTTTAGCCCTTGGAGGTTTGCCAAAAGCAACTGACCGCGTCCCTTTGGAAGCTCGCCGCAGCCCCTGGAGAAGGGTGCTGCAGGAATCAGCGTGCCCGTTTTACGGATGGGGAAAGAGGTGTTTGGCTGGAGGCTCCGGGAGCGGCTACTCCCGGTCCCCTAGGGAGTCCGAGAGACTCGCCCGGGCTGGCGTCCTTGGGTCCATCTCCCCTCCCCCCACCCTCTAATTTCCGGCCTGTAAGCATTTGAACTTGGAGCCGCGGGGGCGAGGTGGGAGAGGAGGCCGTGGAGGTGATCTTGACCGTGACTAGCCGCACGGGCTCCGGCGCCGCCTCGTGGCTACTTGGGGAGGAACGTCCTGGAAATCAAAGGAGGGAGGGACGGGGAGGGGCTGGGAGCAGGAGGAGGAGCGGGGTCTTGACAGTTCGGCGGGGCACCGCGGGCTTCGCCTGCTCATGCATATTCATGAGTCCCCACCCCCGGGGCTGCGGGAGCCGTCGGCGCCGACGCGGCAGAGCAGGGAGCGAGAGGCGTCATGAACTCAGGTGAGGGGCCGGGGCTTCTCTTTTCTAGGTTGGGTGGGGCGGGGCAGGGAACGGGCGGGATCAGGCACGCGCCGGGCAGCCCGTGACCCGGAAGCAGTCGCGCGAGGTCCCCGTTGCCGAGCGCGAGCGCCGGGGGTGGAGCTTGAAGGCGGCGGCGGCGGCGGCGCGGCGGCGGCGGCGGCGGCCGAGGCCAAGGCGGCCGCTTCCTGGGCTTCCTCGGCAACTCTGAGCCCGAGGCCGACACCTCCCGCAGCCCCAGGCCCGGGCGGCGGCGTCATGAGTGCGGCCGGGCTGCTGGCTCCGGCCCCGGCCGGAGCGCCACCCGCACCGGAGTACTACCCGGAGGAGGAGGAGGAGCTGGAGAGCGCCGAGGACGACGAGCGGAGTTGCCGCGGCCGCGAGTCCGACGAAGGTGCCGCCCGCCGGGCCGGGGGAGGGGAGTGAGCGAACTAGAGCGGCAGAGAAAGCCGGGCGTCCAGCCTCGGCGCCTTTGCCCACGCCGGGCCCAACGCCCGCGGTGCGCTCTCCTCGCTGTGGGCTGGGTCCCCCCGCTCTCAAAGTGTGGTCCGGGGACGGGAGAGGGGGAGGGCAAAACTTTTTATTTTTGACATGGTAAATATTGATAGACGCCACCTAAGCCAGAGCTCTTTTAGGGGAAAGGAGTTCGCCAAATTTTAATCTTGGAGAACCGTCGGATGGAAACTAGAGCCGAGTAAGGACCTCAGAGACCATATCATCCCAACTCCCTGTTTTTACAGCAGAGGAAACTGAGACCCATCCTTTCCGTAGGGCTTTTTAGAATCCCTAGTTTTTACCCATTTAACTCTACGGCCACTTTCGGTGTCCGTCAACAAGCATTTATTAAACGCTCACTATTTGCCTGGCTCTTGGGCCAAGCCTTTGGAATCCTATTAAAAGCGAAACAAACACCGTCTGCCCTGGGGAGCTTCGGTTCTAGTGGGGAAGATAGCACACAAAAGGGGGCTGGAAAGGGGGAGGGAGGCGTGATCCCCGGGGTGAAGTCCTTTCCTGGGCCCTTCTCCCCCAGTTGCCAGTGTCTCCCTTGAAATTATTTTGTATTTACTTTGGTATTTTCTTCCTGCGACAAGTTAGGCCCCCGAAGGAAAAGTATTTACTTTGTATACATCGTATGTAACACATAATTTCCCTGGGTAGAATTGTTCCTCCACAGTCCTTTATGAAGCCCTCACTGTGTGCTGGCTTCTGGAGTGACAAGGAGTGTTAAGAATATAAGCTTCTTCAGGTCAAAGGCTTTAATGTCGTTTCAGTAAAAATAATTTTTAAAAACCACGGGAAACGTTTAAATAAGAAAAATAAAAGCTAGGCGGCCCGGGGGGTAAAACGCTGGGCCTGGAATCAGGAAGAGCTAAATTCAAATTTGGCTTCACACGTTTCTTAGCTTGTGACCCTGGGCAAGTCACTTCACCCTGTTTGCCTCAGTTTCTTCATCTGTAAAATGAGCTGGAGAAGGAAATGGCAAACTACTTCAGGATCTTTGTCAAGAAAACCCCAAATGGGGTCATGAGGGACGCGACTGAAAATGACTGAACAGAATTGAAAGAGGAATATAATAATAGCATCTTCCTCTCAGGGTCGTGGTGAGAAACATGTGAGATAATATTTGTAAAGCGCCTCAAACATAGTAGTAAATGCTAGCTGTTGTTATTTGGCACATGGGAGAGGCCTCTTGCTGTGCCTGCAGAGGGTGGGTGAAGGAAGGAGGATCGAAGTCTAGTGGTGCCTTGCTCTGACTCTGTGACCGTTGGCTAGTCACTTAACCTCCCTGTGCTTTAAGACTAGGTTGTAGGAACAGTCTGTGGTGTGCTGTGTGTGGCCGGTTCTGGGGGCCCCTGCCCTCTAGGAGCTCACGTTTTTTAGGGGCTGAGGCAGGAGACCCATTGCAGCTGTGTATTTGTTTCCATTGTTGAAGGAGGTATCACCCACAGGAGTACTCTATACGGGTCATTTCCAAAATCCAAAAAATCCCTAGAACCTTGCCTGGTGGGAAGATGTATAATAAATGCTTAGTGAATAAATAAATAAATTGATTTCTGATACTTGAGCTTTCACTTGGAAGTGGATTTCTTCTGCTAGGTGGCACAGTGGATATAGCAGGGGTGGGGAACCTTCAGCTTCAAGGTCACATGTGGCCCTCTAAGTCCTCAAGTGTGGCCTTTTTGGCTGAACCCAAACTTCTTGTTCTGTAAAATTTGAAATCAGTCAGAGGGTTGCACTGGAGGACACAGACTTGACGTCAGTTCCTGAGTCTGAATTCTGTCTCTGACACTCGGTCGGTATGTGACTCTGGCCAAGTCATTCAACCTTTGCCTGCCTCACTATCCTCTTTTGCAAAATTTGTATAGTAATAGCATGTCCCTTGAAGTGTTATTATTTGGCTTTGCATTTTTATTTTAAACCTTAGCTTTAAAGCGCTATATATAAACTAGCAATCATTGGCCACAAAAGGCAGCAATCTGAAGTAATGGGTAAAAGCTGTAAAGAGGCAAATTTAGCTTTTATAGAAGAACCTCCTAGTGACTGGAGATCTCCAGGAGTGGAATGACTTCTCTTCTAGCCTCCAGAATCTGGAACATTGGCAGTCTTCTAGAAGACACTTGGTGTTTCTTTGTTGGTTATGATGTAGAGAGAATTTTTATTCATTGGTACTCTCTGAACATCTTTCTAATTCTGAGATTCCTAGATTTAGAATCTGGGGGAAGGGACCTAAGCTATCGTAGGATCACGGAGACTAGAGCTGTAATACTGAAATAGCTAGCACTTAGTGACCTCAGAGATTATCAGCCCAGCTCCCTTATTTTACAGATGAGGAAACTGAAGCCCAGGTTAAGTGACTTACCTAAGGTCACACAGCTAGGAAAAGGCCAAACTGTAAATTGAACTTAGAACCCTTTTTGATTTCAAATTAAGTAGTGTCTCTAGTATGGCTTAGTACTAGTATGACACACACACATTGGACTTTTTGCTTGCTGGTTTTTGGTACCTGTGTTGGTAGGCAAAATGGGCTCCTTAGCACTTAGTTCAACAAGTGCCCTTGAATAGTTTGGCTTTTGTTCCATTTGAGAGTAATTTAGTGTATTTCATTGAGTCTTACTAGGTGCTAAGCCCCAGGCCCAAACCCCTATTAGGTGTAAAACCTTACTGGGTGTGGATTGGCAACTAAGGTGGGGCCCAAGGTGGGGCTAACTCCAGGGAGGGCCTAGTTTACATGTCTGGGAGAGCAGAGGCTCTTAGACCACATGGGTTTAAGTTGCCTCTTTGTGAGAATTCTAGGTCATGTGGGTGAGTCGCATGTGTGACTCACCCCCGATGCTGAAAAAGATATAAAAACCAGGGGTTGGCTGTCTGTTCTATGGAGCTCTCTTACTCACAGCTGTGGTGGTGCATGTGACCCTGGGCTAGCCCTTGTTCTGAGCTCCTGGGCTGAATCTAGATGTTGGTAACTATGAATCTGTATTGGGTCTGTCTGTTGATATTTGTAATTTGTTTGTATTTTGTTCTGAAGTTTAGGGTGCTGGCTTTTTCCCCTGAACTAAGTGAATGCTATCTGTATGCTGGGTTAAAGTAAACTTGTCAACCCCTTCACCTTGCTTTCCTTAGTTAAGCAGATCAAAAGAACCTGTGTTGCTGGCAGCTTTCCGGGTGCTGGCTGTGGGTGAACCTTACACCCCCACAGAAGCTGCTAGCCGGATTGTTGAAAAAAATCTCTGTCTCTTGTCTTACCTCTGTTGCTGGATGGCTGAGACATCTCTGTTAATTAGAGTTCAGAGACACTTGCTACTGTTCCCTAGGTTTAGAGCTAAAAGAAACCTTTAAGTCTTTGTTATTCAGTCATTTCTGTCATGTCCAACCCTGTGACCCTTTTTCAGGTTTTCTTGGCAAAGATACTGGAATGGTTTATCATTTCCTTCTCCACTTCATTTTACAGTTGAGGAAACTGAGGCAAGCAGGGTTTAAATGATTTGCTCTAGGTCCCACAGCTAAGCTACTAAGTGTCAGAGGCCAGATTTGAACTCAGGAAGATGAGTCCTCCTGACTCCAGACCTGTTGCTCTGGGCACTATGACGCCTCCCCCTAGCCAGCCCTATCCTTGCCCTAGGAGCTTTTATTCTGATAAGAGAGAGAATACCTAAAGGGGAATGGAACCTGGAGACCATTTCAGAGGAGAGACATAGATCTAGGCCTGGAATCAACCCTAACAACCTTATTTTACAGATGAGGAAACTGAGGCCTAGAGGTGAAGTGACTTGCCCAAGGTCCCAGGTAGTGGTAGAGTAGAATTTGAGTTCATTTCTTATAATTCTAAGTTGCATTGCCCTTACCTCTTAGTGAAGAAGTTACTGGGATGGTGAGAGCTCACTAGAAAGTATTTTTGTCATGTCCTTTCCAGGAATAGATTGTTGGTTTGGTTAGTGTCCCAGAACAAGAGGTGGGAACTGGGAGGGGGGGTGTGTGTGGCAGGGAGACAACTGGGGTCAGGTCTGGGGCCAGCTAAATACCATCAGAGATACATAGTGGGCAGCATAGTGGGGAAGATGGCCAGGGCTTAACATGACTAGGGGAGGGGGGGAGCTTATCCAAGGGCTGAGAGGTAGCTAGTAGTAGCACAATTGGGATTTGAAGTTAAGTCTTCTGAGTCCAAGTCCAGGACTCTGTTCTCAACTATATGGACTTACTTGAATAACATTTCTATAGTAATTTATAGTTTATTGTAATCAAAATTACTGTTTGAGGTAAGCCCAAGCTCCTCTTTTACATATGGGGACATGCAGAGACTAGGCATGTGATAGAGATTGTTGGTATGATGGAAAAAGACCCTGCCCTGAGTTCTGAGGGTAGATTCACTGCACCTCTAAGGGCTTCATTTTTCTAAGTTGTAAAATGAAGAAGTTGGATTGAATGTTTCCTAAGTACCCTTCTGTCTCTAAATCCTGATTGCTGTTTATCCAAAGATTATCTGGGGCAAATTCTTTGAGGCCTTGGAGTAACAGGATTTTGTAGTTGAATCCCGAGAGCCTAGCACCTTAAGGTCACTTAGGTGTTTAGTAAATGCTTATTGATTGATCTTTCAGTTCTCCAAGCCCTTCACCCTGTTATTTTTGAAATCCTACTCTTCCTTAGATGGGTCCATCTCCTCCCATCATTCTTCATGGCGGGATCCTCCCTTAATGCATTTTTACCCACATCACTGTTAGACGCATATGGCCAATTTTTTTTTATCACAGTTATCATTTGTCGATGTCTTGTCTCCTCTTAATAGATTGTGAGTAGGGATCTTGCTTATTTCTAGATAATTATTGTTAATTGAAATGAAACCTGAAGTAACAGAAACCTGAGGGGGAATGGGTCAGTTAGTCAGCAAATGTTTCATTAATCTCCTTTTATGTGCCAGGTACTGTGCTAATCTCTAGTGATACCAAGAATCCTCTCCCTACAAAAAAACAAAACAACAACACCAAAAGAAAAACAAACCAAAACAGACAAAAAACTGGACCTCCTCTCAGGGAGTTGGGTTTAATGGGAGCTATGCAAGCAACAAACAAGATGCATAATCAGAGGAATGCCCTAAGATAAAGAATGGCTAAGAGAGGCTTCTTGCAGAAGGTATAAGAGATGAGGAGGGAAGGAGTTCCTAGCATAGGGGATAGCTAGTGAAAATGCTTGGAGTTAGGATACTCAGTGCTGAGTATGAGGATCTGCCAGGGACATCTCTATCACTGGATTGTAGAGTAGATAGAGGAGAGTAAGGTGTCACAAGAGTGGAAAGTCTAGGGGCAAAGAAGATGGTGGTGAGAGGAGGCTATTGGATCCAGAAAGGGTGGGGGAAGGGAACAGGATGTATCAAGGCAAGGGCAAAGTTCTAGATGCCTTTGGTGATGTATAGAGAGCAATGCTAGAAGGCACTTGGGGGTGTAGAGTGCACTAGGCCAAATGAATGGAATTGAACTGGCTGCAGGAAGGGGCTGCAGAGGACTACTGAGCCTTGGCTGCCAGGTTAGAAGAGACTCAGAAGTGGGTGGCTGTCTCTGTGTGTGCATAAATGGAGGAGGAAAGCTGAGGTGACTGGTTGTATTGATTAGCTTCACTGCTCCTGAGTTTCCAGAGAATTTAGGCACATGTGAATTTGGGTTGTGAGATGTGTGGCTTTGATTGTTTCCAGAGGGACATTTGTTCATTGGCAATACTAGGACTGCCTTGAACACTGTTTGTCTTTTTCTTTTACTGCTGGGCTAACACTCAAAACACATTGTTACTGTGGTTTTATAGACCAGATTTTGCAAGTAGGGTCATGCGTGCTCTTACCTGGAGCATGAAACACAGTTTATCTAAATGACCAGGAGGGGGAGCAGTGATGTCAGAGCTGAAGTCTTTGGACAAAGTGATGGTTTGGTGAGATTATAGAAAATTTTGGCCATTTTTTTAATTACAAAGATATTATTCACAATGACGTGAACCAATTTAACTTTCTCCCAAATATCCCCTCAAACACACTCTTTGACAGAACATGAGTAGAGATATTGGGATTATAAGCTACATAAGGTCCATAGGATTGTTTATTTCTTTGTACTTTTATCTCTAGCACTGTGCCTGGCACATAGTAAGCAATTAATAAATGCTTGTTGATTGATTATGGATGGGTCTGGTGTTTTGCTTTTGAATGTCTGATGTGAACTCTGCCTAGCTCATAATGGGCATGTGTGAGATAAGAATGTTTGTGCTGGTGTGGGTTCCCTAAAGGACTGAAGGTTTTCTTGAATTGTTCTTAGTCAGCAATTTAAAAGTCCATCGTCCCTGGTGTAGTGCTTTTGTTGCTTCTGCTAGAAGTGGCAGATTTGTTCCTGGCACTCCTGTTCTTGAAGTTACTTTTGATCCCTGTTTTGGACGTTGCCCTTTCAGGTAGAGGCAGACTATACTGCTGTGCAGCCAGGAGTTTCAGGGGAGCCCTGATACAAGTTAAAAAGGCTCATAAAATATGACTCTTAAGTATACTTCATTCTACATGCTGTAGGTTGCCATACAGTTTTAAAAAATAACTCTGTATACCAAATATCTATTTGCTATTCTTCCAACTAATCCCTCCTCCTGCCTTTCCTTCAGATACTGAGGATGCTAGTGAAACTGACCTGGCAAAGCACGATGAGGAGGATTATGTTGAAATGAAGGAACAGTGAGTAGTACACAACTTCTTTTGGTATTGTTTTGGTATTTTTTTCCTGTGGTTTGAAATGGATAAGATACCTGGTTTAGAGATCTGTATTTGACCTGTATTTGAGTAACTTAGTCAATTTAGTTTGGGTAGAATAAAAAAACCTTCCAAAGGCAGGGTTATTTTCCCCCCTATGGCAGCGTAGACTATTAGAGCTTTATTCTTACAGATATTCTGTCTAACAGTCCTATTTTATAGATGAAGCAGGACCCAGAGACCGTAAGGACATCTCCAAGGTCTCATAGTTAATAAGTACTTACATATCTATGTTTTTCCTGCTTTAACTTTTCTATGTTTGGTTCACTTTTCATTTGGATGATAGAAGCAGGGAGATCAGTTATCCTGCAACAGTGTTGCCTTCCCCTCTACATTAGTGAATGTGTTACATTCCAGTAGAGTAAAATCTTTGATAACATCCAGCTCTGCTTATCATCTCCAGGTGGGACCCCCGTTGAAATCATTCCAGATTAATTAAAAAAACCTATTCTGTTTTGTAAAGGCAGGGTAGAATTGCAGTCTTTTTCAGTAATCTGTTAGGATATATGATAACTTTTACTCAAGAAAATTGTATTACTGTTTAATTGAACCACCCCCCTATACCTCACCTGCAGCCTTATTCCTACGTGGACATGGAGAAGGGTTGCTTACCATTCTTATGTGCCATGGCTTGTCCCAGAGCTTTACAGAGATTTGAAGACTGGAATTTCATTTTCTTTAGCTACCTTTAAGTTGTATAATACCATTTCCTTTCACTTTCCTTCAAAGATCCTAATGACAATCTGTGGGCCTCCTGGATTATCTTCAAATCTGACCAATGCTGAATACTGTTTTTGTGTCAAGGACTCCTTTGTCTATCAAATCCTGTGGATCCCTTTTCAGAATAATGGTTTTAAATACATAAAATGAAACACATAGGATTACTAATCTTTTAAAAACAAGCTCATGGACTGGCTCCTAGCTTAAGAGTCCTTTCTTTATATTATAGGTCTTTCAGTCTGTTCTGTTTATGTTTTCATCCCACGGTCATTTTTGCTTTTTTGTAAACAAAAAAACAACCCTAAGGTACTATGTTAATCTCTTGAGGTCTTTTTAAAAAATTCACTTTGATCCTGAAATCCTTTTATATCATATTTGCATATAACTGGTAAACATCTTTACTGGGAATATTTAATGCTGAGAAAAAGTGGATAGAGTTTGATGATGTCTGATAATTCTTTTTAGCCTTTTTACCTACATTTGATCTCTGGTGAGAAATCTATCCTTCTTAGATTTTGACCCATGAGCTAGATGTCCAAAATTCCATTTTAGCTGACTTTGCTTCCCAGATTCCCTTCTCTTTTACCACTTTGCCTGTAGTGGACACATAACTTGTATTTTCAGATGTATTTCCCTCCACAAGTTTTTCTTTGGACATCTTCTACCAAATGGTCTCAAAGACAGAATCAGAAGTCAAAGGTTCTGGCTAATACCTTGGACCAGGTATCTAAACTCACTGCTTGTACTCGTCCCATCATCCTGATCCATGAAATAGGTATTGAGCATTTGTATATAATATTCCAGTTATAGTTTCCCTCCTACTCTTTAGCTATCCCTCAAGGTCTGCTACCCAGATGGATGTATCATTTCATTAATGTGATGGTCCTGTAGAAATGCAGGTGGTAGCCTTTGCTTCCTTCTTGTCCTTTTAGATTCTTGTCCAAGTTCTGTAAATTACTCTAAAAATATTTATCCCATATATCGATGACCTTCTCTGCATGTTTAAAGATTTCACAGATAGCAGTATTGACTTTCTCCACTATCCCTCATTTTTATTTCATGACCAGCTCAGCCCCTTCTGGTCATACCTATCCTTGATGTGATCATTATTTTTCCATAATTTTTTGCATGGGAATCATTGTTGGTCATATGCTGCAGCTTACCTACATAGCCCTCAGTGCACCTCTCCGTTGGTCTTTCGGTCACTTGTACCTTTCATTCTTTTTAGATCATGTTTTTCATGATCAGTAGTCAGCTAGGTAGCATCACTCCCAGAACATCAGTGCTAGGAAGATGAGCTTTTGTAGCTTGGAGCAGCATGGGATCATTGAACCCTGCTGTGTGATCCTCCCCCTCGTCTCCAGTTCTGAACTCAACCCATTGGCCGGCTGTCTGCCCCATTTTTCCAGGATTGATATACTGATGGATTAACTTGAGGTGGTGCCCATCCAACTGCATTTTGTCGTCTTGGTAGTGTGTATACTTTCTGACCCATTTGGAAGGATGGGCTGATCTCTTTGGAGGGTTCGTTGGTCTTACTAAGCAGGCTCTGTATGTGGTCATCATAATGTCATCTGCAAATGAGAACCTTCAGGGAATGTCACTATTTCTAGGAAATCTTCCTTCTGTTCAGGCTTTGTATAGAACATTCTTCATACAAGCAGATGTTTCTGGGGCTGTCACATCATTCTTGGAAGGGCAGCAGCTTCTTCCTTCTTAGAAAAGCCTTGAATCTCTTTTCCAAGCTCTTGATTTTATAGCTGCCTTTTTCCTCCTCTCTGCCCCTTATGTAGTGCTCTGTCACTGTCTTGTGTCCTGATAAGGGTCAAACCTCACTCCCTGCCCCTCTGATGTTTTTTATTCCCATTGAAGCCTTTTTGTTTGCTAGGATTGCTGGATGCTAGGAAGACCATCTTCATCTTCTGCTTTAACAGGGAGACTAGACTAGACTGCACTTGAAACACAAATAATAGAAATACAAATATGGCACACTCAGTGCAAGGTATACTATAATTTCTTCTCTTCCTCTTTCTTAAGATTTCCAGCCTCGTTTTCTGGATCTGTTTGCAGGTGTTTTCACTTCAGTCCTCCACCTGGTTAAAATTTTCACAACCAGTGATCGCCTCTTCATGAGTGTACACTCCTGAACCTCTTTTCTTTAGTCTGCACATCAGCTTCAGAGTCCCATTCCCCTTGTCATCCCTTGTACCCACTTCCTCTCTGTTTCTTGTGCCCCTTATGGATGCAGGGCTGCAGATAGAGGTGAGTATTTGAAGGCCCTAGCTCTGTCCTCCAAAGAGAGATCTGGGATTGATTTTTTAAAAAAATTTATTTAATATATTTAGTTTTCAGCATTGATTTTCACAAAAGTTTGAATTAGAAATTTTTTCCCCGTTTCTACCCTCCCCCCACTCCAAGGTGGCATATATTCTGGTCGCCCCGTTCTCCAGTCAGCCCTTCCATCTGTCACCCCACTCCCCTCCCATCCCCCTTTCCCTTCTCTTGTAGGGCAAGATAAATTTCTATGCCCCATTGCCTGTGTATCTTACTTCCTGGTTGCATGCAAAAACTTTTTTTTGTTGTTTTTAAAACTTTGAGTTCCAAATTCTCTCCCCTCTTCCCTCCCCACCCACCCTCCCTAAGAAGGCAAGCAATTCAACATAGGCCACATACGTTTCATTATGTAAAACCCTTCCACAATACTCATGTTGTAGAAGATTAACTATGTTTTGCTCCTTCCTAACCTACCCCTCTTTGTTGAATTTTCTCCCTTGACCCTGTCCCTTTTCGAAAGTGTTTGTTTTTGATTACCTCCTCCCCCCCCAACCCCCCGAGTCTGCCCTCCCTTCTATCATCCCCCCTTTTTTATCTTCTTCCTCCTTTTTTCCTGTGTGGTAAGATACCCAGTTGAGTGTGTATGGTATTCCCTCCTCAGGTCAAATCCGATGAGAGCAAGATTTACTCATTCCCCCTCACCTGCCCCCTCTTCCCTTCCTACAGAACCACTTTTTCTTGCCACTTTTATGCGAGATAATTTACCCCATTCTATGTCTCCCTTTCTTCCTCTCAATATATTCCTCTCTTATCCCTTAAATTGATTTTATTTTTTTAAATATCATCCCTTCATATTCAACCCACACTGCGCCCTTTGTGTGTCCATATATATATATATATATATATATATATATATATGCATATTCCTTTCAGCTACTATGATATTGAGGTCTCATGAATCATACACATCATCTTTCTATGTAGGAATGTAAACAAAACAGTTCAACTTTAGTAAGTCCCTTATGATTTCTCTTTCTTGTTTACCTTTTCATGCTTCTCTTGATTCTTGTGTTTGAAAGTCAAATTTTCTATTCGGCTCTGGTCTTTTCACTGAGAAAGCTTGAAAGTCCTCTATTTTATTGAAAGTCCATATTTTGCCTTGGAGCATGATACTCAGTTTTGCTGGGCAGGTGATTCTTGGTTTTAATCCTAGCTCCATTGACCTCCGGAATGTCGTATTCCAAGCCTTTTGGTCCCTTAATGTGGAAGCTGCCAGATCCTGTGTTATCCTGATTGTTTTTCCACAATATTCAAATTGTTTCTTTCTGGCCGCTTGTAGTATTTTCTCCTTGACCTGGGAGCTCTGGAATTTGGTGACAATGTTCCTAGGAGTTTTCTTTTTGGGATCTATTTGAGGAGGTGATCTGTGGATTCTTTCCATTTCTATTTTACCCTCTGGCTCTAGAATATCAGGACAGTTCTCCTTGATAATTTCTTGAAAGATGATATCTAGGCTCTTTTTTTGATCATGGCTTTCAGGTAGTCCAATAATTTTTAAATTATCTCTCCTGGATCTATTTTCTAGGTCAGTGGTTTTTCCAATGAGATATTTGACATTGTCTTCCATTTTTTCATTCCTTTGGTTCTGTTTTATAATATCTTGATTTCTCATCAAGTCACTAGCTTCCACTTGCTCCAATCTAATTTTTAAGGTAGTATTTTCTTCAGTGGTCTTTTGGACCTCCTTTTCCATTTGGCTAATTCTGCCTTACAAGGCATTCTTCTCCTCATTGGCTTTTTGGAGCTCTTTTGCCATTTGAGTTAGTCTATTTTTTAGGGTGTTGTTTTCTTCAATATTTTTTTCAGTGTTTTTTTTTGGGTCTCCTTTAGCAAGTCATTGACTTGTTTTTCATGGTTTTCTTGCATCATTCTCATTTCTCGTCCCAATTTTTCCTCTGCTTCTCTAACTTGCTTTTCCAACTCCTTTTTGAGCTCTTCCATGGCCTGAGACCAGTTCATGTTTTTCTTGGAGGCTTTTGGTGTAGGCTCTTGGACTTTGTTGAGTTCTTCAGGCCATATGTTTTGGTCTTCTTTGTCACCAAAGTAAGATTCCAAAGTCTGAGACTGAATCTGGGTGCGTTTTCACTGCCTGGCCATGTTCCCAGCCAACTTACTTGACCCTTGAGTTTTTCGTTGGGGTATGACTGCTTGTAGAGCAAAGAGTACTTTGTTCCAAGCTTGAGGGGATGCGCCATTGATTTCAGAGCTATTTCTATACAGCCAGCTCTGCCACCCCAGCACTCCTCCTTCCTCAAGAAGCACCAACCCGGACCTGACGCAAATCTTCAGCAGGCTCTTCACTCCTGCTCTGATCTACCACTTAATTCCTCCCACCACGTGGGCCTGGGGCCGGAAGTAACTGCAGCTGTAGTTCTGTAGCTGCGCCTCCCCCGCTGCCCCTGGGGTGGTGGCCGAACTGGAACTCTGTCCCCCACAGCTTTTCCCACTAACCTTCTCTGTTGTCTTTGGTGTTTGTGGGTTAAGATGCCTGGTAACTGCCACACCTCACTGATTCAGGGTGCTAGGGCCTGTCCTGCCTGGCTCCTGGTCTGGCTGGTCCTGGTGCCTCCCACGCTGAGCTCTGCTCCCCTCCACTCCGTGCGCGATAGACCTCATCCAGCGACCATCCAGGCTGTCCTGGGCTGGATCCCTGCTTCCCTCTGCTATTTTGTGGGTTCTGCAGTTCTAGAATTTGTTCAGAGCCATTTTTTATAGGTTTTTGGAGGGATGTGGTGGGGAGCTCATGCAAGTCCCTGCTTTCCAGCCGCCATCTTGGCTCCACACCCGGAAGTCCTCACTCCAGAGAACTCTGGGATTGATTTTCTTAATGGAAATCATGGCTTCAACTTGTGCTTCTTTGCATTCAGCTTAATCAATTTTATTGCTCTTTACATTTCTTTACATTTGTACGAATTCCTCTGCTTTAGATATGATTTTCCTAACGAGAATTTTTATTATGCTTTTTGCTCCACTCTTTTGTTCCTTTTTTATTGGCTGAATAGATTCCAATATTTTATTCATTTTTGCTACATAATAGCTTTGTTGTTGTTGTTGAGTCATTTCAACTGTGTCCGACTCTTTTCTTGGCAAAGATCCTGGAGTGGTTTGCCATGTCCTTCTCCAGCTAATTTTACAGGTGAGGAAACTGAGGCAAACAGAGTGAAGTGACTTGCCCAGGGTCACAGAGCTAGTAAGTGTGTGAGGCTGGGTTTGAACTGAGGTCTTGGTTCCAGGCCCGGTACTCTGTCCACTGTGCCACTTAGCTTTGTAGCCATTAACAAAGACATTCAAATACACAAAGAAAAATCTGTGTATGAAATATCAAACTGTCCTTTACAGTTTGTTTTTGGTATTTGTTTTTCAAGTCATGTCTGGCTCTTCATGACCCATTTGGGGTTTTCTTGGCAAAGATAGTGGAGTACTTTGCCATTTTCTTTTCCAGCTCATTTTACAGATGAGGAAGCCGAGGCAAACAGGATGAAGTGACTTGCCCAGGGTCGTACAGCTAGTAAGTGTCTAAGTCTTTCTTACCCCGACCGGGCGTTCTATCCACTTTGCCACCTAGCGTCACTGAAGTTACTATACATTTTCAGAATAAAGTACAGACCTATTAGTATATGTATCTCAGCAGACCCTAAGATTACTACTGTGTATAGTTGATGCCTAGCAATGGCCTTATGTCAATATGCAAAGGATAAGCTGTGTCTCAGTGTACATTGAGGAAGTCATGGAAGTAATTGATAAAACATTTTTTAATTTAAATTTTAAAAATAAGTTAATTTTAGAAAGTTTTATGCAGGATTGTTAAAATGTAGAGTTTTAGTGCTTAAGGCCTCAGCTGTCCCAGTGACTAATTTGGAATAGCTAAAGCATTTTTCATAGCATAATAGACTATGTCACGAGGCTGGGTAGTGTAGTAGAGTACTGGCCTTGGCAGCGGGGAGGTCTGGGTTCAAGATTTGCCTCTGACTGTGTCAGTCTCGGGGCATTGATGTTCAGTGTTACAATCAATAAATTACACTTTTTCTCTGTTAGGTTATTGTATTACTTTTGTTTCTTTTTATCAGTGTAAGTCACTGCCCTTTTTTTTTAAGTCTTATTTTCATAGATCAGTGTTACTCCTTGGAATACCTAACAATCATGCCTACCTACACCTTACAGGAAACACAGGTAGAATTTCTTTTACTTTGTAACAGTCTTAAGGTGTCTCTCCTTCCTCCTTCCCCATCTTCTGGGACGCATTCTTGGATTCTGCTTTTACCGACATAATTTTAAAAGATGTTTTCTATTTCCTAAGTTTCTCAGATGAAAGCTTATTAGTCATCTTGAATTTTTCCTTCTTTGATCATATTTCTAGTTACTTCCGGCATATCTCTTACTCTGATTCTAAACCACCTTGGAGGTTCTTGTGATTTGTTTAGTCTCTGTCCTGGAGATTATTTCAGTTCCAGAGTATGGTCCTTGGTTTTTTTTTTTTTTCCCCTCCTTTTTTATTTTTATTTTTTTTGAGAAGGGGGGATGGTTTCATCTTGATTTCTTTTAATTAATCAACGAACATTAATTAAGTATTTAACTACATTCTAGGTGTTGTGCCAGGTACTAGGGACAAAAAGAAAAACAAATACAGCCTTTTGCCCTCAAGGAGCTTAGATTCTAAGGAGGGAATAAATAGTCACAAACAGGGTACACACAGAGTTGTGTTTAATCATTGTTTGGAGCCTCTTACTTGCTCATTTTTTCTTTATTTTTCTTTTGTTAGTTTTCTTGCAAGGCTTTTCACATGAGGGTGTCTTTTTCTTTCTTTTTTCTCGTTCTGTAATTTTTTTTTTTTTGCCCTGTCCTTGTTTTTCATTGGTACAAAGTAGCTGCATGACTTACTCAGCTACCTTGCCCAGTGACGTGGTTATGTACACAACAGTTTCCCCTGCTAAACTTTGGGGCAGGGGAGGGGGAGGAGGGAGAAATGTAAATGCAAAGACATTTTATTCTACATAAAATTACAGTAGTCTTTTGTTTAATACTGACTTCTCTGTCCTTTGGGAAATCTGCTTCCCTCAACTTTATTGTGACATAAAATACCCTTTTCTACTTTACTCTTTCCCACATGTTCTTTCTTTCTTTTTTTTTTTTGGAGAGGGGAAGGGCAGGGCAATTGGGGTTGAGTGATTTGTCCAAGGTCACACAGCTAGTAAACATGTCAAATGTCTGAGGCTGGATGTGAACTCAGGTCCTCCTGACTCCAGGGCTGGTGCTCTACTCACTGTGCCACCTGACTGCCCCACTCTTTCCCACATCTTAACCTTCTACATGAATTACATTAATTCTTTTCTGGGACTGTCTCCCCTACAGCTCTACCTGGCTAGCCATTTTCAGTTTTCAGTGCCCTCTTAAAAAATTGTCCCCTTATTCCCACAGAAATGTCTCCCCTGTTGGCCACTCCTGTCTGACAGTAACTCTCACTTTGGAGGCTACCATCATATTGGGTTCTTTACTAGAAGGTTCTTATCTTCTCAGCCTTCCACTCTAAGAATCCCATTTTATGTACTTTAATGTAACTCCCTCCGGATATCAAGAGCATGCACCCTGAACCAGGCCTGGGATGGGACTGAAAGGGCTTCAGCCTGCTTGCAGAGCTGAAGTCTTCCTTTTTCATCCAGCCTGTTAGTAATCAGCCTCTCTGGGATGTTCCATCTTTATTATAATGAGTATTGTGAAATTCTGAGTCAGGTATTTCACTTTATATGCCAAAGATAGATTTCTAGCACTCTGTGTTACTTCTCTAACAAGTACCGCTGAACATTTACATAATATTTATGTAATATTTATATAGCAGTTCTTTTCTTCAGACTTTGGTGTTCTTGTGGTGGGAGAGAGAAGTGCTATGGAAAGTCCCAATGTCTCTTTGAGATACCACTGAAGTCTTAAGAAAGCACTTGTAGTCTGTACCCTTGGTGCAAAAGAAGCTTACCTGACTAAAAAAATTTGTGTGTGGGCAGGGGGGCGTGGGGGTGGCATTTGTTACTGGTATGTTAGTAATATATGGGAAGAACATTATTAAATTTTGTTCATTTTTCTCTCTGTACAATTTTGACGATGTCTTCAGGGTACAGATGAAGCTATTTATTGGACTGTGAGACACATACAATACTAGCATTTAGAGAGTCAGTTACACACTCTGGCAAGTCTCTATTGCCCATCAGGTGCTGGGGGAAATATCACTTCTCACCTTCTAAAGGAAGCTTTCTGGATTTTTACTTTTTTCATGTCAACTATTCTTTTCCAAATAAGGCTTAATCTCGTTTTAAATGAAAAAAAAAATTATTGTATCTTCCCAGATTCTCACTTAAAAAATATTAATGTTTATTTATTTAGCTGAGAATTTAAATACCCGTAGTTCTATCTGTATGGAACATAGCAAAAATATCTATAGAAAGTTCTATTGTACTTCCTTTGGCTTTTTATAATCTATGTATAAAATTGATATAGTAGTTATATTTCATACCAGTGTGGATGGAAATAGTCATGGATGTCTTCACAGCCGTTGAGTTTTTTCCGTTTAGTTGCTCAATACCATTGGTGCTCCTAAGACTACTTCACAATATCTCCTTCCTAGTACATGCTTGCATTTTGTTCATCATTATACCTTAACATTTATTGAAGTTCACAATTTTCACAGCCCTGGAGGTTTTATCATTCATTGCCAGAGATGAGGTCAGAGGATTTGCCAAAGAGTTGGACCCAGTCTGAGGAAAAGTTCTAGAATCATAGATTCAGAGATGGATGGGACCTTAGAAATCATTAAGTTCAATTCCCTCTTTTTACAGATGGGGAAACTAAGGTTAACAAAGTCTTCCTTGTGTGAGTCCTCACTTCCTAAAATAAAAACCCAGTATATTGACAAACACATAAGAAAAACTGGAGAATTGTTGTCTTCCGCATAATGACACTGATGAAATTCCCACTTGAGTCAGGGCTAACTCATCTGTTTGGGTAACTTGTGCCTTGTGTTCTTCTGAAGCAATTTTTGTATTTCTTTTAATGCCACTTTCCAAATTTCTCTGCAGGATGTATCAGGACAAATTGGCATCTCTCAAGAGACAATTACAACAACTGCAGGAAGGTCAGTGTGGTATAGTCTGTGCCGTTATTGAGTAGACTTTGTAATGCTGTAAGTTTCTGACCTTGTATGTCTAATTTTTCATAGAAAATTTTAAATCTTGCGTAACTTTCTGTGGGCCACCTGTCCCACCTTTGGAGTACAAACTCCCTGTGGTATGCAGATGCAGACTTGATGCAGATGTATTTTGATATTTTTTAACATAATGTATATTTTTCTCTTTTTGATCCGGTCTTTTGAAAATCATCTTTGTGGGTGTGTTCCCACACTCCCCCAACTAATGGGGATCAAGAACATAGCTGCAGTTTGTAGTCCTAGCAAGTTGCTTGGGGCACTGAGGTTAGATGATTGATCTGTGGTCAGTTGGGCCGTGTGTGTCAGCAGGGCTTGAGTCTAGGGCTTCATGGCTTCTAGGCCTTCCATCCTGTAGAGTACCCTGCCTCTCCTGCCATTAGCATGAGGAAAACACTAAATGTGTAAACCTGCCACTTTCAAAAAAGGTCTAGTGCATTCCAAACCAAATGCAAATGAGTTCAGAATTAATCGCAATACTACTTCTTTTTCCTGTTGATTTATAGAGTTGAGATTTGAATATAATACTTTTATTATCTCTATGCTTGTGGCATCAACACACAGGTACTGTTGCCTTATCATAAATGCCTTTTGGTTTGTCTTCAGCAGCTTACCTCTTGAGAAAGACCCACCTTGAATTTGGCTCCATAGTTAATAATTCAGAGGGAATGACTAGTATAGTTACATATTTAGGTTCTGAAATGTAATGTAAATTTTAAAATGGAAAGGAGTAGAATCCAGTTTGTGGGGTTTTTAATATGTGCTAGAAACAGTTGTCTGAAAGATTCTGAAATTGGTACCAGTAGACTGGTCTGCTTAAATGTGAACGAAAGAGAAGGATTTTCTTTGGAAATGCCCACCTCCCCCACTGATGTGCTCAATCCCCCACCTTCCACAGTTTTATGTCCATTTTTAGCGTATGCTAGTGTGGATATTTATTTTTCCTTTCAAAGGGACATCACTTTGGGGCTGCAGTCTATCTGTTTTTTTTGGACTGTTTCAGTAGTTACATAAAAAATTAACTTTAGGTAACTTAAATTTTAAAAGTGGGTTGATCTTCAGAGTAAACTTTGTAAATTATTTACATCAGGTACATTACAAGAATATCAGAAAAGGATGAAAAAACTGGACCAGCAGTACAAAGAAAGGATACGAAATGCAGGTAAAGAACTGGAATATCTTAAGGAAAATGAAGCTCTCTTCATCTGCCTCTCTTGAACTGATTTTTGGTCTACAACCAGTTGTCTGCACCAGAGGGTCCATAGTAGGAGACCCCAAGACTTCCAGCCATCTGAATAAAATGTTTGGGAAATATTAAACAGAATAAATAATACAGTAGAATAATAACACTTATTGAGCATTTCACTGTGTGCCAGGTACCTTGCCACTCCCTTTTACAATTGCTCTCATTTGATCCTCATAACAATCCTTTGAGGTAGGTGCTATTATTATATCCATGTTACAGGTGAGGAAACTGAGGCAAACAAAAGTTAGTTGACTTTTCCCAGGGCCACACAGCTAGGAAGTGTTTGGGGCTGAACTTGAACGTGGGTCTTCCTGACTCTGCTTTATCCACTGTATCACCTAACTGCCCCAGTAGAATATAAATATTGTTAATATGCAGTTTTCTAAATCAGTCTGCTGCCTATGGTTTACTGGCCTTGTTTCTATTTCTGTTTGACACCACTGATCTGGCCCATCATTTAAAATGAATCCCAGGTGTACTTGCCAGCTCAGGACCATGGGCCTGGATTGGGGAGGGATGATGTAAGGAATCATGGCTGAGAGTCTCTGCTGGGAAGGCCCCTTGCTGTTGTGCTGTTCCCTTCACCTATGAGAGAGGAATCTCCAGGGCTTTTTGGCCAGTATCAACACTACTGGTGTGAATCTGCAGTCATAGATGCTCAGGTGGAATTGGTATTTTAGGTTGTCCCAAAGCCTGTTTCTGGGAATAGAGTTACTCCTTTCTTACCTGATAGCTTGTGCCTCCTCTGTGGAGGTCTCCTTTAATTGCTTCAAGCTCAGCACACTTTCCCAGGCTTCCCATGTTTTCAAAATGGATGGATCTGGAGAAGCAAGAAGATGTCCTTGGTCTGTTCTATACCACCAATTCATTCAACATAGAATGTCTGTGTCACTATGGAGGGTGCAGAGAACTAGACCGCCTGGCCCCAGCCTTTGAATTGGGGAGATCCAATATTCAGAACTACAGAATTAAATGAATACAAGCATTGAGTGACAAGACGCTAGTAGAAGAGAAGTTGGTAGCAATATGTGGTTAGATGAGAACCAGATGAGTGACCCAGACAGTCAGCATTGTAGTTTGTAGGAGGCAAAGTTCCCTATAGATGTAGAAGTTCTTAGTAAGTTGTTGAATCTGTCTCCTCTCCTAACATTTGGGGGGGGGGGCAGGGCAGTTGGGGTTAAGTGACTTGGCCAAGGTCACACAGCTAGTACATGTGTCAAGTGTCTGAGGCTGCGTTTGAACTCAAGTCCTCCTGACTCCAAGGCCGGTGCTCTACTCACTGCACCACCTAGCTGCCCCCTCCTAACATTTTTCTGAATGTGTATCAGGTACTTTGCCTGGCCGGGCGAACCAAGTGAAAGACAGGGAAATCCAGGGCTGTTGCCATTGGTTCATTGTAGCACCTGGTACAAGTCACTGAGCTAATTTTCTCCTTCATTTCTCTACTCCTAAAGTGAGATCGATGATAACTGTACCTTTAGAACTGCCTGGGAATATTGTGAGGGCCCCTGAGAACTGATATGTAGCATTTTACATTTCCTAAAGGTACTTTGTGAATACAAAGGAGCCCTAATATAGTTTTGCTTTTTAAAAATTCTCTTCCCCAATTCTTAATCTCTTCCTTTAAATCCTTTCCTTGTAAATAAACTTTTTTTTGTTTCCAAGTGATATTGCCAAGTATTGAAAGAACTGCTGTAACTCAGTAGTTGACTGAACCCTTAAAAATCTTGTCCTTTGCTCATCTTCACCTGCTTTAGTGGTAAAACAAAAGGCTGAAACAACCTAAAGCGCTAATTGTCAGTTTGCTGTGTAAATGTGAATTTTCAGGAACACAACTGAACTTTAGAAGTTTGACAGCTCAGACTTGTGGCACGATAGTGAGGCTGATGGTAAAATGGGACTGATTTCTAGGTGTTTATAGGATTTAGAGATCCCATTATCCAGATATAGAAACTAGGGCCCAGAGACGAGAAGTGACTGGCCCAGGGTCCCACAGGTCCTTGGATCAAAAGATGCCTCTGAGATCATTGACTCTAACTCCTGGCTTTTATAGAAGAGGAAATAGGCCCATCTTAATGTGAAGGAGGCTGCTTTCAAAGTGATGTTCTTAGAGAGAGTTACTTGCTAAGAGTTATAGGAATGAGGATAATAGCACCTACCTTACAGGGTGCTTGTGAGGATTGGGTGAGAGGATTTTTGTTAAATGCTTGTACAGTGTCTGGCACATAGTGGGCTTTCTTAATAAATGTTTATTCTCTTTCCTTCCACTTCCCTGTATCGTATTCCTTTCTGGTTAGAGAGAGGGAAAACTTCTCCTTTTCTTGCTTAAACTCATTCATGCTTCCTTGGCATGTTACCCTCTAGACCTCAATGGGGACCAAGACCCTAAGTGGAGGTTGCCACATGAAAGAGACTAGAGACCATCAGGTCTCTTCGGCTTGGGAAGACCACGGCTGGGAGGGAATGGAGGTGAAGGATTTGGCCCTGGAAGTGACCGTCAGTCATCAGTCCAGGGATTCTTAGCCTTTCTGAATGTGTCATGGACTTCTTTGGCTGGTAGTCTGGTGAAGCCTATGAGCTCCTCAGAAGTGTTTTTCAGTTCATAAAATCCAGAGAATTACAATGGGAGGCAATTATATTGAAATACATTTATTAAAAAAAATTTGTAAGTTCATGGACCCCTGCTTAAGAATCTCTGATGTAGTCCAACCCTTTCATTTTATAGATGAGGAAAGTAGGCCCAAAGGGGTTACATGACAAGGACATACAGGTATTAAGTAACAATTAGGATTCAAGCCTAGGCCTTCTGACTAAATCTGGTGTACTCTCCATGTACTCACTTTGAACACAAGTTAGTGTGGGTGTGCCCACCTAATCACTGAGAAGGCCCAAAGCCTAGGGAACTGAGGTGCTGAAATGTCAGGTCTCCTCTGCTCTTTCTCACCTAGGAGGAGTTCTGGGGGTGGGTATTGGCTCTCTTTCCTTTTCTGATCTTGAGTTTGTGGCTTGGCCACGCTTTCTCTCTGACTCCATCTTGAATAAACAGTTTCAGGAGAATGTGTCAGTCTTGGGAATTATTGATTAGGGGCTGTACTGCTCTAAATGTAGCAGCATCCATTTAGGACCGTGTCCTACTTAGATGGAAGCACATATTCTTACATCTTTCCCTCTCCTGTGAATATGTTTGAGATGAAAACATTTGGTTTGTGTAATCATGCTTTCATAAAGCAATTACTCTTTCTAAATGATTTCTAATGTTGTCCTGGAAAGGTGACAAAGCTGAGATATCTCATTGTGTGCTTTATCTCTTTCAGAACTTTTCCTTCAGCTGGAAGTAAGTACCATTGACCTACTAGAAATGTAAGTTCTTTTGTGACTGGCATTTTGTTCTTCTAAACCAGGTGCCTATTCTTTCAGAATTTTCTAGAAGCCTTTGCTGTCTGCTCAGCAGGTTATCATAGGGGTCATGTAATGAGAGTTCACACACCGAGCTTTCATCCTCAGTACCATGGGATTGGATGCTTGATCTCACTTTAGTCATTCCACCTTTTTATTCTTGGTTGGTGGGCTTTGCTTATCATCAAAAAGGATTAAGAGAGTTGCTCTCCAGTTTTAATTACCTAATTTTAGGGACAGTTGGAATCTGCTTTGAATTGTAATGTGCTTCGAATTGTAACAGACTGTTATTCAGATATGTTGGTTCTCCATCAAGCCTTGCTTTTAAAGTAGTTCTGTGGGTCGACATACAGCTGAGGTGCTGAGGGCCATCAGAGAGACTGCTGCATTTATTCCTTTTCACCCCTTGTTGTGTTTGCTTGCTGCTTGTGGGAAGGGCGCTCAGGGTTTTAGCATTGGCATGTTGTACGTAAGGGTTCCAAGCTCTGTCTCACGTACAGCGTAAGCTGTATTTATCATCACGGTTATGACCTTGTTCCTGGGTTTCTGATTCTCTTCCTTTACAAAGTTAGCAAAGGAGTTTTATAGATGCTGAGGGTTTTCATTCCAATGTCATTTCTCTTCCATTATATCTTAAACTTATTTTACCAGATCATAAAAGGAAGCCTGGCTTCCTTTCATTGTTCACTTTTGGACTAAACTTGAATATACGTGTTTAGTCATTTTTCCTTTTTGAAAAATGTGATTTTTTTTTAAAAGAGATTCCAAACTTAGGAACCGTCAACAAAAACATTCAGCTACACAAAATAAGACCATAAACTTCAAATTAGTACCTTTTTTGAGTGCAAAAGCATGCTATATGTTCCTTATTGTTTTTTGAGTAACTTCTATAATGTCTTTGGGTCAAACCAGTGAGTCTGTGGGAACTGATGTATAGGAAACTATTCAGTGAAAGATCTGTTTCAAAAAGCATGTGACCAAATCTAAACAAAAGCTGAGTGCTACTCTTCTGATTTTGACTGGCAGACCTGCGGGCAGGTGGGTGGCTTGGTGGGCAGCGGCAGCTGCTGTGTGGATGGAACCAGCACGGAGAGATGGAAGTGGAGGACCCGATCTGTCAGGGAGAGCTGGCCTTAGGCTAGCACGTTGGCAGTTACTACCTTCCTCTCATCCCCTGTTCTTTCACCCACTCTAGACAGAACAGGTGGAGAGGAATTACATTAAGGAGAAGAAGGCTGCTGTGAAGGAGTTTGAGGACAAGAAGGTGGAGCTAAAGGAGAACCTGATTGCCGAGCTTGAGGAAAAGAAGAAGATGATTGAAAATGAGAAGCTGACCATGGAGCTGACAGGAGGTACGACAGCAGGAAGGGAGATGGCCCAGGAGTGACTTAGCCTCCCTCTCCAGTTTTATTGCTTTTTCTTTTGTATCCTCTTCATTGTGGTATTAGGTTCCACCATCAGAATTACTGGCCAGAAGGAGGCCAATACATTCTCCTGTGTTTATACAGCCCCTGTGTTGTCTGCTCTTCTTTGCCTTGGGAAGAACATTGCATTTGAGGTTAGAGGCCCTGGCTTTAAATCCCATTTTTCCTGACTTACCTGTGTGGCCTTGGGGAAATGACTCATCTTCTCTGTGCTTCAGTGTCTTCCTCTGTAAAATGAGGAAATTGGATAAGAATTAGGGATTCTGAACCTTCTTTTGTATCACAGACCTGTTTGGGCACTTTTAAGTGCGTAAAATACATAGGGTTATATAAAGGGAAACATTATATTGACACTTATCAGAATCTTGTGGGTTTTTTCTCCCTCTCAAAAACAAATTTCTGGACCCCAGATTTGGAGCCCCTGGCCTAGATGATCGATCCAGTTCTAAACCATAGAATTATTCCTGAGTGTCTTAGATGTATCAGTCCATGGCCTTGGGAAAGCCTCTCTTTTCATCGTGAAAGTGGTATAGGAAGTCCATCTACCTTAGGGCCCACATGGGAGTCAGTACCATGGAAAGAACAGTAAATTGGAAGTCAGAAGACCTGAGTTCAAATTCAACCTTGGATATGACTTAGCTCTTTGGTCTAGTCACTTCCCTTCTTGGCCTCAGTTTTCACATCTAGAAAACCCAGATGTTCTCTAAGGTCCCTTTGTGGGCAGCTAGGGGGCACCATAGTGCAAAGAGTGCTGGGCCTGGAGGCAGAAAGCCTCATTTTCCTGGGTTCAAATCCAGCCTCAGACACTTATTAGCTGTGACACTTTACTGTGTTTGCCTGTATTCCTTAAAGTCAGACACAGCTGAAAATGACTGAACAACAACAAAGTCCGTTTCAGCCCTGGATTTCTGTGACTTCTTACTAGTCTGTAGACTAGACTAGGCCCATTTTGCCCATGACTTTTATCATGAATTGAAAAAATAAAATGCTGTTCCAGCAGAAGGAGCTAAAGCTGAATGTTTTCTGTGGAGGTGGCAAAGTTAAATTGGCCCCAGATCCAGCTCCCTGCCTCCTCCTTCTAGGATTTATTAATCTACATATGGGAACTCAGCAGGGTGTAGGCAAGTTTAAGTGAGAGGCAATAAGGGCTGACTCCCGTCTGTTGCCATATGTAGACTGATGAATCCTAGAATGATACAGGGCAGGAGCTGGCTCGAAGTTAGTTTCTTGCAACTTGGCATGGTTTCACTTTGGAAGTCCTACAAGAAAAGTTAAGATTGGAGTTTTAGGTCTGGCTTAAGCAGCTAAAGTGATAAGCCTTTCTGTATGTAAGGCATTCTTTAGCAGTCCTGGCTAGAATGTGTGAATGAATGCTTTGTTATTTTTTTAAAGCCTTCATTCGGAGCCAGGCCATCTCACTTGCTGTCTTTGTGATTGACTTTGAAACCAAAAGGAGTCATCGAAGCTTTATACCCACTGGGTGCTCCATGCCAAGACTCTTACTTTAATGCATCCGTATACTGTCGATCTCAGTTATACAAACTTGATTCCTAGCTTGATTCCACCTCCAGAGGCATGTTAGAGGTGCAGAGTGGTTGGGCCTCTTTGAAAAATTGATTCTATAATGGATTCCTTACTGAAGGGTTTTGCAAAAGAAATGACTTCTCTAGATGCCTTTCAGAGAGCCCACAGTAATCTATCTTGTGTGTGGGTAGTCTGGAGAGGGAGCTTTGAGCAGCAGTCCCTTATTTTGTACTTGCTAGAATGTTTTTTTAATTAGACCGATAACTGTGCTGGCCCTATCTGTTACCCAGTTTCCCTGCCTGTTTCTCAACTTGCACCATTTTCTTTGCCTGTGGTTAAGGCTGGCACTGCTACATTATCGCTCTCTGCTCTACCTACCAGATGTTCATGTGATTTCATTAGGCAAGTGGGAAATGGAGCTAGCTCATAGACTCTCCCCTTCCATCTGCAGGGAGGAGGATTATCATCTTACCTGTGATTTGGCATCAGGATTGTTGAAGTGAGAGATGTATTGTCAGGCCAGGGAGTTCTGCAGCTCCTGCCAGATTCCAAACTGGGTCATGGGGCATCCTCAGTGACTGAGAGGATGAGTCCAAATGGAAACAAAAGACACCTGGAGGGGCATCATTTTTTACTCAATAAAATAGATTACAGAGGCACATTTGAATCCAGGCAGGGACACTAAAAGTACCAATTTCTTTCCTCAAGCCATTTGGTACCCTTGGTGTGGAAGGCACTGCCAAGGTAATAACTGATTGTCCCAAATAAAGGTACTGGGGCCGGAAGGATAATTAGCCTTTCCACAGATGGTGCTGCTATGGTATTGAATTAAAGGCCTGACTGCATGCCTGGAATTGAGTGACTTGTCTCACCTTTATGGACCAGTGCCATCCTTGTTCTGCTGAGATCTGTCCAGAAGAGAGATTTCCTAAAAAGAAGGCCTTTACTTGTGAATATGAAGAACTCTTTTTTTTTTTTTTCCCAGAAATAACTGGGGTTTGGAGCTGGCTTAGATGACCTGCTCCTTTGAAAGCTGAATCACCAGGGTATGGCTTGCTCTCTTAGAATGTGGTCTTGGTGACTTGATCTACTTGAATCCATTGACAAATATTTGTAGCACAGATTACATTGACCCCCCAAGCTTTCTGCTTAAAGGAGTATGGGGAGTTTTGCACATTGTGTTGGAGATATACAAAGATGAGATGGATTTTTCATGCTGTGTGGAAGGAAGTGAATTGAATCAAGACAGATAGAGGCCCTTGGCTGCAGGTCTTGGACTTACATTGGAACAGGGTTCCTGAAGCAAGCAGTGAAAGCTTGAAAAGATATACCTTCTATTTTTCAAACCCTTCTTTCGTGCTCCGTAGTTGATTTTTTTGGCCCACTTTCAGTTGTCATCCATTTCTTTGTCACTTTGGATATTTGTAATCTTGGCTCGTTCATCTCTCAGTTTCCTATGTAAATTCTTTGTAATCATAGCCTCTAGGTGATACTGTAGAGCTAAGATTTGTGGGCTTTTGTAGAGTGCCTTCCCTGATCTTGTTTGATCTTCTCAGTAA
Organism: Trichosurus vulpecula; assembly: GCF_011100635.1. Classification (NCBI taxonomy): domain Eukaryota; kingdom Metazoa; phylum Chordata; class Mammalia; order Diprotodontia; family Phalangeridae; genus Trichosurus; species Trichosurus vulpecula. Next base: position 26,169,542 of record NC_050573.1, on the reverse strand, counting down.
CACTGTTAGAAAGGTACCATTATCCCCACTTTATAGATGAAGAAAGTGGGCCTTTGAGAGGTTGAGACACTGGGCTGTGGTCACACAGTTTGGTTGGTGATAAGATTAGAACTCATGTCTTCCTAATTGTTAGGCCATTTTGCATTGACCTCCTGCTTCCTTTTTATCACACTCTATTTATTACAAAATACTTAATCTGTGTTATTGCATTGATCCTCACAATTTGGGACCCTTGGAAAAGCCAGGATCACACAGCTGCCCCAGGGGCACTAACCTGGATTCCAGTTTTGATCCCCAGTCCAGTGCTGAGCTTCATTAAGCTGTGGGATTTCTTTTGTACTATGCTGGTTCAGGGGCTGGTGTGGCTCACTCACGGGCCTTGGGAGTGGCCATGCTGATGCTGGTGCACAACCTTAAGGTTTTGGAGTATAGCCATATGCGCATTGTTGGGCCTGGTGCTTCCCAGAATAGGCAGAGAGAGATGGGGTTTGAGGAGATTACATAGCTTCAGCAGAATAGAGAGAAAGGCGTGTTTTCCCATAAATAAGGGATGAAAGTGCAGAGAGTTATATGTCTAACCAAATACTTATGCTGTAGAGGCAGGGCGATAAGGTCATAGACTTAGCACTTGAAGGAAGTGGCGAGTCCATCTAAGCTAGCCCCCCTGGTTCACCAATGAGGAGACAAGACCCAGAGAAAGGAAGCTTGGCCAGGGTCCCAAAAGTCATGAGGAGTAGAATGAGATTCAAACTCAGGCCCTTTGCCTCTGAGGCCAGCACTTTTTCCACTGTAGGGGGGGGGAGAGAGAGTGAGAGAGAGCGTGTGTGTGTTCTGCTGCTAATGGGTCTTAAGGAATAGGAGGAACCTATCTGGTGGGTTGGGAGAGCCCTATTAATCTCAGCTATATGGACTTTTTTCATATTGTTTTATTCACGTGAGATTTTTCAGGCATCTGAAAGCTTTGGCTTAAAGTTGCAGAGGTAGGCCTCCTTTATTTCACTGTCGCTAGTCAACTAAGTATCTTCCTAATCCAATACAATAAACATTAATTGCAGTAGTGGATGCAGTTAAAGGGTGTTGGGTGCCACCATGCAAAGACAAAACCAAACAGTCCAGGACCTCAGGAAGCCTACGTTGTTGTGGGGATGCAGCTTCCAGAGAGAAGTGCAAAGTAATATTAGGAAAGGAAGAAAGACTGTCCACAGCCGAGTAGATCTGAAAAGGTTTCAGGTGGAGGCAGCACCTGGGCTGGGCACTGAAGGAACCTGGGATCTGAAGAGGTGAGGAGAATTCCAGGCCTGGGAGGTAGTAAGTACAAATGCAGGATTGTAGAGCTTATCCAGTTAAGCTGCAACAAAGAGTCCGTGAAGCCTAGAAAGAGAGGTCGAGGTCAGATTATAGAAGAATTGAAATGGCAAGCTGAGGAATTAGAGGTGATGATGATGATGATGATGATGGTAGCTAACCTGTTACGTGCCAGGTGCTGGGCTAAGTGCTGTACAGTTATCTCTTGGGAGGTAATTGCTATTATTAGTCTGCCTCTTTTACAGATGAGGAAACTGAGACAAACAGAGATGTTAAGTGACTTGTCCAGAATCACACAGCTAGCAAGAGTCTAAATCAGGATTGGAACTCAGAATTTCCTGACTCCAGGCCTGGCACTGTGTTCACTGTGCCACCTACTTGCCAATAGGGAACCGCTAGAGATTTCTGAAAAGAGGGGCGATGTAGTCAGATGTTAAGAATATGATTTTGGCAGTTGTGTGGAGGGTGGCTGGATTGGGGAGAGCCTGGACATCGAGAGACCAGTTAGAAAGCTGTTGCAATAGTCCAAGTGAAGGGCGGTGAGGACTTGCAGTAGGTAGAGGTTGTGTGAAGGAAAAGATGTTGTAAAAGTAGAATTGACAAGACTTGGCGGTTGGTTGAAAAGCAGAGTGAAGGATCCTTCCGAGGTTGTGAGCCCGGCTGATGGGAATTATAACAGAAACAGGGAGATTTCAAGGAAAGGGTCAGACTTTTTTTTAGGAAAATAAGAATTCCGTTTTGGTTGTGACATCCAGGTGAAGGTGTCTAACAGGAAGTTGGTGTTGGGAGGCTGGGGTTGAAGAGGGAGGTGAGGGCTGGATAACCAGATTTGTCAGCTTGGTAGTTCATGAAATTGTAGATCGTTAAACTCATGAGAGCTGTAGAAGGCCCAGAACAGAGCCTCGGGTATTCCCATGCTCAGTGAGCGGGGGATGAGTGCTGGTTCAGCAGAAGAGACTAAAGATTTTCTCTTTGATCCTGGAGATAATAGGGAGCTGTTGGAATTTGTTGAGTAGAGGGGTGACATGGTCAGATCCACACTTTAGGAGGATCAAGTTAAGGGGGGTGAGATAGATAGACCAATCAGCAGGTTTTTGTTAAAGTAGTGATGGAGACCTGCACCTGGGTGGTAGTGCTGGCATAGGAGAGAAGGGGGCCTGTATGGGGGGCTGTAGGGAAATGAGGAGTGGGAGATGACTCCTAACTTGTGAGCCTGGTGAAGTGGTGGTACCTTTTACAGTGATATCAAAAGTCAGGAAGAAGGGAAGGTTTAGGGGGAAAGACAATGAGCTCTGCAAAATGTGGGTGGTATTGATGGTGTTATTATAGGTCAGTTTTTTTCCAAAATTATTGGGAACACGTACATTATCTTAACAGTTCTTTCTTTTACTCTTCTGTTTCTTCCCACCTTCCAAATCCATGCTAGACTTAATCTGTCAGCCACTTGATATCCAGAAAGAAGACCTTTCAGAGCCAAATACAGGCTGATTCCTCCTGCTTTCAAGACATGTATGTCAGGGCTCTTTCTTAGGAGACTCTTTGATGTCTTCATGGAAGGAACATGATAAAGATGTACAGTACTATTTTTCTCATTCCTCTAGTAGCTACTGTTTTCGTGATACATTTTTGGGTTTGGTCATCTCACATGATGCTTTTTTTTTTTCAGGCTAGTGAGTATTCACAGTGTTGTTAAGGTGTAACCAGAATGGCCTTTGTTTTCTTTGAGTGACTCAATTTATCTCAGTGAGCTTTACTAGGTGCTAAGCCCCAGGCCCAAACCCCATTAGGTGTTAATGTAATCCATGTGGATGTGAACATCCCAGGGTCCTAAGGGGAGGGGCCAACTCAAGACCCAATCACCAGAGCCTGAGCTCTGGTGATTCAGATGATGTTTGATTTCTGAAGCCCTATAAGAAGGGAGGACAGAGCCATTTGTGTGGGCCTCTGGAGATGGTGTTGATGAGGAGACTCCAGGCAGCTGTAGTGAAGGAGCCCTCCAGCTTGTAAACCCGGATGTTGAAACTTTGTTGAACTTTGGTAACTATCTGTTGGGACTTGAATCAGACAAAGTCTGTTGATGTCTGTAATTTGTTTGCATTTTGTTTTGAAGTTCAGGGTGCTGGTTTTTTTTCCCCCTGAACTAACTGAATGATATTTGAATTAAAAGTAAGCTTGTCAACCCCTTCACCTTGCTTTCCTTAATTAAGCAGATCGAAAGAACCTGTGCTGTTGGCAGCTTTCTGGGTGCTGGCTGTGGGTGAATCTTATACCCCCACAGAAGCTGCTAGCCAGGTTGTTGAAACATAAGGTCACATAGAAAATGTTAACCGTCGTATGGTTTCTATTTGTGAGCAGCTTCTAGCAAAAGAGAGATTTTTGCAGAATTACATAGTGGCTGAAAAACTAATGCTACTCTGTAGAAATTTAGTCAAGAGACTCCACTAGGAACTACCTGGCCTATAGCCCATTTAGTTTAGTTGTCTCAAAGTACACAGTCTCTTCCAAAAGAGGTTCTCTCCCCCAGTTACTTATCCTTTCTGAGTGCCATCTTACAAACAAGGTTTGAGTATTTGTTGCTTATTTCCCTGTTTCTCACCTGTACCTAGAGATAAGGGCCTACAGTTTTATCCCCATCATCCTTATGAATGCAAAGAGGCACTTTGCCTAACTACCATCTTCTAACAGTTTTCAGCTGTGTAAATGTCCTTTGACATTGTATGGCATAGTATTTATTATATAATCTAGGAGCTGCCTCTTTACTTTAGCAGAATGAACCTTCATGGCTAAATTTGAATTCCAGCAAGCCATCATCTCTGCTTCTCCGCCAGTGTTTTGTTTGAATAATAATGGGCTGGCTTTATTGAGGAATCAAGTTTGGCTTTTTTACAGCAAGTAGCATTTGCTATAGTCAAGAAGCCACGAAAGGTTGTAAAAATAAATGAAAAAAGAAACAAGCCCTGAATTTATTAATGGAGACAAATATAGTATAAAAGCCTCAGAATTATTTATTGGCCAGTGGCCATTAAAAACTGTTGGTAAACCCACTTGTAGGTTCCATTTCCCCTTTTTGAAGGTTGAACAGTTCAATCCCTGGTTTCATCAGTGTACGCAAAAGGATGGCCAATGTTGTAATGGAAGAGTAGGTCTCATTCTAAATTTAAACTTCATAAGCATTGTTGTGCTAAAATCTACAATAAGGGTTGGACTCAACCCATTAATAAACAATCCTGATAATGGTTTGAAGACCTTATAAACTCAGCCTTTAGGAATTGCCATCACTTTCATGCAGGAGTTTGACCTCCTTGTCCATTCCACTTTGTCTCTTAGATTCCATGGAAGTGAAGCCTATCATGACAAGAAAATTGAGGCGGCGGCCGAATGATCCAGTTCCAATCCCAGACAAGAGGAGGAAACCTGCCCCTGATATCCTTGTTTACATAGGGAATAAATTACTTTCTTTAGAAATATTCTGTACTAAATCCTTGTCTTCTTTCATCTCATAGTAGTTGTACATTTGCTCTACAGGGAGTGTTAGTACCTAATTGAAGAATAGATTTAAAACATTGATTCCATGGAGCAAGAATTGACCATTTGTGTCTTTATTTCTAAATGAGCAGTTCTTGACTGTTTTGTGTGTTGTGGACTGTTTTGGCAGTCTGGTGAAACCTGTGGACCTTAAAATCATATTTTCAGATGTGTAAGATGAAACACATAAGATTACAAAGTAAACTGACATACAATTAACAAAGCATTTTTAAAATAAATTGATGGACCCCAGGTTAAGAACCCCTGCTCTTAATCCTCATTTACTGTGTTCTGTGGGTTGGAAAAATTTTTGAAAAGCCTTGTGGGTAAGGAGTTCTTGGTGCTAGCATTGATTTTTAAATTTTAGGTAACTAATTCTGGCTGCCATTTGTTTCTCCAAGTCTTTAAAGTGAGTAGTACCTAGTACCAAGACTAGGGTCTTGCATATCTCAGTGGTCTTTGCCCATGAAAGGTCAAACCAGAGTTAATAGGCTTAAAATGAGAAGTTTCAATTATATCACAAAGCTTTTATAATCAGGTTAGTTGTTGTTTGTTCCCCTCCTCCCCCTTTTTTTTGTTAAGCAGCTTGCCTAGGGTCACACAGCTAGTAAGTGTCAAGTGTCTGAGACCAGATTTGAATTCAGGATTGCCTGTGCTCTATCCACTGTGCCACCAAGCTGCCCCTGTCCTTCATTTTTGATGTCTGTGGTTCTACAACCTTTGGTTGTAGCACAGCACTTTGTGAGTAGCAGAAATTTATTAAGTTGAATTGATTAGGGAATCAAAAATGTTCTGATAAAATCAGCAAGTTACACTTTAAATGTCTTAACTGACTAGATTTCTCTGTGTCTTTGGGAAGCAGAGCACCTACAATTTTTCTTTAATTCTCAACACCCCAGCTGAACTATTTGTTAACAGACGAACAAATCATGGAGGACCTCAGGACGTTAAATAAGGTAGTACTGCTATTTGGTTTCTTGGGAAATATTAGCATTAAGGCTTGAGAAAATGGCTTGCTTCCACTTGATTCATACCCCAAGTTGTATCTGAGAATATCTCAAGTTGATGCCTCAAGTTATATTTGAGGAGATTTTTACTGGAGTTAATTTTTTTTTTTGTTCTTCCTGCAGCTTAAATCACCCAAGAGACCAGGTAAGTGCCTCGTGGGATTGGCATTTGTGTTGTCTGTTGATCCTGTTATAAAAACGTGTAAATACTTGTCCAGGAGTCACTGTAGGGTTGTCTTATTTGATTCATTTGTTTTTCTGAAATAACAGCCTGTTCTCAATCTGCTCAAAGGTACCAAGAGGAGAACCAAAAGGAGACTTTAGTCTTCTCCTCCCTTCCCATTTACTGTTTTACAGATTTTTTAACCTTGTTTATCCTTGGAATTTATTATAAGAGAAATCCGAGGAGTGAGTAGGAAAAGGCTCCTCACTCTTTATATGGCAGACATAAGATATAAGTGTACATTCACCATGCCCATCTGTGTGGTGTAACCAGCAAGATGCCCAGCATTATGAGCTTTCGGGAGTTTAGTGTTAAATATAATTGTTAGCGTTTTGGTCTTTGGTTGTCGCCTTGTAAATATTGCTGTTGCTTCAGGGCCCTTCCAACTCAGTTCTACATTAATCAGTTTTTTAAAGATAAGATGAAAATTCCCCATTTGGATAAAAGAAATAAAAGTCTATCCCTGTGTCATGTCTCTGCACCCTCCCCCTCGCCCCTGGAAGATTTTCTCTGTTGGGTTGCCTTTCCTTGTAGAACATACCTGAATCTCTGAAATCATTGTCAGGGGTCAGGGTGGGGACAGACCTGCGTGAGTCAGTATGGAGTGTATTTTAGACCACTTAGGGCTTTGTGTTTGATAGCCAAAAGTGCTGCTTCAGCCATGCCCTGCACATTTAGTGCCTCTGCTCTGGAAACTAGCTCTGCCTAGTCATGTGCATCTTCTGAAAGACCGTATTATATGGTCTAAATATAGATCACCCCCAATTCAGGCCCTACCTCTAAAATTAGATCTCATTTAAAAGGGGAAGATAAGCTTATGTGTGTGTGCACATGTGCCTGCGTGTGTAGGTATCTATGTAAAAATAGCTATATTTCAGTACAGTTACACAAAATTACTGTATTAAAAATATATTTACCACTAAAGGTTTCTTTAATCCACTAAATATCTTATTCATTTTTGTCATCACTGCTTCCTTTGTCTTTTTCATTTTCCTTTTCGATTGTCATTTTCTTCATAAAGCTGTAATTACAGACTTCACTCAGATTTCATCTGAGCCAGATTTGGGGGGGGGGGGGGAAGTTCAGCCTCCATTTGGACCAGTGTGGTAATTTCATTTTGCTCCATTTCCAAGGCTATTAGAGGAGTTATCCTTTTATCTTATGTAATATTCCCTTGTGGTTTAAGTTTTTCATTGTTAAATGTTCTTCATCAAGCATGTGATCTGGTAACCTGAGCAGTGATTCTGATGGTGTTTGGTTTTTCAGCATCTCCCTCTTCTCCAGAGCATCTCCCTTCTACACCTGCAGAGTCCCCTGCCCAGCGGTTCGAAGCTCGGATAGAAGATGGCAAACTCTACTATGATAAAAGATGGTAGGTGGTGGTTAAAAGAACGCTCATTACTGCTGGGAGGTAGGAGATCCCAAAAGGAACTGAGGGCCAGGGGAGGGAGGAGGAGGGAAAGGGGAATTGGAAGGTTGTTCTGTGTGTCTCTTTGGATTGTTGGTTATGTCTGTGCTTCAGTTAGTTTGGTAGTATTGACCTGGTACTGACTTTAAGTGTAGAGCATAGACTTGGGAGCTATGTTGTGGGCAGTCACTATGAAACTACTTAAAACCTTACCAGCTTCAGATAAGTATGGGTTTTGTTTTTGTTTAGAGGGTGTTTTTTTATTTGTTTTTAGTTTTTTCTTTGGAGAGGCTGTCTGGGTTAAGCGACTTGCCCAGGGTCACACAGCTAGTGAGTGTCAGGTGTCTGAGGCCAGATTTGAACTCTGGTCCACCTGACTCTAGGGCTAGTGCTCTGTCCATTGCGCCACCTAGCTGCCCTCAGATAAATATGTTTAACTAAGGTCAGGGGTCATCACTTTATGTTTTTATAGGATGTGTCTTGGTTAAAGGCTTGCCTCCATTCCCAACATCATTAATTGGTAACAAGAAAACAGGATATTCAGCACAACATTGAAAGGAGCAGTTAATCTCATCAGAGCAGTGTCATAATGAGGCATTTGACTGAATCACATTCCAGTATGGTTTGCTTAGAGGTCACTGACAGGGCATCTTCAAGCTGTGTTGGCGTGGCCTGTGGCACACGGGGTCTTCCTGTCCTGGGCTCTGGGGCCAGACAGACACTCTTCATCTCTTTCAGCAGGTTAGTTTCTTTATTGCCAAAATAAAACAGGGTATCCACCAGTAGTTTAGTGAGCTGTCCAGTATGTGGCCACCCTTTGGTTTCTCTGGCAGCATCGTAAGGAGCCTTGGGAGCGCTTTTGTGGGTTGGGCAGTGAGTGCTCTCCTTGGCACTCAGAAGTCTGGAGTCATCCTCTTTGTGTCATGAACTTGCAGATCTAGACTTTGGCCACCAGGTGGCAGAGGGGGGCAGCCGCACAGACTTAGCGGAGCAGAAGCAGATGACAAATGTTTCCAATCATGAAAACCAAATAACCTTTAAAGAGCAAACCCACACATAAGAACCATCTTCCAAAATGATAAATCTCCCCAGCGTTCTTACGTATGTATGAGTCATAGAGGCCTGTGGTATTTCAGCTGATCATTGTTTTTGTAAGCACGTTGCTGGGCATCTTCCTTCTCCCAAGTTTATCCCAAGACTTTACGAAATGTGTCATATGGGTGAATGATCAGAAAAATCAGAATCTTTCAAAAGAAAATAAAAGTAGACCTGAGAATTCAATTCCCAAGGACAAGTGCTGATGTGCCTGGGCACAAGTCCTGTGGTCAGCCTTGATGGGCTCAGCATGAAGAACCAAAAGAATTTCATCATGACCTCCTCAGATGACAGACACATCTTACATCTTTCACCCATAACTAGAGAAGCTTTATGGTGCTAATTCATGGGTCCAGTCCCTTCCTTTGTCTTTCTCTCTGTCTCTCTCTTCCTCCCTGCCAAACACAAATATAAAGCAGTTCAGGCAAAGCTGTCATTGGAAGAAATGACTAAAGCTTCCCCTGGACTACTCATACAGACTCTGGAATGACTCCGCTCTTCTCACAGGGAAGGCTATTGCCTTTTGAGCCCAACAGCCATTTTAGGGCCATTTGCCTTCTTCCTTCAGAAATAAGCTCCTCAAAAGCATGGGACTTCCAAAACAGGATTAAAGTTTCATTTGCTGCTTTCTGCTGGGTCTAAAGTTGTTTCTCTGCATTTTACATTTTTCCTCTTTGACCCCTTGCACTTAAGATTTCATAAAATGTGGAATATTTCTCTGATGAAAGGCAAGGCTTTTCCCTCTCCTGGCTAATAATGTGTATGTGTTCATATAAACAGCTGCTGATTCTCTCACAAGACTTTTGATGCTTGACTTCTGGTATCATCCCATGGCTTGAAGTTCTCCCCTACCCCTTCTTGCTTTTACTTCAGAAATCAAGATATAGTCTAGAGAATCAACTATATCCTTTCTGATCTTTGTGACATCATTTGGGTCCGTAACACCGTTTTGGGCCTTTATGAACTGTGTTTCTGGGCAAAACGTGTCCCAATGACTTCAAAATGATTGCAATCTGGAGCCCCTGTTTTAGAATGAATAGTCATTGGACAGCATTCCTTTGCTAAAGATGTGCATTCCTTTGTCTTCTTTGCCCAGGTCATTCCACTTAACCACTTTATATACTATTGTAATAGTTGTTTCCATTTTGAGTCATAAGAATCCCTGTCTAAAGTAGTTGATACTTAAAAATCAACAGGATGCAGGGCTTCTCACTCCCCTCTGCCTCCCATTATATTAAAACTGGAGCTGTTAATGTGCACCAGAAATGAAGAAACTCACTTAGCTCAAGAGAGCTTAACCTTTCCCAAATAGTGAATATTTACAGTGAGAACTTCACTTGTCTGAGGCTCTGTAGCTGTAGTTGAAGTTCTTTGTGAAATACAGAACCTTAGTGGCAGGAAATCTAGTTGAATAAGAAATTGAAATACTTGCCTTTCTTTGCCCCCTTCCTCTTTAAAAAAAGATAATGCTGTTCCAAGGGCCCTCCGGTTCCTTTGATGGCAGGTCCAATTCTGTTTGGCCTCTTAAACTAGGCAAAATGTCAGGACACCAGAACTGGTGATGATCAGGTGCAGTCACCATTAATCATACACTACATAGATTCCAGTGCTTGGCAATTTGGTTTTTTGGGTTGTTTCTGCCTTCCTGCAGAATTTAAAGTATTTTTTGGGAACATGAATTTATACAGGAAGTTTGGCAAAGCTATCACTGGAAAAGTCACAAATTCACCTGTCTTTATCCTCTGTGTTCTGAAGCGTTGGGCTTTTATGGCAGGGAGGAATGTTATGTCTTTGCCTTTAAATCTTTTGTGTTCTTTTTTTGCTCATCAATTCACAGGAACTGAAAAAGAAACTTCAGATGATATTGTCATTTTTCATTGTTTTTTTTTTTAACTAGGAAGTTCTTTAAGAAATCTCTCTCTTGTAGGACTTGAAGTGATCATTTCTCTGGAGTAGTGACAGCCTTGGTGGCTTATGCCCTCCCTTATGGAAGCATGTACAATATGTGTTAGTAATTATGGTAGGCATTAAATCCCCTGCTTCTTGTTGTAGCAACTCCTCAAATGGTGGGGATGGGGAGTGGGGGCTGGGGAATAGAGTCCCAAGGTCAAATCTCAGTTGTTACTTTGTAGAGAAGATGGGCCACATTGTTGGTGCTATCCTTGTTCACCTTTCATAGTCAACAGACAGTATTTCTAAGGTAGTTCAGTGTGGTCATCTACTTGGGATATATCATTCAAGCACAGTGGAACATAGCCAAGACAGATTTCCTTGGAATTAACTGGCAGTTTTCCAGATTTGACTGGCAGGCAGACCTTTGCAATATGTAGCATTATTTCCATCCTCCTAGTATTCTTTCTAAAGTGCTTTGATGATAGTATCGTAAAGACTTGTGACTAATTGCTCAAAAGTATCTTTTTTGTGAGGTGTTTTCTTACAAATATGCATTATTTTAGCATTTATTTATAGCTCACTTGTGTACGCCTATGCTTATACTTTGATAGTTTCCCAAATGCAATAATAGGGAGGCTTCCTCTGTGCTGTATTATGGACTACTGGTTGAAGGAATTGTGTTGCTTCTGTGGGATTTGTGGGCTGTTCCTTATGAGAGATTTACTTTTGTCCTTGATGAGTAAACTTCTAGAATGTTCTCAGCCATTCCTCTTTGTTACACACTTGAGACTTTGTGGTGGTTCGGCATCATGACTATCCTGTAAGCAGTTTTATTGACTACTCCTTATCTGAACTAGGTGTGGTTTGTCTAGTTCTCTAGTTGTAATCACTAGCTCAGGCCTTTGAAACTGTTTGGAGACTTTAAAAAGCAATCTGGAAGTTTTATGAGTCTTTTCTTTTTCATGGAGTTGATTAGGACCCATTTCACTAGGAAAGCAAAATAATAAGGACTCATTGTTTTGACATTTATAAAACACTTTCTTCAGAAGACATTAGTAAACTGATAGGAAAGCTGTGGTCATGTCTTTGGTTTAAATCTCTTAGGTAGCAAAATAAAAAGTCATTGGAATGATGTTCCCTACGATCAGTTAATGAGTCAAGGCCCTTCTATGTGCAGGGCACTGTGTTAGGGATACAAAGAAAGGTAAAAACAGGCTCTGCTGTCAAGGTGCTTACAGCCTAGCAGGGATATAACATACAAGCAACTAGTGTCAGACAAAATATATACAGAATATGTGGAATCTGAGCTCAGAGACAAGGAACTAGCAGGTAAGAGGATTGGGAAGGGCTTCTTTCAGAATGTTAGTCTCTTAAATAAGCACACTTTGTGTACCTTTCAGAGCACTGGACTGGCATGAGGAAGACTTGAGTTCTTGCTATGTCTTCCTCTGTGAAATGAGGGGGGTGGATGAAATGATCTCGGAGATCCTTTCTGGCTCTGTAACATTAAATGACTTCACTTTGTGCAGCTTGGTAAGATGCAGAGCTGTATCAGAGGTTGAAGGTTGATTAGAACCAGTGTTTGTGACCAGGGCCAATTGAAAGGTGATTCTCCATGAGAGGATGAATGGGAAGAGCTTCTAGGCTGGGCTGTGCCAGAGCTTGCTCAGTGGAGGTTTCTTACACATGTAATCCAGCAGCTGCTGCTGGATCCTGGTGGCAGCTGCCATGGCCCAGCTTTCAAAGCCTTGCTGTAGCTTTCTGATCCTTGACCTTGCTCCTGAACTGCAGATTCCTTATAAAGGTCCAGGTTGGAGTAGAGTGGGCAGAAAACATAAAAGACTTGGTTGACTGAGGGTGGGGACATGGGGAGAGAAACCTGTTTGTTACACTCTTGTGGAACTTGGTTTTTTTTTGCCTACCTCCTCATTAATTCTTCATTTAGGCAGAGCCAAACTCACTGGAAAGTTGCCTAACCCTACTTTTTGCTTGGAAAGTGGAAGCTTGATCACTTCATACCAAAAGCCTAAGGGCTAAGGAAAGCAGGGTTACGAATCAAAACTTTAGTGTTACGCTCACGGGGCAGGGAATCATCTCAGAAATCATCTAGTTCTTAGATGCAAGTCCTCCTGTTGTTCTAAGTCTATTCTAGATTTATCCTGGCATTGAAAATAACCAGGTTGCCTCAAAAACATTAATTCATATTTTATTTTTGATAGGTACCACAAGAGCCAAGCTATCTATCTGGAGTCAAAAGAGAACACCAAGATCAGCTGTGTGATCAGTTCTGTTGGTGCCAATGAGGTAGGGTGTGTGTGTGTGTGTGTGTGTGTGTGTGTGTGTGTGTACAGTATGTACATGTACGTACACATTTCTTTCCCCTCCTCTTAGAACCCAGACGCTAGCATGTAGACCTTACATTGCAGTCTGTCTTAGCTGTGTGGGTTGTCTAATTAGAACAAAACTGGAATGAAAAGGCAATCAGGAAAGTCAGTCTTCTCACTATAGCCTGTTACCAGCAGGTTGGTAACCCCTGTGTGACTTGCATTGCTAGTAGTTTAAAAAGTTTAAAACTTGAAAAGCTGCTTTGGTTTGATCTTTTATCCGGGCACACATGTTTGCATTGAAATTGATTTTTACATCTCTCTCCTCCGTGTTACTGATTCATGCTAATGCAGGAGAAATCTAATAAAAACTGGATTATGAAATGACATAAGCTTTTTCTATTCTCCCAGATTTTGAAATGGAAAATGCCTGTAAATGTGCCTAGTTTGTGAGATGGTTTTTGACTCAGCAGTTTGGTGCTTTACCTAAATTATTTCTGTTCACCTGGGGCTCAGGATCCCTTTAAGGTCTTTAAGTAAGATAGGTTCTCTCTGAGGGTACAGCTAGGTTTGTACAGGGTATATACAGAGTAAATGGAAAGTCACCCCTTCTAAACATAGCCCTCCTAGCCTCCGCTCACAGGCGAAGTCTGAGAAGTGAGCTGGTGGAGATGCTTCTGTGGCTCTGTCCATCTGACAGATTTCAAGACCAGACGTGGATGACCTCATAGAGGAAGTTGAGGCAAATGGAACTGTTGCTGGAAAAATCATTTACCATTAGAAAGCATTTCATTCAATAAACATAATATCAGCTGTGTCCAAAGTCATTCCCCTCATTATGGTGGGGAGGCATTGCTTTCTTGAAAGCCATCCCAGATTATAAGTTTTGGCAGGTCTTCTCAAACTGGAAAGTATTCAGGTATTGGCCTGGCCATGGATTGTATCTGAGGAGCAAAATGAAACTCCACATCTTTCTCCTTAATCTCTCCTCCCTTACTTTCCTATTTTTGTATAGAAGTTACCGTCATCCTCCCAGCCCCCCAGACCTAGGAGTCATCGTGTACTCCCTGTTATCTCTCATCCTCTGTATCCAAGTTGTTGCCAAAGCCTGTTGATTTCACCTTGGCAACATCTCTCAAACACACTACCTTCTCTCCTCTGACACTGCCACCCCCAGGGTGGTAGGCTCGGTGTAGGCCTTCATCATCTTATACACCTGGATTATTGAAGTGGCTGGAGCTGGGGCTGGGGCTGGGGCTGGGGCTGGGGCTGGGGCTGGGGCTGGGGCTGGGCCTGGGCCTGGGCCTGGGCCTGGGGCTGGGGCTGGGGCTGGGGCTGGGGCTGGGGCTGGGGCTGGGGCTGGGGCTGGGGCTGGGGCTGGGGCTGGGGCTGAGGCTGAGGCTGAGGCTGAGGCTGCGGCTGCCTGCCTGCCTGCCTGCCTGCCTGCCTCGAGTCTCTCTGTACTCCAATCTATTCAGCTTCCATTCAGCCATTAATCCTAAGGTGCAGGTCCAGTCATTGTCATATAACATCCTCTTCCCCCTTCCCCGCATCCCCCAATAAACTTCAGTGGCTCCCTATTCCCTTATATTACAGGAGCAAATACAAAAACCTTATTTGGCATTCAAAGTGCTTCATAACCTATCCTTCTCCCTTCCCCCTTTCTTGCTTTCCAGTCTTTTTATACCTTACTCCATGCTACATATTCTTCATCCAGAGACACGCCTCCTGGCTGTTCCAGGAACAAGATATTCCATTTTTCGAACCCTGGCATTCTCTCTGGCTGTTCCCCAAGCCTGGAATGCTCTCCCTTCGCTGCTCTGACAGCTGACCTCCTTAGCTTCCTTTAAGCCCCAATTAAGATCCACCTTCTATAAGAAGCCTTTTCCAACCCCTCTTAAATCTAGTCCCTTCCCAGCTTGTTTGTACATATTTGTTTGATGTTGTCTCCCCCATTAGACTGAGCTCCTTCGGGGCAAGAACTGTCTTTGACCTCGTTTTGTAACACCAGTGCTTAACACATAGCAGGCCCTTAAATGCTTATTGACTGCCACTAAACTGATCACTTGGTTAAGTTGAAAGGATCTTCACCAGTGGATTGACCATCAGATGAGAGGGTTTATTTGGCTACAACAGCTTATGAAGACTTAAGGTTTGGGGGAGGTTATGATCTATATCAGTAAAAAGGAGTTTTAGCACAATCACTGATGAAATTTTGATACCTTGGAGTATGATGCAAGTATTTATAAGGTACTTTGCTGGATGCCAAGGAAGGCAGACATGGCCACCAGATGCCTACAGAATCAATGTGTTAGTCTTAACACTTGCAGGGACTTTTCTTGGTGATGACAGAGAACAGAAATGTGAGTCTGACAGTCTTATTGTAAAGATGAAATACTTCTCCATTTTATTGACTTAATAGAGCGTCTAAAAGGGACAACAAGGGAAAGGCTTGACCTGGGAAAGGAATGAGCTTTGGTGCGTTTGTGCAGTACTAGTTGAAACTGTGGTAACAGACAGACATTTCTCAACTCTTGGAGTTTCTCCAGCTCATTCTTCAAGTCCATTATGAAGCGAAATTGGAGCTCTGTGCTTTCTGGTGCCTTGACATTGGGTAGGTTGGGTGGAAGTGACAAATAGTGGGAGTGTGGCCAAATGAGTCACTGCAGAGCAGAAGTTTAAAATGGTCCTGCTGTATCTTCAGCCCAGAGCTTTACTTACTAACACTGTCAAGTCTTCATAGGTTTTTTTCCCCTTCTTTTACCAATATAGTTGACTTTTAAAACACCAGCTGCACACTAGCTAATTAATTATATTAAATTAGAAATAGAGAAGAAATTGAGAAATCAGTCTTTTTTTTGAAAACTAGAATAATTGACAAGTGTGTATGAAAATCATGTTTGTGTACATATAGGAGAGATAGAAGTTTGTAACCTGTGTGTCTTATGAAACTCACTTAACACATCTGTCAGTAACAGTGGAAGAAATGCAGTAAAAGGCCTTCATGGAATGTCACTTATTCACCCCAGAATACAGCAGCGAGAGGAGGGTGGAATTTGCCTTTCAGTGGATTCTATGAAGAGTACCACATCCAATTTATTTTGGGGGGGAGGAGACAAAATCACAGTAATAGAAGAGAACAGGTCAGTGGCCAGAATTGAAGCTCCCCAAGTTAATTTCTTTGGTTATTTTCTGACCAACAGCTGAATAAGATGACTAGGAGCCCAAGAGAGCCCTGTGTTTACCAGGGACACACCAGATAGCTCCCTCTTTTCAAAAGCCAGGGACAAGCTTTTTTGGTTAGTAAAGAGTTGTGTTCCTTTTATTTCTAGTTGATTGCTTGTCTCACAACCCTCAAAAGCTGTTCCTAATCTCCTCTCTCCTCAGGCCTCCCACCCTTCTTCTCACCAACATCTTAACTGAGGACCTTACCTCTTCAGTGGGAAGATTGAGGCCATTTGCAGAGAGTGCCTCCCTTCTCCCTTCTACTCATATTGAAACCTTTTCACATCAACCCCATCACCTTCTCTTCCTTTCCTTCAATTTTTTTCTGGTGATCAGGTGGCCTTTTTCCTTGCCACGGCCAACTCCTTGATCCCGCTCCTTTCCATCTGCTTCTCCACAATATCTCCTTGCTTCTTCATCTTCAACCTCTATGTTTCTACTGATTCCTTCGCTCCTGCCTTCTGATTCTCCTGATTCTCCCATTCCTAGAACCTCTTGATTGACCCGATTATTCTCTTTTACTGTTGTCCCAAATTTCTTCTCCTTTTATTTGCCAAACTCCTAGAAAAAGCTGCCTCTCCTACCCCTGTTTTCATTATCTTCTCAGCTCTTGGCTCTCTGGCTTCTAGATGTTGTCATTCAGCTGAAACTGCTCCCTCCAAATACCAGATCCCTCCTCCTGACTGTCTTTTCTCAGTCCTCATCTTGGACGTGTCATGACCTTTGACACTGCCCATCACGCTCTTCTCTCTGGGGTTCTTGTCCTCATTTTCTCCTGACTCTGCCTCCCTGTCTGATGACTGCTTTGGTTTCCTTTGCTGGCTCGTCATACGTATCGATGAATTGCTTGCCTGTAGAATAATAGTAACAGCTAGCATGTGTTTGCTCTACAATAACTCTGCTGGGCCAAGTAGGTGCTATGATTGTCTCCATTTTATAGATGAGGAAACTGAGCCTAAGGGGAGGATTCAAATGAAGGACCAGTCACAATCCATGGTTTTAATATGAAAAGAACAGATAAATCAGAGCTATCTTTAGGAAAATGGAGTGGTTAAATGGCCAGGATATTCTTTGGGCTGAAGAGTGTGAATTATTTTCAAATCTTTTTTGAAGTGTATGGTTACAAATGTATTATCTTCATCTTAGAGTTTAGATTTGTTTTTTGTTTGAGTTAAGTCAAAGGGCCTTTGTCCATCCTAGGTTCCATGATATTTAAGACCTCATATATCTTTTTTTTTTTTTTAAAGAAAAAACTATGAAAGTAAAGACCCACTGTTTGCTGCTTTTTTACTCATATAAGTTCATCAAATAAAGACTGGTCACAGTTCTTCTGAACTAGAGAAAGTCCTTTGGACAAACAAGGGCATATGGCAAGCAACCAGTGAAGAACTGCACCTTGTGTTTCAGAGGCTAAAAACTGAACAGGGATTGAGGTGAACTGTTTAAGCAAAGGGACTGAGAATGCTTCGTCACCTTCTTCCCTAAGATCACTAAGAGGCACTGACTATTGATCTTCAGAGCAGTTCTTTAGTTAGCTCTCTCAGCTTCCCTTCCCCAGCGTTCCCGGGTCTCACCTGGTGATGTTTCTTCTCTCCCCTCCCACTTTGTCTTGCAGATCTGGGTTCGGAAGACGAGTGACAGCACAAAGATGAGGATCTACCTGGGGCAGCTTCAGCGAGGGCTCTTTGTGATCCGCCGGCGTTCGGCTGCGTGACACCCTCCCCTCCCCCACCGTGGCTTTTCCTCAAATGGCTTTTGGTTTTGGTTTTTGTTCTTAAGAGAAATTAAACTTACAGGGAATAATAGCAACTCCGCCTTGGAAACGGACAACACTGTGTTACGGATCCTGCAACCACTTTTGTGGCTGGCCACATACTCCTTGGATTAGTTCTTGGCCCTTCCACGCAGCCACCACCTTGATCTCTTCCATGCTTCACCTTGAGACTTTGTTACATTCAGAGGAGACACACGCACACGCGTGTGCGCGCGCACACATATACACGCACGCAGAAAGGGAATCTTTGTGTATGTGCATGCGTGTGCATGCATGTCTGTACACATTGGTTTTGGTTGATGAAAAATGGTTTCAGATGTCTTCATGTGTTTATACTCTTAAAAGTGGAGGTCAAGGTGGTGGTGGTGGGGGAGGTGTGGCAGCATTTGCATTTTCTTATAGTTTAATGTTTTGCATATGATCCATGCAAGTCACATAGCCTTGTCCCAGGTCAAGAGCTAGATTTGCTATTTCTCCAGCAGCCTCAGGGCAGAGGTCTGAGCAGGAGATAAATTCTCCTGGTTCTCAGCTGCCACTGTGAAATACTTTCTGTAACAGCTGGCACATGCCAGCGATTCCACTGGATGAGCATCTAAAGATTTGCCCGGGATTCCAGGTGTCCTGGAAGAAATGGGGAGAAGGTTAAGAATTCATAATACGTTGATGTTACCATCTTTTCAATAACATTTAATCCTTGGTTAAATCCCAAGACATTTGCAAGCTTTTTTAAAAAAAGATTTGGACAAAAATATCCTTTGGAGAAGACTGTGTCTTGTTAGTGTTTTTTTTCCCCTAACCGCAAATAGATGAAGAGGGGTGCATACTGAAGTCTTAGGTTAATTGAGTTGTCCACAAATAGAAGGTAAAGGAGACTGTTAGCAATGGTGTAATCACTGATAGGTGTACTCCCACATAAAATTCAGGATTATTTCCTCTTGCTAATTCAGTTATAGCTCATTGACCATTCTGGAACAACTAACAAACAGAAGAGACTTTTTTGGAGGATCGTGCTCTTCGATTCCAACAGGGCTGGCACAAGCTGAAACGGAATTGTCCCTGCCTTGGCTATTGGTGAACTTGGCCAGATGGAATCCAAATGCCACACTGTACTTTATGCCCCCCATCATTCTCCACTCCCCACTCTGTTGTCTCCTCCCCCCTCCTCTTTTGATAACTGGAGAAATGACTCAGTAGTTAATAGTATTTTCTATAATAGTGATGTCATTTTGAATGTTTGTAGTGACCTTGACATTAGGACCTCAGAGGCAGTTAGCAGCAGGAATCATGTGTCCTACTCAATCTGTTTGTTGTAAATGGTTTCATTTACCCTGAGGGATTCTTGTTGACCTCATATCTCTTGATACACCATGGAAATGACTTTGGGATTAGAACTAGTGTAATTACCTTTGTTAGGGTGTTAACTTCAACAGAAACTAAGGATACTTGATTTGGAGTGAACATTTATAAAGCTTTATTTTCAATATGATTTTAAGCCCATTTTCTCTTCATTTTCCTTGTTTCCAAAAATAGGATAAATGAGGCTTTTTCAAAAAGTTGTTGGGGTGTTTTAAAAAAATGCTTCTCAGTATTGATTGTGTCATGTACCACAATCGGGCATTAGCCCTAGGTCGGCTTTCATTCATCAATCTCCCTTTGGCTTGTAGATCCCCAGGGCCAGAATTGTAGCACAGACTGGTCTCTGGCACTTTGTGGTTGTCAAGAACTTCTCACACTTGAATTTTCAGCTTTAGCAATGCCACTTGGTTCTCATGGAAAAATTGGTCATTGCCCCCAAATAAGTAACGTACTGTGCACGACTGAACCTTTTGGCTATCGGAGGGCATGGGTCGCTCAGTGTTTTACATTCACACAAAACATCTCTTGGCAGTTTGAACAAGTGGGCATTTTTTTCTGCGCATCAACAACAGCAGTAGCAAACCTCACGAAATCCAAAATACCAAAGTTTGGGTTTTTTGTAGAGAATTGTCCATGACTTCTCCCAGTGCCCACTGCCGCATGGAGAGCTGCCTTTTCTTTTTCTTCCATCAGGGGGTGTTTCTGTACTTTTGTAACATGACCAATTTAAAAAAAAAAGTCATGCTTTGAGAAGTTGTATATGCCCTCTTCCTTCTGTAACTTTGAAAACCATTGAGACCAATAATAATCTGCTATCTCCATCATCACTTTCTTATGCTCCTTGAGCACCCTAATGTCCCATAATAGTTATTTTATGACTCTTAAGCTCACCTTGATCACAATCTAATAACTTTAAAGTGGGCTTTTGGAACACAGTGTACTAACTTGTTTCCCCTGCCTCCAGAAAGTTCAATTCGTATTTAATTTAAAAGTCTGTGATTGTTAACCAAGGAATTTTCTTGTAGTACTTCAGTTGCTCTTTCTGGTGGTTTCTAAGATATCCAGATGTGAGAACGTCCGTCTCAAAAGATGGAGATCATTCTGTGATTGAGAAAATTTGTCAAAGGGGAAAGATGGATAGGCTTTGGGATAGAGTAGAATTATGAGAGGAAGGGAGGTTTCCATTAAGACCCACTTGCCTTGATCAGGGCCTTCAACTCCAGACAGCAATCACTGTTGTAAAGATCTAGGATTATGAAATGCCTAGCCCCTAGATCTCCAGGTTAACTTCCAAGTTAAAATTATTTCCTTCAAATAGCTGGCTTCTTTAGCACTTGGCACTTTCAAAAAGATCAGTCCAAATAATTCTGTTTTATGGTCTGTGTGAGAATGTACGTGTGTTTTTGTCAGGCATACCTGCCTGCAATATTGTAAATAGCTCCCTGCTACAAGTCTGCCTCTATGCCTGTTGCACCCCTAGGTTATGTCCTTTAAAGTGCCAGTGTCTTTTTTGAAAAAAATTTCAGATAGCTTTTTGTAGCTGTACCAAAGCCAGGATGTTTTAGGCAGATTTGTGGCATTTTTGGTACCTGTGTTTGTGAACTGTTTACCAAATAAGTAGCTGTAATTTTTTTGGTTGCCTTAACTGGGACAAAGGTGAAATCTTGGTGGCTTATGTGCAAATGACGTAAATGCCATGCAGTGGGCTTCATTTTTTGGGGTGTGTTTGTGGTTTGATCTTTGTGAAATGCTGTTTGGAACCCATGGTAGCATGTGACTCTCCATCTTTGAAGAGTACTGAGCAGTGGGTGGGGAAGGGGAAACTCTTCCTTTTAGGAAGCAGCTTTTAATTGAACCCTAAAGAAGAAAGCTAAGTTTTCTTATTGTAATATCTCCCTAGTCCTTGATTGTTTACCAATTTTGTCAATTAAAAAAAAGTTACCCTACTCATTTATTTCTTGGATTTGGGAATCTCACTACAACAACTGCTTTTATGCCAATGTGCAAAAGTTCAAACCACTGTACAGACCAGAAATGACACACAAAATTGCTGCAGTTCTGACAGACATGGTAGACATTTTATATAAAAATCTTTAGTGACATTAAGTGTTCTTTGAAAGATGAATGTAAATGTAAAACTTTTTTTTGTTTTCTTTTTTCCCCCAATAACAAGTGTTCGAAGAAGACTAATATGTAGTCTGTTACTGCTGTTGTATGTAACTTGAGATTTTCAATTTCATGTATACCAAATGGTGGGAGAGCCACCATCCAGTGCTTATCAGATCCAGTTTGCCATTGACTTCTCTGGGAAAGAGTTTGGAAGAAAATGATGTTTGAACATTGTTGGGTTCAAGTGGGAATCCAGCTTTGTGCTTTTTTGTCACTTCATGTTGCTTCATGATTCCCAGACCAAGAAATCTGACCTTTAAGTGCAACAAAAGCAGCATCATTTAATGCTTTTCAATTAGTGGAGGGGGCAAGAGACCTTAGTAATTAATATTGAACTTTGGTGGAAAGCACTATGTACACTAAATAACGTTTTGGAATACATTGACTTAGTGGAATATTCTGGTTAACAGTTCTATTATACACTTTAAAGATGACCAGTTTTCAAAGAAATTAAATATGATAAAATACCCAAACCATAATATAACCTTCCTTTAATTATTAGACAAAAACGTTGCTTCCTGTACTTTGGTGGTCATGGTAAAGGCTAGCAATGATAGTAGTACTCAAGAGCATTCCATCCTGTTATCAGGGTATTTATTCATTTGACAACTATTTATTAAGGACTATGCACACTTAGTAGAAGATGTGACACAGCCCCTGCCTTCGTGGAGATTACAGTCTTGGGAAAGGCCTCAAAGCCATGTCATGAGGGTGAATTGGAGGAAGATGAGACTCGAGAGTGAAGAGGTGAGTATTTGAATGGTGACAAAGGGAATCCTGCTTACCTGGCTTGGCTGCCTAGAGGCAGGATCAGGAATAGTAAGTGGCTGTTGTAAAAGGACAATTTTTTAGATTTGCTTAAAAGGAGGAAAGTCTCATTAACCATGAGTGCTGTCCATTAGTGCAATGGACCACCCTCAGAAGGTAGGTTTCCCCCTCAATGGAGCTCTTCAAGAACTGGCTGGAGCCCCTTGTCACAGATGTGCTAGTTGGGCTTCTTTGGGGATTTTGATCAAACTAGATGGTCACTGAGTTTCCTTCCAGTTCTCAAATTCTGTTGTTCTTTGAAGTGGATGGCACATAATTATACTGTATGTTGTAGCTAAGTGATTGCTTACAGAATAAAGTTTTTTTTTTTTCATATTTGGAGGACCAAGTTGTTAAAGGAGACAAAAAGAAGGCATCTTAGAGGAGGTGAAATGAGTTACACTTTGAAACAAGGGTTCTTAACCTTTTATATGGCAGGCTGATAATAACTTGGGAGCTCCACAGTATAATGTTTTGTTTTAATTTTATTCATTTTTTTCAACTTAATTTATTTTTAATATTCATTTTTTTAGAAATGTTGAGTTCCAAATTCTCTCCCTCCCCCACCTATTGAGAAGGCAAGCAATAGGATATCAATTATACATGTGAAGTCATGCAAAACATTTCCGTATTAACCGTGTTGCCAAAAAGAAAAGGGCAAGAAAAATAATATAAAAAAGGTATGCAGCACAATCTTTTTAAATGCATAAAATAAAATTCTTAGACTTAACAAAGGAAAGCATTTGTGCTGACCTGTAGTTTTCAATAGATTAAAACAAGTTTGTGGATCCCAGGTTAAGAATCCCTTTTTCAAAGGAATGGCAGGGATTTAATAAAAGATATGTGTGGTGGGGAGTAAGATGCTCCAGTTAGAGCAAAGGTGTTGGAGGCTAGAAGAGTGCCTTAAGATAGTGTTTCAGTTGGAATAGAGCAAAATAATAGCATTTACACAGTGCTTTAAAGTTTCAAAGTGTTGTAAAGGTATCTTATTTTATCCTCATAACAACTCTGAGAGGTGCTGTTATCAACATAGCCCCTATTTACAGAGGATGAGAGTGAGACAGACAGGGTAAATGGCTTGTTCAGAGTCATGCAGCTCTTAAAGTGTCTCAGGCAAGCTTTGAATTCAGATCATCCCTGACTCCAGGCCCAATGTTCTATCCACTGTGGCACTCTGATGTCTGTGGTACATGGGAGGAAATGATCAGAAGACTGAACAAATAAGATGGTGCCAGGTTGTGGAATATTTTGAATGCCAAGCAAAGGAGTTTAAACTTAGCTCAGAAGAAAGGGAAAGCTGCTGATTTTCAAGTGTAGGTAACATATAATCAAATCTATGCCTAAAAAAGATTATGCCACCTGTGGGTGTAAAGGAAGGATGGTGAAGAGAGTGGAAGTATTAAGACCTGTGAGGAAGCTATTACAGCAGTCCAGGTGGGAGAGTAATGTGACTGGTCCTGTAATGGCAGAGGCAGCTAGATTGCTCAGTGTGATAGAGCGCTGGGCCTGGAGTCAGGAAGACCTGAGTTCACTTTCAGCTTCGGACATTGTGTGACCCTGGGTAAGTCACTTAATCCACCGAAGAAGGAAGTTGCAAACCACTCCAGTATCTTTGCCAGGAAAATCCTGTGGACAGTATTGGCATGTTATGTGGGGTCACAGAGAGGTATACGGCCAAGCAACAACAACCTGTAATGGCAACAGCAGTGGGAAGAGACAGCAAGAGATAGATGCTGTGGACAGCATCAACAGATTGATTGGCTATTAGTCAGACATCTATTAAGCATCTGCTGTGTTCTAGGCTCTGCTTAGTGCTAGATGTGAAAGGTAGAGGGGAAATCAAGGATAACTCCCAAGGTTGTAAACTCAGGTAGCAGGGAATAGGAACCATGATCATTTCTTGACATCTTGATGAGTAGTCCCCTAAACACCAGGTGGCCTTGAAGTAGAAACTCCCGGACTACTATTGAAGGAGAAATAAAACAAATTATTCATGGACACAGTAAAGCAGATGTTCTCATCCACTGTTATTACAACTATTTTTTGTCCAGTAGGAGACTCCTTTAGTTTTTGTCCAAATACATTTCTTTAATAATTATAAAAGTATATGATTACTTCTCTTTGTCACCTGCCCCTGAATGAGAATGTTTTCTTAATATGATAAATAATTACGTAAGTATGATCAATCCTGCCAGTTACATTTCCAATACTCCTCATTTTCCCATGAATGATTCCCCTTTTCTCTAGCCTGCCTTTATCCTGAGTTGCTGCAGAATGCTGCTTGATTGGCTGTGTACTCTTAAGTGACAAAATTCAAATATGTATACTAGGAAGTTAAAGTCATCAGTGAGAGCAATCTGCCTCAGCATGCTAGTTTCTCTGATTTCAGTCTGGCTTCCTATTTTGATGCAGTTATCAGATTCCTGCTGACCAGCACATCTCTCCCAAGAGGTCCCACACAAATTGAATGGTAGAGCCACATACAGAAAGTCAAGTGAAAAGGAGGGACAAGTTTAGAGGGAAAACCTCATTTTGGGCCACTTGAGTTTGAGGTTCCAGTAGAACTTTGAAGTAGTCATGTCTGGTTGGCTTTTGGAGATGCAGGTCTAGAGACAGAACTATCAGGACTGATTATACAGATATGCAGATATTCCTTCAGTAAAGGTGGGAGTTGAAGCTGTGGGAACAAACATTTATTAAGCACTTATCTATGTCCCAGGCACTGTGCTAAGCGCTGGGAATACAGAGAGGCAAAAACAGTCCCTACTTCAAGGAGCTCCTCTTGGAGGAGATAAACATGTATATGTGTGTATATGTATGTGTATATTATATATGTATATATGATACACACACACACATGAAAATCCTAGAGGAGAAGGAATTGGCAGTTGGGAGTTTCAGGAAGGACCTCCTGCAGAAAGTGGGATTTTAGCCATCTTAAAGAAGTCACTGAAAGTAAGGAGGGAGAGCATTCCAGGCCTGAAAGAGAGCCACTGCAAAGACAATAGGATTTGAGTAGATGGAGCACTGTATGCAGCTGGATTGTAGAGTGTGTGTAAAATCTAAGGAGACTGAAAAGGTAGAAAGAGGCCATGTTGTGAAGAGCTTTAAATACCAGTCAGAAATTTGATACTTGATCCTGGAGCAGGGAAGTTGTTGAAGTGTCATGGTCAAACTTACCCTTTGGAAAAATCACCTTGTGATTTTTGATGTGAGCTGAGTTGGGGATTGATTGGATAAGGATAGACTTGAGGCTTGAGGCAGGGAAATAAGTTAGAAGACCAGATGTGTTTTAAAGAAGTGGGAGCGGGGATGAGAGGAGTAGCAGGGTGAGATGAACTAGGTGGTCCTGTGGGGACCCCACAAACACTTCTTACTGGGAGGTGCCAGATTAGATTCCTCAAATGAACATAAGAAATCAACCAAGACAAAAGCATGGTCAGTGAGACTGTCACCAGGGATGTGTGTCTGAAGGGGGAGTTTTATTACCTTCCTAGAATCTGCTGAAGTGGAGGTCAGTTACAGTGCCTTGGCAAGAGGACATTGGGAGTGAAAAAGTCAGCAGTCATTATTATAACTCCATATCCCCACTTTGTACTCAATTGAATCAGGATAGTGCTAGAAGAGGTCTTAGAGATCATCTAATAAAACTCTAATTTTACAACAGAGGAAACAGGCCCAGAGAGAGGAAGTGACTTATCCAACTAATTAGGAGACTTGGTCTCTAGTTTTGGCTCACTAGTACGTAGTACAGTGTTCTAATCAATCAGTCAGCAAGCTTTTATTAAGCACTTACCATATTCCATACAGTGTGCTAAATGCTGGGGACACAAAGTCAGTAGTCCCTGTCCTCAATAACCTTACCTTCTAATGGGAGACCACATGTGAATAAATTGATACATACAAGATACATCCAGAGTACATCTAAGGGGAAGATTATAGCAGCTGGGGGACTAGGAAAGGAGGGAACCTGTAGAGAGTAGTGTTTGAGTTCAGTCTTAAAAGCAACCAGGAATTCTTAAGAAATGGAGAGAGCATCTGGGAACCAAAGAGCAACCTGAGAGGTTCATAAGTCCACCTAGAATATAAGCTCCTTGAGGGCATGGATTGTCTTCCTACTTGTATTTATGTTCCCAGCACATTGCCTGGTACATAATTAACACTTAATAAATCCTTGTTGGCTTGTTGGTTTGACTTTTACTTGGTGAGTGGTAGAGAAATAGGGTTAACAGGATTGACTAAATGTATAGCAATTTCAGGTCCTCTGGAATACTTGCCAACAAAGCTACCCCCTTCACTGAATATTAGAGTAGATAGGCACTATGAATGCAGACTTACAGAAAGTTACAGCAGTAAGACAGGTTGAGATAGAATATTTATTGGTTAAGTAGGAAGGGACATTAGGGGTCATCTAATCTAACTGTCTTATTTTACAGATGAAGAAACTGAAGACCAGAGAGGTTAGGTTCTAGAGGGTCAGGAGTTCTCTTTTGTATTTGTGTCCTCAGAGCCTTACACATAAGTGCCTAATAAATGCTTGTTGATGGATTGATTGCCCAAAGTCACACAGGTAGCAAATAAATGTGACTTTGAACAATTTGGAATTTAAACTCAGGTCCTCTAATGTCAGATTCAGTACTCTTTCCACTTTGTAAGGAAAGGAAGGTAGAGCTGGAAAGTTCTTTGGGGTGCTGTAATTTGTAAAGATGCCCGGGTGGGATGTATGATCATTCCAGTCTATGAATGCAAAATGGGCGGAGAAAGAGGTGGCAGGAGTTGAAGTAACAGATGAGAGGTCAGGTCTTTAGAGGGATATAAATATTGAAGTACTTCAGATTTATAGTAGGGCATGAGGTTGAAAATGATCTGTGAATCAAGTCGGGAGAGTGAGGTGGTTGTCAGTAGGTTCCAGAGATGTCAGTCAATCAATAAACATTAAGCATCTACAATGTGCCAGGCACCATGCTAAGTGTTGGGGATATAAGAAAGGTAAAAGATAGTCTGTCTTCTTCAGGAGTTCATAAACTAATGGGGAGATAATATGCAAATACCTACATAAAACAAGCTATTTATAGAATAAATTGGAAATAATCAACAGAGGGATTGAATTAAGAAGGATCAGAAAAGGCTTCCTGGAGAAGGTGAAATTTTAGCTGGAACCTGAAGGAAGCCAGAGAAGCCAAAAGGGGCAGATGAGGAGGGAGAGCATTCTGTGTATGGAGGTCAGCCAGTGAGAATGCCTACTGTCGTGAGATAGAATGTCTTGTCCAAAGAAACCAATGTCACTGGACCACAGAGTAATATTGGAGAGGATGGTAGAGTGGTGTAAGATGTAAGAAGATTGGAAAGAGAGAGGATGAGGTTATAAAGGGCTTTGAATGCCAAAACAATTTCCTATTTGATCCTGATGGCAATAGGGAGCCTTTGGAATTTATTGAGTAGGGACAGTGACATTGTCAGACCTGCCTGGAGCAAGATCATTTTGATAGCTGACTGGAAGATGGACTGAAATAAGGAGAGACTTGAGGCAGACAGACCTACCAGCAGACTATTGCAATAGCGTAAGGCTTGAGGAGAGCCTGCACCAAGATGGTGGCCATATCAAAGGGAAGATAAGAGAGGTTATGAAAGTGAACTTGATGGGGCTTGGCCACATATGGGATATGTGGGGTGAGTGAGAAGTCAAGGAGGACATCTAACTTTTGATCCTGGGGGATTGAAACAATGGTGGATGGAGAGAAAATGGCAGAGAAAAGATCGAATGGAACTAAAAATGACAAAAGGTCACTGAGGGATGAAAATAGAGGGATGGTTTCTAAGAGGCAATGGGCAATTAGGAATTTGCTCATTTTGTGGACCTGTGAGTCAGAGAGTGGGTAAAAGAGTGGTATCCAGTAGGGAGGGTTTTAAAGAGTTCTGTTCTCAGAGGCAAGAGCTAGATTTCAGTTAAAGTGAGGAAGTTGATGTAATGTTGGTTGAAAAGTTTGAAACGTAGGGGAAAAAGTATCTCTGGGAGGAGAATTCTTGATCAAACAAGGGATAGAGGAGATCACAAAAGATGCAGTAATTTCTGGTTATGTGAAACTGACAAGCTTTTGCACTAGCAAAATCATTGAAGCTAGGCTAGGAATGGAAAACATCCATTGGGGAGAAATTTTTTTATTAAATATCACAGGGGTCTGATGCCCTACCTATGTAGAAGGGCTTTTAAACCTGGGGTTTGTGAGCTTTAAAAAAATATTTTGATAGCTCATATTTCTTGTTGTCTCCTACATTAGCTCGTAAGCTGTTTGTATCTCCATCACTTAGATGTTTGTTGAATGCCTGCCTGACAGAAACAAAAGCAGCCTACACTATCTGTCAGTGTATGCAGCACTTTTACACCCATAGTCCTCCAGTGCTTCAGTGAAAGGATCTTGGGATCATGGGTCTGAGAAATAGAAGTGACTTCAGTCATCACCTAGTCCAATCCTTTAATTTTATAGTTGAGAAAATGGGCCCAGAGTGGTTGTGACTTTACAAAAGTCAAGCAGATAATAAATGAGAGCCAGGATTCAGACCCAGTTCCTCTTGCTCTGAAAGTCCATCCCTCTACTGTGCAAGGCAACAAAGCTCACAGACTCCCCGAATCATAGAATTCCAGTGCAGTCCAATCCACCCATGAAAGGAATCCTGCTATAACATACCTGAGAAGTGGTTGTCTAGCATCTGCTTGAAGACCTCCAGGGAGGGGGAACAGTCCACTTCTCTAAACGCTTTGGGATGCCTTTTGTTAGCACGTTATTCTTGACTTTCAGCTTCCTCCCATTGCTTCTGATTTTAGCCGACTACAGCCAAACAGTCCAAAGTCATATACCTTACTCAGAAGATCCCCTTAGGCCTGAATCCATGGGCTACTCACCATTAATTTGAATGAGCCTCATTCTCCGGTTTCCTATTTTATAGCAGATCAGAAGAAGAAAATTAGAAGGAAGAGGCTCTAGATCATAAACTGACAACAGCAAGAAGTGAAAATTGATGAAGAGGTTGGAGGTTGAGGAATAATTATCAAAGGTGAGCATAAGATGGAAAAAATCAGAGAGGTATATTTCCTCAGCTCTAGGACCACGTTGGGTAATTTAATCACATTGAATTCAGTTTTGATTTATTATTCTTTATGTTTACTTTGTTCTGTTTGCTTTTAGCCTGAAGGGGTTGTGGAGGAATTTCATTGTCTAAGTCATTGTGTTTATGGTTTACCTAGTTCTTGTAAATTCTTTTTGTGTCAGTTCATGCAAATCTCGAGTTTTTATATATTCTTCGTATTCATCACTTGTTACAGGATGGTAACATTCAATTGCATTCATGGACCACAGTTTAGCCATGCCCAGTTGATGCGCACCTAATTAAATTCAAATTCTTTGCTAATCAATGAATCAGTTGACAAGAATTTATTAAGTGCTTGTTGTGTACCAGGTACTATATAATAATTGATAAAGCATTTATTAAGTGCTTACTATGGGCAAGGTGCTGGGAATACAAAAAAAGGCAAAAAAACCAAAAAAAAAAAAAACCAGGGTCCCAGCTCTCTAGGAAATCATATTCTAATGTGGGCAGTTTCTAATGCCGAATTCTAAAGTCACATTCTAATGGGGGAAGATGATACATATGGGGAGCTGGAGAGAAAGAGTGAGGAGAGGTGGGGCTGGGACTTTTCAGCATATGACCTTGATGTGGAGGTGGAGCAGACCAGAGAATGGGCCAGAAGTGAAGAGCTGGGGGTACCATGAAAGAACAAAAAAAAAAACAAACCACCAAACCCTGTCCTCTAGGACCTTGTATTCTAGTAGGGGAGACAACCTGTAACTCACTAGGTCCATGCAAGAGAGGAAGGGAATAAGGACGTACCTGGCATCTACTGTGTACCAGGCACTGTGCTAAAAGTCTACAAAACCATCATATATCCTTGATCAGTAAACTCCAGTGGCTCCCTGTTACTTTCAGGATCAAAATAAACTTCTCTGTTGGGGATTTAAAGCCCTTCAAAACCTGGCTCCTTTCTATTTTGATAGTCATTTCACACTTTGTTCCCCTCCGTGTACTCTAGAACCCAGCTACACTGTCAAGTTATCATTCCTCATGTACAATACTCCATCTTCCACATCCATGCATTGGCTGTGCCTCATCTCTGGAAGGATCTCCTTCCTTGAATCCTAACTCAATATTCCTGGTTTCAGCTCAGATGTCACCTTAAACAGAGGGGCCATCCAAGCCTTTCCCCATTTCCAACCACCCTGCCTTCTTAAATGGGTTAGGTTCTTAACTTGGAATCCATGGACTAAGTACCAAGAGGTCTGTGTATTGGCAGATGTTAGGGTACCTATGAACTTGAATGTGAAAAAAAAATGACATCTTTATTTCAATATAATTAGTTTCCTTTGGAATCCTATGTATTTTATTTGATGAATTTAAAAACATTATTTTAAGAAGAGGTCTGACACATTAAAAAAAAAAAAACCCTTAAGAATCCTTGCCCCAAGGTTACCTGCCTTTTATTCTCCCCATTAGTAAGTAACCCCCTTAACAGCAGAGACTTTTTATGACTTTTGCCCCTTTTTTGTATCCATGTTTGTTCATTGATTGACTAATGGTGTCATAAATAAAGGTGGCTTCAGAGTGGGGAAGATCTATGTTCAAGCCCACACCGATACATAGAGGGCCGACACATAGGTGACTCTGGGTTAGTCACAGCCTCTCTCGGCTGCAATTTCCTCATATGTAAAATGAAGAGTTGGACTTGTGGCTTCTAAGTCCTTTCAAGTTCTAATCTTGATCCTAAGTTAGTTTCTTGAACTTGTGTAAAACTTTACATTTTGCCCTATTTAATTTCACTTTTGAATTTAAATTGCAAGCAACGGGCATTTATTAAGTGGCTACTTAGCACAGTTTCTGTTACTTAGTAGCTGCTTAATAAGTACTTGTTTATTATTTGACTTACTGGATTCAACATTCTAGCCTGTCAAAATCTTTTTGGAACCTGACTCCACTTTGTGGCTTTGTGTCATCTGCAAATGTGATGACGTTGTCATCTATGCCCTTAGCTAAGTCATTAGTTACAATGTTAAGCCACACAGGGCCAACCACAGATCCTTGGGGCACTCCGCTGGAGACCTCCTGCCATGTTGTCATTGAACCGTTAATGACTCTTGGAGGAGTCGAGCCCAGATCCTTGAGGCACTCCATTGTAGAACAATTAATAGTTCCTCTTTGAGTCCAGCTATTCCACTTGTCTTGTTTCCATCTAGTTACTTATGTATTAGCCAATAGTTTTCATTTTCTCCTGACTCCAGTCTAGTGCTCTTTCCCCTTTACTGCCTTGCTTCTTACCACTTAGAGGAGGGAACAGAAGACCATTAAGAATAAAAGCAGTAATACAGGAAAATGGCTTTGATCAATTCCACCTCATTTGGTAATAAATGTGAAAGGCCTTGAAGGAAAGGTCGTATATTTTTGGTTAGCTCTTCTTTCTCCTCTCCCTCCTTTCCTGCCCAAATATTCTATCCTTCTGTCCACCCCATCCGTGCCCCAATTTCATAAACTATAAATCTAAATCTGTAGTTAAAGTTGGTGCTGAAAATATTTTGGATTGGAGACATCTTAAATTGTGGTGCCATCTAATCTGAACAGCTATGTATCATTTAGTGGTGTGTGGCTTTACCTTGAAGTCTCTTCCTGAGATCACTGGGATGGAAGAATATACTGCCTGCCCTTCAGCAGCTTCTCACTGCCTGCCCAGCTGGGCTCAGCAAACTGATCAGTGACGGGACTTAGACCTTGTAGTCCATATTCTGTTACCAGGGTGAATCAAGTATCTTTCAGTATAGTGAAGGGAAGTGTTTATACATCCATTCCCTTCCCTCTCATGTCTTGGCTATCTAAGGATTTTCTGTGAAAGAAGAGAAAGAGAAGGAAGAAAAAAGGAAAGGAAGAGGGAGGAGAGGGAGGAAAGGAGGGAGGAAAGGAAGGGAAAGCAGGAAGGAAAGGAAATGAGGGAAGAAGGAAGAAGGGAGGGAAAAGGAAGGAAAAAAGAGGAAGAAAAAGAAGAAAAAGAGATACTTTAACCTAAAATAACAACTTCCTTCTTCTGGAAACAATAGCACCAACCTTTTTGGACAGAATGCCCTGTTGTGAAATATATTAGCTCTTCAATGGACTTTTAGCAGACCCAGTACCAAAAGAGCTTTGAAGTTTAGCATAACAATCACTTATGAGAATAACTGACCAGAATAACTGCTATTATGAGACTAGCAAAAAAAATGTATTTTTAGGATAACCCCTAGGGAAGCAAGCTAGATTTAAAATTAAAAAAAAAAAACTCTTTTGCACAGAACATGCCACCATATGCATGTGGGCGTTTAATAAGTAACATTTGATCCCTTCTCTTAAAAGCTCCGCATCTAGAAAATTACAGCAGCCAGTTTTGTATTGCAAAAAAAAGTGCAATCCCCAGAACCCTTAAGAGTTTCTTTCTCTCTTTTAATCGGGATTATCAAGTGGGTTCCCTCCACTCCTTCCTCCTTCCTATTTGAAGTGTTCAGAGGGAGGCAGGTCAAGGGGATACTTTTTGAGGTATTGTCTGGGTTAGAATTCTCAGGGTTCCCATTCAACTCTGTGATTCCACAAAGTTGCAAACATTTATAAAGTGCCTACTCTGTGCCAGGCACTAGGGATACAGAGACAAGAGTGAAAGTTTCTGTCTTCAAGGGACTTACATTCTACTGGTGGAGGAGGGGGATACAATATATACATAGAAAATATAGAAAATAGTTTTGTTCTTCTTGGACCTGGAGGGGAGAACCAGGAACAATGGCGGGGAGTTCCAGAGGCAGATTTAGATCTCTTTGTCAGAAGCTTCCTAACACTTAGAGTTGTCCCAAAGTGAGCTAGGCTGCCTTGGGAAGTGATGGATTATCCCTTGCTAAGGTCTTCAAGCCAAGGCTGGATGACCACTTGCTGTAGGAAGGTCTCTTGTTTGGGTACCATTGGCCCACGTGGCCCCTGGTATCTTTTCCAGGTCTTACCTTCTGGAATTCCTTTTGGGTTTGATCTCTCTGCCTCCCCTCCTCTGAGATGGCATCACATCATGGTACTAGCTGTCATCTCTTGACTATTTGTCGAATTTTGGTCATGCTAAAATACTGTATGCTTACAAGGTTCTATATAGCTTCTTGTGGGAGATGAACTAGCTAGTTGTCTCTCTTAGAAGGAACATGACCATCCCTGCCTCCTCTATTTCTCTCTACCCTCCGTATGTATACCCCTCTTCCCTAGGATTCTAGTA
The DNA here is from genome assembly GCF_011100635.1 of Trichosurus vulpecula. Classification (NCBI taxonomy): domain Eukaryota; kingdom Metazoa; phylum Chordata; class Mammalia; order Diprotodontia; family Phalangeridae; genus Trichosurus; species Trichosurus vulpecula. Next base: position 26,136,111 of record NC_050573.1, on the reverse strand, counting down.
CCAGGGATTTCTATCGCCTTCCTACTCTTTCTTCTCTCCTCCCCTCCTATCCCTTTCTTTCTCCTCACATCCTCATTCACTTCTCTCTCTCTTTTCTTTCCTATCCCTGTTCTCACTCTTCTTTCTTCTTTCCTCTGCTCCAGTTCATCTGTCTCTGTCTTAAGCTCTATATCTCTCTTTCTGTCTCCACTTCTCTCTGTCTCTATCTCCCACTGTATGTGGAGATTTCTTGTGGGGAACAAGACAGAGGCCACCCTGTTAAAAAGTGGATGTTTTTGTTTCTTATGCAATGAACACTTCCCACATAAGAGAAAAACCTTCCCTGTCCCCTCACTCCATGTACAATCCATGAAAACAGCTTAAGTAAAGCTATCTAATGGAATGATTGGGGCTAACAACTCATGGACAGCAGCCATTCTTCTCTAAAACAGGATAACCATCCACCTGTGCCAGATCTGACCACAGGCAGGCATCCTGGCTCTGCTATGCATGGCATCTAAAAAAGTCAAAGCAGCTTCCGTGATAGAAGCTCATTCCTACAGCAAATAATCTGTTCATTTAAGCTTGTTCCCCTTAACCAATCATTTAACTAAAATCATTTTGATCATCCAGCAAATATCTTCTTTCCCTCCTTTGTCCCTTACTCTTCTCCCTCTGGCTTTCTGCCCCACACCTCTCCTTTGCTCTACAATGGCGCCCCCCCCCAGTTTCTTTCTGTCTCTTGTGTCTATCTCCCTCCCGCTTTCTCTGTGTCTCTGTCTCTCCCTCCCTCCCTCTCTCTCTCCCCATCCCTTTCCCTATCTCTCTCTCTCTCCCTCTCCTCCTTTCTTTGCCTTTCTGTGTCAGTCTCCTCAATCTCTTTCCATCTCTCTGCCTCTGTGTGTTTCCCTCCTCTCTTTGTGTCACTGTCTTCTCTTTCTCCCTCCCTCCCTCCCTCTCTCCCCATCCTTTCCCCTATCTCTCTTTATCTCTCTCTCCCTTCCTCTTTCTCCTTCTCTGTCTCTGTTTCTCTCCTTTCTCTGCCTTTCTGTCTCAGTCTTCTCAATCTCTTTCTGTCTCTCTGTGCCTCTGTCTCCCTTCTCTCTTTGTGTCACTTTCTTTCTCTCTCCCTCCCTCCCTCTCCCCATCCCTTTCCCTATCTCCCTCAATCTCCTTTTCTTTTTTTCTGTCTCTCCCCCCCTCTGTCTAATCAGTATCTTTCTGTCTTTGTTTCTGTCTCCCCCTTCTCTTTGTCTCTGTCTTCTCTGTCTCTCCCTCCCTCTGTCTCTTTCTCCCCATCCCTTTTCCTATCTCTTTCTCTCTCCCTCATTCTTTTCTGTCTCCCTCACTCTCTCTGTCTCTTTCTCTCTCCCCCTCCCCCTCCTTTCCTCTCTCAGTTTCATTATTGCTGGTGCGGTGATTCGTGGCAGTCCTGTAGTGCTGCCTTCCAATTTCACACTTACATGCTCCTGAAAGTATTCGTAAACCAACTTGTATGTAAAACCAATAAAGGGCAACAGCACCCATTCCTGTTAGACAGTAATTTCGTTGAACTCTCTTTTTTCCATTTTGATTGCTGTCCTTTGGCTTTTGGTGCCTTGGGCTCTTACATCATTGACCCAGAGAAGAAGAAGCTGGCAGAATGAGGCTGTGGTGTGTGTGTGTGTGTGTGTGTGTGCATGTGTATGCATGTGCATGTGTGTGCATGCTCAGCAGGCCCCCAAATGGCAGAAAGCTGATTACCAAATTCCTTCTAGCTTTTTCAAAGGGCAGTCAAGAGCTCCATCCAACTTCTCTGCACCTTGTTCACCCAGCTTTTTATCCCCATTGGCATCTCATTTCCTCCCAAAGATGGAGAGCTAATGGAGGAAGCTAATGGGGAATTAGGAGGCCTGAGGTCTGCTTCTGACTCCACCAATGACTTGCCATTCCACGTATCTGTTTCATCCCTCTGTGTGTATTAATAAGAAAAGAGGAAGGATCGTAATCTCATCAGAGGTGAGGGCATCCTTCTTACCCATTTCCATCTAGCACCATTAGGTCCTCTTGGGATCTTGCTATTTAGAGCCAAAATGAACCTCGGGCAAGTCATCATACATCTGTTTGCCTTAGTTTTCTCTCAGTAAAAGAGGAGAATTAGACAATATGGCCTCTGAAGTGCCTCTCAGCTCCGGCTCTGTGATCCTGTGATGATGCTCAAGTCCAAACCCCTTCTTTCACAGACAAGGAGGATGTGGTCCAGAGAACGGAAGGGGCTTCCATGAGATGGCACAGGTTAACCAATCAATTAGCAAATGTTTATTGGCATTGGAGACCAGAGACCAAAGTGAACTGGTTCCTGACCTCAAAGATGGTCAGTCATGCAGCATCACAACCAGGATTCTAACTTAGTTCTTCTGATTCAAGCTCCAGTGACTTCTCATCTATACAACACTGCCTTTACTTTTTCTCAAGGAGATCCTTTTGCATATCATTTGACCCATATGCCTGACAGGCTCTAGTCATCTTTTGCATGGACTATTGAAATAGCTTCCTAACTGGCCCGCCTACCTCTGATCTCTCCCCATTCCCATTCCTCCTCTACCCAGATGGCAAAATGATTTTCCAAAAGAGCAGATTGGAACCATGTCATTTCCGTGATCAACAAACTCCATTGGTTCATTATTATCTGTAGGATCAAATGCAAATTTGTTGCCATTTATATAAAGCCTTTCAAAGCCTGCTCCTGTCCTACATTTTCAGCCTTATTGCACATTACTCCCCTTCATAAACACATGGTGGTCTAGTAAACCTGGTGTTCCCACTATTCTTTTTTTTTAAATAAGTTTGTTATTTAAAATTTATTTTAATTTTTTAAAAATTTTAAAAATCTATTTTAACTTCTTATTTTATTTTTTAGCTTTTAACTTTTATTTTTAACTTTTTAAAAAATATTTGAGTTTTGAATTTTCTACTTCCTTCCAGTCTTTCCCCCACCCATTGAGAAACCATTATGATATCAATTATACATGTCTCCCTATTCTTTATACACAACACTCCATTCCTTGGTACCAGCTGTCTCCCATGCCTGGAATTCACTCCCTCTTCACCTCCTCCTCTCAGAATCCCTAGCTTCTTTTAAGGTTCAGCTCAAGGGCTCCTTCCTCATGAAGCCTTTCAAGTGCCTTCCCTTTAAAATGATCTTTAATCTCTTTTATACTTATATAAGTAAGTATTGCCCCCTCCCACTAGATTGTAAGCTTGTTGAGGGCAAGAATCATTTCACTTTTGTCTTTGTGCCCATAGCACCTGACACATATTAATAATAATACTATTAATAAGTGCTTGTTTATTGATTGATTTCCTTCACTTAGAAATTGTAGAGACCACTTGCTTCCTACTCTTCAGGATGCACCTTCTTTGATTAGTTATCAAGTGAGCACCAGTAACACATTTCTGCATACTGTGAATCTCTGGATTAATTTCAGGGCTATTTGTTCTTGAAGACGAGCCATGAAGAAGTGTTGGAAGTACTCAGTTGGAACTTTGACTTTGGTGTTAGTATGAAGATTTCTAGGAGGAATATAATAATTTACCAAATCCCAGAATATAGAACTGGACGGGGAGGTGATGTGGAAAGAGGACAGGATTCAGAGACAGCAGGACAAAGTGGAGAATGGTAGATTCAGAGTTAGGAAGACCTGGGTTCAAATCCCTCCTCTGACACTTATTACTTATGATACCATAGCCAGGTCACTTGGCCTTTCTGAACCTCAGTTTTCTCATCAGTAAAATGGGGATTTTTAATACTGTTGTGAAGATTAAAAGATGATGCATATAAAATACTTTATAAATCATAAAGTGTCAGGGGCCAATATTTTTATCTAGAAAGAAATGAATGTGTGTTCTAAAGTGGAATGAGTTTCCTTGAGAGATGATTGCAATTGATATTGAAGATCCCCTCACTGGAAAATGTTCATGCTGAGATTGGATCATTCTTTGTCAAGTGGATTATTATGGGAATTCTTTTGCATATGAATTGGACTAGATGGTCACTGACTGTGGTCCCTTCCAACTCCCAAATTCAGTGCTTCTGTGGTTCTTTGATATGTATGTGCATTTAAAAAATATGTGTCTATGTAGTTGGTTTTTTTTTTTTTGTGTGTAGATGTTCAGTCATTCAGTCATGTCTGATTCTCCCTGAACCTATGGATCATACTGTCTGTGGGATTTTCTTAGCAAAGGTACCTGAGTGGTTTGCTATTTCCTTCTCCAGTAGAATAAGGCAAACGGGCGGAGCCAAGATGGCGGCTGGAAAGCAGGGACTTGTGTGAGCTCCCTGCCAACTCCCTTCAAAAACCTATAAAAATGGCTCTGAACAAATTCTAGAACTGCTGGACCCACAAAATAGCAGAGGGAAGCAGGGCTCCAGCCCAGGACAGCCTGGATGGTCTCTGGGTAAGGTCTATTGCGCACGGAGCTGGGAGCAGAGTGGAGCAGAGCCCAGCAGGGTGGTGGCAGGGCCAACGAGACCAGGAGCCAGGTGGCGCAGGCCCTAGCGCCCTGAATCAGTGAGCTGTGGCACTTACCAGACTTCTCAACCACAAACACCAAAGACAACAGAGAAGGTTAGTGGGAAAAGCTGCGGGAGTGGAAGGAGTTCACGGTTCAGCCACCACCCCTGGGGCAATGGAGGTGGGGCAGCTACAGCTGCAGTTGCTTCCAGCCCCAGGCCCACCTAATGTGAGGAATTAAGTGGCGGATCAGAGCAGGAGTGCACAGCCTGCTGAAGATCTAAGCCCAGTCTGGGTTGGGGGTTCTTGGGGAAGGAGGAGTGCTGGTGTGGCAGAGCTGGCGCATCCCCCCCCAAACATGGAACATAGAACTCTCTAGTCTACAAGCAGTCATACCCCGCTGAAAAACTCAAGGGTCAAGTTAGTTGGTTGGGAATATGGCCAGGCAGCGAAAACGCACCCAGATTCAGTCTCAGACTCTGGAATCCTTCTTTGGTGACAAAGAAGACCAAATCATACAACCAGAAGAAGTCAACAAAGTACAAGAGCCTACACCAAAAGCCTCCAAGAAAAACATGACCTGGTCTCAGGCCATGGAAGAGCTCCAAAAGGATTTGGAAAAGCAAGTTAGAGAAGTAGAGGAAAAATTGGGAAGAGAAATGAGAAGGATGTGAGAAAACCATGAAAAACAAGTCAATGACTTGCTAAAGGAGACCCAAAAAATTTTGAAAAATACACTGAAGAAAACAACACCCTAAAAAATAGACTAACTCAAATGGCAAAAGAGTTCCAAAAAGCCAATGAGGAGAAGAATGCCTTGAAAGGCAGAATTAACCAAATGGAAAAGGAGGTCCAAAAGACCACTGAAGAAAATATTACCTTAAAAATTAGATTGGAGCAAGTGGAAGCTAGTGACTTTATGAGAAATCAAGATATTATAAAACAGAACCAAAGGAATGAAAAAATGGAAGACAATGTAAAATATCTCATTGGAAAAACCACTGACTTGGAAAATAGATCTGGGAGAGATAATTTAAAAATTATTGGACTCCCTGAAAGCCATGATCAAAAAAAGAGCCTAGATATCATCTTTCAAGAAATTATCAAGGAAAACTGCCCTGATATTCTGGAGCCACAGGGCAAAATAGAAATTGAAAGAATCCATCGATCACCTCCTCAAATAGATCCCAAAAAGAAATCTCCTAGGAACATTGTCACCAAATTCCAGAGCTCCCAGGTCAAGGAGAAAATACTGCAAGCAGCCAGAAAGAAACAATTTGAGTATTGTGGAAACACAATCAGAATAACCAAAGATCTAGCAGCTTCTACATTAAGAGATCAAAGGACTTGGAATACGATGTTCTGGAGGTCAATGGAGCTAGGATTAAAACCAAGAATCAATTACCCAGCAAAACTGAGCATCCTGATCCAAGGCAAAATATGGACTTTCAATAAAATAGAGGACTTTCAAGCTTTCTCAGTGAAAAGACCAGAGCTGAATAGAAAATTTGACTTTCAAACATAAGAATCAAGAGAAGCATGAAAAGGTAATCAAGAAAAAGAAATTGCAAGGGACTTACTAAAGTTGAACTGTTTTGTTTACATTCCTACATGGAAAGATGATGTGTATGATTCATGAGACCTCAGTATTAGGATAGCTGAAGGGAATATTCATATATGTATATATATATATATATATATATATATATATATATATATATATATATATATATATATATACAGAGAGAGAGAGAGAGAGAGGGCACAGGGTGAGGTCAAGATGAAGGGAAGATATCTAAAAGAAATAAAATCAAATTAAGGGATGAGAGAGGAATATATTGAGAGAGGGAGATAGGGAGAGATAGAATGGGGTAAATTATCTCGCATAAAAGTGGCAAGAAAAAGCAGTTCTGTAGGAAGGGAAGAGAAGTCAGGTGAGGGGGAATGAGTGAATCTTGCTCTCATCAGATTTGACCCGAGGAGGGAATACCATACATACTCAATCGGGTAACTTACCCCACAGGAAATAAGGAGGAAGAAGAAGATAAAAAAAGGGAGATGATAGAAGGGAGGGCAGATGGGGGTAGAGGTAATCAAAACCAAACACTTGAAAGGGGACAGGGTCAAGGTAGAAAATTCAATAAAGGGGGATAGGTTAGGAAGGAGCAAAATATAGCGAGTCTTTCACAACACCCTTGTGAAAGGGTTATACGTAATGATACGCATGTGGCCTATGTTGAATTGCTTGACTTCTTAGGGAGGGTGGGTGGGAAGGGAAGAGGGGAGAGAAATTGGAACTCAAAAGTTTTAAAAACAGATGTTCAAAAACAAAAAAAAAGTTTTTGCATGCAACTAGAAAATAAGCTACACAGGCAATGGGGCGTAGAAATTTATCTTGCCCTACAAGAAAGAAAGGGAAAAGGGAATGGGAGGGGAGTGGGGTGACAGAAGGGAGGGCTGACTGGGGAACAGGGCAACCAGAATATACGCCATCTTGGAGTGGGGGGAGGGTAGAAAAGGGGAGAAAATTTGTAATTCAAACTCTTGTCAAAATCAATACTGAAAACTAAATATATTAAATAAAAAAATTTAAAAAAAGAACATTTGCAGATGAAATGGGAAGGGAGGGCAGTAAATAAATGTGAAATGGAACAGATTTGCTGCTTTTTCTGTGTGGGTTTGTTTCCATTATTAATAACAATGAAATAATTGCATTTAGACATGTGACAAAGTAGCAATACTACTTAAGAAAATAATGTCAGGAAGAGTGACTGGATCCATCTAAAGACATATGAGCGAAATTTGTGCTATTGGCAACAATATTTTAAAAATCCAGGGAGCATGAATTTTCAAGGTATCTTAAAATGTGGAAGATTCCAAAAAGAAAGCATTTTACGATCATCAAAAAATAAGAAGAAAACAAAAAGAAACCAGAAGTTTCCAAACCATGTGTCTATCTTCTTATCTCTATAAAATCTTTATAAGATTAGTCTATGTAAACAAGTATTGAGGATATCATTCATGAAAACACAAGTTGAGACCTGGCAGGCTTTCAAAGGCAATTATCTGGTAGAACTCATGCTCATAGTCACAGAGTTGATTGAGAGGTGTAGAGAGCATAAGATCCTGCTGTGTCTAATGTTTGTTGATTATAAAAATACATTAGACTCTATAGAGCAAAATGCACCCTTAAAAACTGTCTTCCAACAAAATGTCACCCACACAATGTTAAGATTAGGCAAGACTCCTTGACAGCTGCAACCATGGAGGTAGCTTTGTTTGGGGATCTGCTGGGTACCAACATCAAGTTCAACACCAGAGAGGGAGACCTGGGTAAGTGAACAAAAGGTGCCTACTGGGGTCATGGAATATACCATACACTATGTCTGAGAAGGAGAGAAATTTCCTATTACTGGAGACCCTTCTATGTGTGGATGATGTTGTGCTGGTTGTGCCCAGTCCTGGAACATTGCAGGACCTTCTTGATGAAATCCATGGATTCTAAAGCTATTGTCTCAGCCCTCCCCACAGGAAGACAAAGTCAAACCATCAATCAACAAACATTTATTAAATACCTTCTATATACCAGGCACTGTGTTAGGTGCTGGGTATTCAAAGAAACCCCAAAACATTGTCCTATGGTCTCAAGGAGCTCAAGATGAAAGACAACATACAAATAACAATATCAATGAAGAAGAACATATATTATCTAAATCAGAGTAACCAGTTGGATAGATAACTCATTGAGTTAGTCAATCAGTGCAGACTATCTGTTTGGACAGATGTTATTGAAGATCAATGAACTGATTCTAGAATTGAAAAGAACATTCATAGGGTCATTCTAGACCACATTAGGGAAAATTTCCAGGTTTTTTCACAGATCCCAATCTGATACAAAAGCCTATCTTTTCAAATTTAATTTAATTGAATGGATCATGGATCCATTGAAATATTAGTCCCACAATCTAAATGCATTGACATGTATGTGAATTGTCTGTAATTAGGTACCAACTTAGGGGATATCATCATCACCTCAACCATGTGGCTCAAATATGAATCACTCAATAATCCTTTTCACTAAATATCCACTACGTGCCAGGCTTTGCTCTAGATGCTGGGTGGGGTAACAAAGGTAAAAGCGAAAAAGTCCTTGCCTGCAAAAAGTTGCATTCTGGGAGATAAGGAAGGATGCAACATTTAATTTCATTCAACAAGCATTTATTAAATGCTTACTATGTGCCAGGCTCTGTAATAGGTGCTAGAAATATTTTTATTAATTATAATTAATATGTAGTGCTTTAAGGTTTGCTGAATGTGCTAATGGTCAGGTGGCACTGTGGATGGAATACTGGGCTTGGAATCAGGAAAACTCATCCCCCTGAGTTCAAATCTGGCCTCACACACTTACTAGCTGCATGACCCTGGGTGAGTCACTTAACCCTGTTTGCCTCATTTCCTCATCTGTAAAATGAACTAGTAGCAAACCACTGCAGTATCTTTGCCAAGAAAACTCCCAAAATGGGGTTATGAAGAGTTGGACACAACTGAAATGACTGAGCAATGACAACAGCAACAACAGAAGTGTGCTAACAGCGGTAATCTCCTTTGACCCTAACAACCATCCTGGGAGGGAGGTATCATTATTTTCCCCCTTTTGCAGATAGAAAACTAAAACTGAGAAAGATTAAGCAACTTGTCCAACGTAACACAGCTAGTAATTGTTTGAAAAAGGATTTAAACTCAAAACTTCCTGACTCCAAGGTGAGAACTCTATCCACAATGACTGCAAAAATGAAACAATTCCTTTCTTCAAAGAGCTTACATTCTGTATATGCTATGAGGAAAATTATATATTCAGGTAAGTTAAAAAAAATCTCTATCTCTACTTATGACTTCATCTTTTGAGGGAACTCCAGTTGAGTTCCAACGCAGGATAGTACCTATTTTACAACTTAGAGTGTTAGGCAGTTGCCTGGACCACTAAGAGGTTAAGTGACTTGCCCAGGGTCACACCATTAGTAGGTGTCAGAAGTGGGACCTGAACTCAGGTCTTCCTGGCTTTGAGCCTAGGTCTTCTGTCCTCCATGCGGTGCTGCTTCTCAAATGCAAACTATATGTGTAATGTAGGGGGAGGGATGAATATTGGCCAATAAGCCCACTCCTTATGAGTGTGATATTGACTATCTGTGTGATATTGGACAAGTCACTCCACTTCCTGGGGCCTCAGTCTTGTCATCTGTGAAATCAGAAAGATTGGACTAGGTGGTCTCTGAAGTCCTTTCTGGCTTCATAAACCACTCTAGTATCTCTGCCAAGAAAACCCCAAAATGGTGTTATGGAGAGTCAGACACAACTAAAATGACTGGATAGCAACAACCTAGCAGTGAATAGATCTCACAGCCAAGATGATGGGTCCTGCAAGTGAGTCAGTTACTCTGTCCATCAGTCCATGATGAATTGAGAGGTGAACTTGGTGGGGGAATGTTTGAAGTTACTTTCCCAAAGAAATAGGGGAGAGTGGGCCCCAAGATGTTGGGGGAAAATGTGTGTACAGCTCTTACAGCTTTATCTTCTCAGTAAATACAGCTTTGTAAAAGCTCTAATCACTTAATATTGGGACATTATCCAATAGCCTTAGAGAAGAATCACTCTGGTCCATCGGGGGTACTCTAAATCCCCAAGGGACATATATAGTCTTGCTCTGGAGAATCTGACTCATCAATGTGAGACTGGCACACACACCCCCAGTTTATACATCTGCAAAATAAATGTAAGGGAATTAAGTCATTTGGGAGAGGGTGCTAATAATTGGGGAAATAAAGGACAGGAGCTGAGCCTCAAAGAGATAAAGGGTTCAAGAGGAAGAGGTGAGGAGAGTATTCCAGGCATTGGACAGTGGTGTGAATTTGGCTGGAATGTAGAATGAACCAAAGGAAGTGATAGGCAAGTCATTTAACCTCTCTTCACCTTGGTTTGCTCATCTGTAAAATGGGGCTAATAATTGCACCCATATCCCAAGGTTCTTGTGGGGATCAAGTGAGATGGTAATTGTAAAATGCTTTGCAAACCTTGAAGGGCTATGAAAATGTTAGCTATTATTAATTATAATAACATATTGTTTATAATAATATGAAAATGAGATTGAAAAGGTAGGTGGGAACCAGGTTGTGGAGAACTTAAAATGTCAAACTGAAGAGTTTGTGTTTTATCTTAGAGGCAGCAGGAAGCTGCTGTGAAGGCTTTACATCAGGGGAGTGATGTCATCAGCCTTTGGACAGAGGCAGCATATGTAGTGGAAAGAATGCTGGGTTTGGAATCCGAGGACCTGGGTTCAAATCCTGGCTTACTACCTCTGTGACCTTGAGTAAGATGCTCAACCTCTCAGTATCCCAGGCATCTTTCTAAGACCATTAGGTGAAGAACAGGTGCCTGAGATATGTTGGTAGAGGAAATTTCATCGTGGGAAGTTCTCTATACCATTGAAATCATAGGTATGGATAGAAAAAAGTATTTGGCATATAGGTATATTTAGCATATAGATAGATGGCACAGTGGAGAGAGTACCAGCCCTGGAGTCAGGAGGACCTGAGTTCAAATCTGGCCTCAGGCACTTACTGTGTGATCCTGGGCAATTGCTTAAATCCTGTTTGCCTCAATTCCTCATCTGTAAAATGAGCTGAAGAAGGAAATGGCAAACCAGTCCAGTATCTCTGCTAAGAAAACCCCAAATAGGGTCACAGAGAATATTAAAAACTGTGTGACCCTAGGCAAGTCCCTTAACCCCTGTTTTCTTCGATTTGCTCATCTGTAAAATGGGGTAATAATAGCACCTGTCTCCCTGGGTTGTTATGAGGATCAAATGAGACAGTAATTGTAAAGTACTTAGCACGGGGTTTGGCACACAGTATCTTCTATATAAATGTTAGCTGTTATTATTATTTTTCCATCTTAAAGTGAGGGGATGGACCAGATGATTTCTTTTTCTCCCCTGGCTCAAATACTCTACAATTTTCTACAATTAAATGAACTCTATTGTCCATAAGAAAGCAGAAAATTTTAAACAGTTTTAAATTGGTTTCACCTTATTCACATGTAGTGGTGTACACTTTAGGTGTGTTAATCTGTTTATGACAAATCCTCCTTAGGGTAGAAAAGGAATCTTCTTTTTCATAAATCCCATAAAACTCCACCTGTGAGGACCGTTGGATGATCAGAACCTTGGACAGCAACATCTTTCTACTATGTAAATATCTTTAATTTGGGGCCACAGAATTCTGTAGAAATGCTATATAGAGAGAGAATTCTAAAAAAAATTGTTAAGAATCTAAGAATGAGTAGTTTGGGTGAGACCCATGGCTCATCCTGGATTTTGTTTCCCAAAGAAACACCAATAGACATTTTCTGGAAGGCCATGAATAACTTAAACTCTGTCTCTGTCAGTCTGTCTCTCTCAACAAGCCTTTATATGTGTTTCAGAAGTGGCTTTTTTAGGCTGGAGCTGAGAACCAGGTGTAGAGCAGTGTCAGTGACTCAGTTACTGTTTGTATAGATGTGTCCCTCCTCCATATTGGCCCTAGAAATTCAAGCTTTCTAGCTAAAAAGGATGTTTAAACCCTACTTTCAATTTGACTTCTTTCCTGAGGCTGCCTAGAGCTGAAATGAACTTTAGATATAATGGAAGAGAAAGGATATTGTATAGCCAAGCTCAGTAGGTCCTTAGAACTGAGTGTCAGGGCTAAGAGGGGCCACAGAGCAGAGCATGTTAGCATATTAGCCTAGGTTTTCTCAGCAGTAAAATGAGAATATGAATGACACCTACCTTCCAGGGTTCTTGAGAGGATCATACATATTCATATATGTAAAGTGCTTTAGATGTTAGCTGTTGTTAACTATAATATATTATTATTAATAATATTGTTAAAAGTGAAATTGAAAAGGTATGTGGGATAGAGTAGAAGAGAGAATGTCAGAGCTTGGAGGGCCCTTAGGACAGGGAATGTCAGAGGTGGGAGGGGCCTTAGAACAGGGAATGTCAAAGCTAGGAGGAGCCTTAGAAGAGGGGATGTCAGGGCTGGGAGGGGCCTTAGAACAGGGAATGTCAGAGGTGCAAGGGGCCTTGGAAAAGGGGATGTCAGAGCTGGGAGGGGCCTTAGAACAGATGTCAGGGCTGGGAGGACCACTAGGACAGGGAATGTCAGAGGTGAGAGGGGACTGAAAACAAAGTGTCAGAGCTGGGAGGACAGTATGGAAAGAGTCCTCACAACAGAATTCTCTTTGTTTGAGCTCCAAAGTTCTAATCCCACCTCTGCTACTTTTGGCAAGTGTTCTTTGATCCACAACTTTCTTCTCTAGAAAATAAGGGGGAGGGGTAGATGATTTCCAAGGCCTCTCCCAGCTTTTGCATTCTCTGTTCTAAGTTTCTTTCTAGCCCTGACATTCTGTGTCCTAAGGTCCCTCTCAGCTCTGATATTCTGAAATGACTCTAATTTCTAAGACCGTCTGCATCTTCCATCCAGAATAAGAAAATCTGATTTAATTCAGCCAATATTCAAAACTTCACATAAATAAAACCCAGTAATGATAACAAAAATAGTTGTAGTTATCCCTTTCAATCTTCTCTTTTCTGATTGAATTCAGATACAAACAATGCTAAGATAAATCTCTAACCTACTATTTTCTTCTATATTTAATATTCTTTCAACTCTTGCACAGGTAGATAAAATAACTGTTCTTCTTTGTTTTCTTTTTTTTTCCCTTGCAATTGAATCAATGTATTGGAATATGAGCTCTTCTTCGGTGACTTGCTGAAAGTACCTTTGGTTCAACTCCAGTGGTGATGGTGATGGTGATGACAGTGATGACAATGACCATAATTTTACAACTCCTATGGTCCTTTGGATGCTTCCTGGTGTGTGTGTGTGTGTGTGTGTGTGTGTGTGTGTGTGTGTGTGTGTTTTAAAGAAAGATTTCATTGAAGATATTTTCTTTCCTGGCAGGAAGTCAATTAGATGAGAGCAGCTTCTCTCCCAGAAGGGAAAATGCAAGGGAGGGGGAGAGTAGGCAAGCTCACTTGGGGTTTTTCCAGGGAGCCAGGATGCTACTGCTGAGAGATAAAACTTCACTTTCCTGCTGGGGCTTTGGAGGCTGTATCTATATTTTCATGTCTAGCCTGCTGCTTTACTGGTAGGGATTATGGAACTTGATGATTTAATCTGTGTAATCTCCAGACAAAACATGCCTCTACCAAGCTGCTGGGAAAATGTTAATTTATTCTATTTTGGATCTGCAGTGCTAAATGAAGTGATTAAGATAGAAGTACTCCAAGTGTTTACGCGTGTGTTCATATATGTGTGTTTGTGGAAAAAGAGCTGGACCCAGAGACAGAAGACACACCCATTAAATAGTTACTCTACTTATTAGTTGTGTGGCCACCGGGAAGTCATTGAGGCTTTCTTGGTCTCAGCTTCCTGGCAAATGAATAAATGAATGAAATAAATTTAAAAAACCCCATTTATTAAAGGCTTACCTCATGTAAAGCAATGTGCTAAGCACTGAGGGTACAAATGCAAAAGATAAATGCTGCTATCTGGGAGCTTGTGTTCTAGTACAGGGAAACAACAAACATAGTTCTGTTGGGTGAAGGGTGGTTTAGCCTTCTAAATTACTATGGGGATTATGGGTGGGGCCAAAGCAGATTTGACCAAGGTGTTGTTTCCAGTAACAAGGACAATACAGTTATCCCTTCCACATTGTGGGGGTTGGGGTGTGGCACCTTAAGATCTGGAAAATCTTGTAAATTATTTGGCTTTCTCTTCATACCAAAGAAAAAGTCTGCATTTTTTCTTTTTCTTTTATGAATATTTTTATTATAAATATACATATTTTGTCATAAAATTTGAGTTGAGTGTTTGGTCAAGGGCTCTGTTTTTCCTGCTAGCCTTTGAGTGTTGTCTTCAGCTTCTGCAAAACTCTCCCCAAATTATCACTTAATTTCTTATGCTGATCCACTACATATTGAAACCTCAATGGAGAAAGTTGTGATGTGGAAGAAAGGATAACTAATTTGATTATGGGTAACATTTCATATTTTTAAATACTTCCTATAACTATCAAAAAAGTGCAGTTGGTCTCAGAGTATTTGCTGGGCCACCTCTACAATGGAGAATAGGCTGTATAGTGGTGAGAGGGCTAGGCTTGGCATTAGGAAGATGTGAATTCGAATGCTATCTCAATCACTTCCTAGACCTTGGGCACTTAACCTTTCTTAGCTGCAGATTTTTGTTGTTTAGTAATTCAGTCATGCCTCTATTGGCCCTGCAGCTCTAAAGTTATGATCCTGTGAGAGGTGAGTCCATACCAAATGCTTTCATCATATAGCATTGAAGTTTATTCATTAATAAAAAGCCCTGTATTAAGTACTATGGGGGCAGCTAAGTGGTGCAGTGGATAGAGTGCTGGGCCTGGAGTCAGGAAGACTCATCTCCCTGAGTTCAAATCTGGCCTCAGACACTTACTAGCTGTGTGACCCTTAGCAAGTCACTTAATCCTGTTTGCCTCAGTTTCCTCATCTGTAAAATGAGTTGGAGAAGGAAATGGCAAACCAATCCAGTAGCTTTGCCAAGATAATCCCAAAATGGGGTCATGAAGAGTCTGACAGCACTGAAATGACTGAACAACAATAATATTAAATACTATACACAAGGCTCTCTGTGTCAATCGATAATTATTAAGAGCCTACTATGTGCCAGGCACCATGTTAAGTATCAGCCATACAAAGACCAAACAAAACCAATCTGTGCCCTCAAGGAGCTTACATTCTAGTGTGGGAAACAATGTATACATAAATTAGTGCATAAAAGATACATGCAGAGGTAGAAGGTAGCCTTGGAAGTGAAGGCAATGTAGCCAGGGATACCTGATAAGGGAAATTCTCTGCCCTCAAGAAACTTATATTTTTTCTTGAAGGGGAGCATGACTTAGAGGCAGATGCATGAATAAAAAATACAGAAAAATAAATACAAAGTAATATGTCTGTGGGAAGGACCCTGATCATAATATAGCAACAAGCATTTATTTAACACCTCTTGTGTTCTAAGGGTCATGGACAATGGCAGTGACTGGAGACAGGGCCTTGTCCAAATAGGGGTCCCTCTACTAAGCTTATCCATCTCAGGTTGAGCTGCATGCCATTCAACTCATCACTTCCCAGTGTCAAGGTTTTGTGGTTCAGTCTTTTCAGTCATGTGTTATAGTAATTAGGATGGGACTTTTGTTTTCTCTTTTAGAATGCTATGGTAATCAACTCCTCCTTTGAGGAGTCTTGCCTTTCAAATGTAATGGCAAGTAAAGTGGACTTTTTGTTGTCTTTTGTTTCTTTGATTGAATCAAGAGTCTTTGACCTGCTTAAGAAACAAGAAAGCCTGGTTCACATGATTTTGAGTTGCATGGTTGTGACACCCTCTGACCCTGAGAAGGGTATATAACATCTGAAATTGGCATTTTGTTTTGGGGCTCTCACTCACTCACTGGAAGTGTCATGTGATTTGACCAGATGAGACTCTGGGTAGCCATTGTTAAGAGCCCCCCGGCTTTGAAAACCCAGATGTGGGTGCTTCTTTTTTTTTGATAACTATGTATGTGATATTTTGATCAGACAAAGCCTGTTGGTTGATCTGTTTGTATTTGCTCTGAAGCTCAGGGTGCTGACTTTTCCCCCGAACTAAGTGATTGATATATGTAAGTTTAATTAAACTGAGATGGTTAACCGCTTAAAGTTTCTTTCTTTAGAAAAGCAAATCAAAGAACCTATGCTAGCAGCCCTGCTGTGTGCTGGTGTTATTGGCCTCACACAGACATAGTAGCATTGTTGTTACATCATGTCAGACACTTTGTAACCCCATTTGGGGTTTTCTTGGCAAAGGTGCTGGAATGGTTTGCCATTTCTTTTCAAGCTCATTTTACAAATAAGGTAACTGAGGTAAACAGGGTTGAGTGAATTGCCCAGGGTCACACAGCTAGGAAGTGTCTGAGGCTGGATTTGAACTCAGGAAGATGGGTCCACCTGGCGCCACCTAATTGCCCAATGACAAAGTGGCCAAGCCCTAAGAGCCTGAATGGACATTGGACATTCCAGACCTTCCTAGCTTTCTCCACTAGAGGCAGCTAGGTGTTGTAGTGGCTAGACTGCAGGGCTTGGAGTCAGGAAGACCACAATTCAAATCCTGCCTCAGTCACTTCCTCACTATGTGACCTGAGGCAAATTGCTTAACATCTCTTTTAGCCTCAGTTTCCTCATTTGTAAGGCAAGGGAGTTGGCTATTTATTTCTAAGGCCTCTTCCAGTGGAGGGCACTGTCCAATGAGCCTAGTTGTTATGAGCATGCCCAGTTTGCTCTGCTGATGAAATATCCACATGGGTTTGAGCATGTGCAGGTTTTGTTTCTGGTCTGCTTTTGACAAAGAGAAAGACGGAAACTAGCACTTTATTAAGCAACTACTATGTGCCAAGCACTGTATTAACACTTTAAAAATATTTCATTTGATTTTCCTTATAACCCTGAGGGGATAGGTGTAATTATTCTCCTTATTTTACAGACAAAGAAATTGAGCAAACCAAGGTTTAGTGACTTGCCCAGGGACACACAGGTAGTTTGTGTCTGAGGGTACACTTGAACTCAGGTCTTCCTAATTCAGCACTTACTACTGCACTGCCCAGAGGAGACTTTTTGATTGACTGTTGAGCCACATCTGGACATGCATCTAACCAGCTAAAGTGAGCCCCTTGCTCTGATTCTTGGCTCCTTCTTATTCCTGCCTGGGTGTGTTCAGTGAATAGCGAGGACCTGCTGAAAGCCCTTAGTGGGGAGGGAGACCTCAGGCCTTTAACTCCCCAACCTGGGATACTCTAATGTGTCCCATGAGTACGTAGCTCTAATCTTGCTTTTATCTCTTTGGGTATCTCTTCTTCCTGTTTTGGGGATAAACGAGATTAAAAGTGGCCACAATCTCATATACTTTAGAAGACTGGAATTGTGAACTGTAAGAAAACTGGGAGCTTTACTGGAAGGAGTAAAGTATCGAGCAACCTGCCCTGTCCTGTTCAGTAGTAACAGAGATTCATATTCATCTATCCATCTGTCAGGTTGTATTTGAAAGTGGAGTTGGTTGGAGCAATGTTATATAGAAACCATATTAGGTCTGAGCCTGCTATCCCCGGGGAATGAGGTGGTATAGGAGAGAGTATACCTCAAAGTGTTGATGGGAAATGTTCTTAGTTTCTTCGAAGTAAATATCCTTTTGTACAAGCTAATTGATCTTAATTAGTTAAATGGGCTTAGGACTCTAATCACTGGTGGCTAACAATGAAGAAAACACCCTAGAATAGGGACTTGAGCCAGTAGCATTAATTGAAAGATGGCCACTGCCTTTTCTAGATCCCTGAGGTGGAGATGTAGCAGCCTAGATCTGGAAGAGGGATCCGGAGTCATTGCTAAACTGTGATCCCTTGTGCTCTTCTGCAAGCACAGAAACCCTCTCCTTTCAGCCACTTTGTCTCCTTGATTTTATGCAACTTCCAATGGCAAGAAGGATGAAAGGGAAAGAAACCCCATCTTTCCTTCCCCCCTCCCCTCTTTGTGCCTGCAAACTACAGAGCCACATTGAGAACTGTTAGCCCTTGAGGTTTTCTCTGTATGCTTAGGACAATGTATTAAAAGCTATTTGAACCTGTACCAATTCTGCACCACTGTTTTCACCTGTCAAAATTCAATCTATCCTTCAAAGGTAACTTTTATTATAATCTCCTCCGTGAAGTCAAGATCATCACCATTAAAGGAGGTCTTTCCTATAGCATGGTACATGATAAAGAATACTAGCTCTAGAGTCAAGAGGACCTGAGTTTGAATCCTGATTCTGACATGCAATTCCTAGTCTTAGGAAGATAGTTTAACCTCTCTGGGCCTCAGTTTCCTCATCTGAAAAATGAGGAGGTTGGGCTAGATGTCCTCTGCAGTCCTTTCCACATTTAGATCCACAATCTTACCATCATTCATATCACCTTGAAATTTTCCTTGAAATTTGTCCTGTTTTATTATGTCACAGTATCACTTTATATCTCAAAGTTGATAGGAACCTCAAACACCATCTAGTACAACCTGGATCTCAACAAGGATTTCTCCTATGACATTATCAACAACTGGTCATTCAATCTTTTCTTGAAATATGAGGGGCAGGATGGTGTAGTGGATAGAGTTCTGGACATGAAATCAGGAAGACGTAGATTTAAATCCTTCCTCAAATACTTAGTGGCTATGTAATCCTCAGCAAATCCCTACACTGTGCATTTTCACTGGCTGTCCTCCATGCCTGGAATGTTCTCCCTCCTCATCTCTGCCTCCTGGGCTTCCTGGCATCCTTCAAATGCCACCTAAAATCCAGCCTTCTACATGAAGTCTTTCCCAACCCATCTGGATGCTAGTGCCTTCTCTGTGTTGATAATCTCCAATTTATTCTGTCTACATCTTATTTGCTTATAGTTCGTGTGTTGCCTCCTCCATTAGACTGTGAGCTTCTTAAGAACAGAGACTGATTTCCCCCCCATTTTACTCAGACTGCCAACCTCAGCATCATCCTCAATTCCTCACTCTCGCTCAGCCCAGATATCCAGTCCATTGTCAAATCTTTTTTTTTACCTTCACACTATCTTCTATATATGTCTGCTCTCTTCATTCATGACTGCCACCCTAGTTCAGGCATCCATCACCTTTCATCTGGAGTTCAATTCAATTTGATAAACATTTATTAATTGTCTACCATATGCCAGGCACTGTGCTAAGTGCTGGGGATACAAAGAAGAAAAAGAAAGATGGTCCCTGCCCTCAAGGAGTTTATAATCTAAAGGGGGAAGACAACACACAAAGGAAGCTGAAAAGAAGGGTAGAGAGAGTCCACAGGGGATGAGGTCCCATGGATTTGAAATCAAGCAGGACTGATGATAGAAAATGTGGAATCATAACATGGAGTTGTAATAATCTCAAGTCTTTCCCCACTCCAATTAATCTCTACTGCCAAAATAATTTTTCTAAAGTGTGAGTCTGATACACCCTTCCCCCCCAAAGAGTTCCAGTGGCTCCCTATTTGCTTCCAAGATCAAATACTGCTTGCTGTAAGGCATTTAAAATTCTATATAACCTGGCCCCTTTCTACCTTTCCAGTCTTCTTACACAGTATTCCCCTCTTTGTACTCTATGACTCAACTGCACTGACTTACCTGCAGTTCTTTAAAAGTGATAATAGGGCTTCCACTTCTTTACATTTGTCCTGTTTGTCACCCATGCCTGGAATCCTCTGCCTCTTCACCTCCACTGTTTAGTTTCCCTGGCTTCCTTCAAGACTCAACTCATAACTTATAAATGACCAGAGTAATATTTGTTTGATATACCCAAAGATCCATGCTTTGGGGACAAGAAGTCACTGTTTGAGAAAAATGCTGGGAAAACTGGAATGCAGTTTGGCAGAAACTAGTTATAGATCAACATTTCATACTGTCTCCCAAGATAAGATTAAAAATGAGTACATGATTTAGACATAAAGGGTGATGCCATAAGCAAATTAGGGTAGCATGGAAAAATTTACCTGTCAGAAATGTGGATAAAGGAAGACTTATGACCAAACAAGAGATAAAGAAGATCATGACAAGTAAAATGGATAATTTTGATTACATTAAAATTTAAAAAGTTTTTGCACAAATAAAACCAATGCAGCCAAGATTAGAAGGAAAGTAGGAAACTGAGAAATTTTTTACAGTAAGTTTCTCTGATAAAGGCGTCCTTTTTCAAATGTATGGGTAACTAAGTCAAATTTATAAAAATAAGAGCATCCCCAATTAATAAATGATAAAATAATATGAGCAGGCTGTTTTCAAAAGAAATCAAAGCTATCTATAGTTGTATGAAAAATGCTCTAAATTTCTTATTGATTAGAGAAGAATAAATTAAAATAACTCTGAGGTACCACCTCACATCTATCAGATTGGCTAATATGACAGAAAAGGAAAATAACAAATGTTGGAGATGTCAAAAAATAGGGACGCTAATGCATTGTTTCTGGTGTTGTGAACTGGTCCAACCATTCTAAACAACAATTTGGAATGCCCAAACTGTGCATACCCTTTGATCCAGCAATACCACTTTTAGGTCTGTATCCCAAAGAGATCAAAGAAAAAGGAAAAAGACCTCTATGTGCAAACATTTATAACAGCTCTTTTTGTGGTAGTAGAGATTTGGAAATTGGGGGGATACCTGTTAATTGCAGAATAGATGTGGTATATGATTGGGATGGAATACTGTTGTGCTATAAAAAATGATGAGGCTTCAGAAAAATCTGGGAAGACTTGTATGAACTGAGGCAAAGTGAAGTGAACAGAACCATGAGAACATGGTACACAGTAACAGCAATATTGTAACAATGATCATGTATGAAAAACTTATCTACTCTGATCAATACAATGATCCAAGACAATTCCAAAGAGCTCATGACGAAAAATACTATCCATCTCCTGAAAGAGAGCTAATGAACATTGAGTGCAGATTAAAGGATTTTTTCACTTTTTAAATTTTCTTGCCTTTTCTGTAACATGGCTAATATGGAAATATATTTTGCATGATTTCACTGGCATAATTGATATCACATTGGTTGCCTTCTCAGTGGGTGGGAGGTAGAGAATTTAGAGCTCAAAATGTAAAAAAATAATGTAAAAAAATAAATAATAAATTTGTTTAAAAAAATTTCAACTGTGATCCTGCTGTCTACAGGAAATCATTCTTAATCCCCCAGTTTCTAATGCTTCTGAGATTGTCATCTCTCTCTATATCACTCTGTTTCTTTCTTCTCCTCCCTTCCTCCCCCCACCCCCATCTCCTATCTCATCATGGTTAGTAGAAAACTAATCTTGGGCCAGGAAGACCTGGGAGGGTTGAAGTCCTATCTGTAATACATACAAGTACTAGGCCAGTTACTTCACAGCTTACTGCCCCAGGCCACTTTCTAAGGCTCTAAGTTACAAATCAATTATTGATATGCATCACTGGAGAGTTTTTATACTGGAAGATATGGACATTAAAGAAATCCCTGGCCTGGCCTAATACCAAAGTGGTTGGTTGGTTGTTGTCCTTCATTCTTGAAGAGGATCAAAATGACATCACTATGTTAGAGTCAAGTTACAGTGTGTCTGACTGTAGCTGATCAGACTAATATAAGCTTGGAATGTTCTACCCCAGGTCAGGCACAAATAGTCCATGTGAACATTGGGGGTGGATTCTCTAAATTTGCTCATCTCTTGTTTCTTTTGAGCTACTTCAATTCTGCTTTGCTCATACAGCACAGCACCTCTGATGTGGGCACGCCATGCTGAGCCAGTGTCTTCCATGTCATACTGCACATTCCATGTACCAATGGTGAATGGAATTATATTTGCAGAAGTTCTTTACATTTTTTTTGTGTGTGTTTTGAATGCAGAGTGGAATCTCTGCTTGCCATGGTAAACAGGCTAGGGTTGGGTAAGCAGACAATTTTAGGGGAACTTCTCTAGTCCCTTCTTCATACCAAGAGGTGAGCTATGTGATCCTTAAAAGGCTGCACCAGAAACCCAAGGGACTTCTAAATCCCACTGCTGCTTCCAGTGAGAAGAGGACCCTATGGCCTGGGCCACCTGTGTGCATGGTTGTGACTATGGCTCCCAGTGTATCCACACCTACTGCTTCATCACTTGCCTGTTGCTACAGGATTTTGAGATAGGTAAAAATGAAAAAATGGTATGAGTGATGTCTTTTGATTCATGTGTAAATTGGATTTAAGTGAGGCACAGTTGCATGAAGTTGTTGGCCTTACTCTCTCATCCAGAGTTATCACAATCCAGTGCCAAGACATAGTCAAGGAGACTGGTGATGGCCTGAGTTGCGGTGGATGACCTTGGTGTCTTTGTTGTCTAACTAAACTCTAGGTGCTCCATAGCACCCGCTTCAGCTGTCTTCATGGCCATTGGAACAAATTGTTCTCATCCACCCATCCCACCAGTGGAAGTCTTCACGTGTTTCTGGTAGACACCCTCCTAACTCACCAAAGGGTTTGAGACCCTTAGGTTACCCTCAACCTGGTTTAGCCCATCAGCCAAAATGGTTTACTGGGGTGTGGCTGCTGTGCATGCTACAGCTCCTTGGAGCCACAGGTGAAAGTTAGGTGGATCATGCGGACACCAAAGGTGGAAAGCAGCCCTGAAAAGTGCTTGGCAGCCCTCACACCAGAGGTGGTAGTCTTCCCTGAACATACCCTGCACCCCAATAAACAAGCGCACAGACTTTAATTCAATTCACAAGCTTTTATTAAGTAACCATATGTGCCAGGCATTACGTTAAGCTCACAGTTGAATGGAGGAGACAAAACACAAACAGCTATATATAAATAAGGTATATACAGAATAAATTGGAGATAATCAAGAGAGGGAAGGCACAAGTGCTAGGTCAGTTTGTCTAGCATCCAGAGTGTCTTTAAGTGGGAGTAATGTGCAGTTATCTTGGAAAGATAGGTTGGAGCCAGATTATGACAGGCTGTAAGTAAAAAACCACATACATATATGTATGTATGTCTTCACATTGGTATTGCCAATGATAACAACAGTATTTATATTGAAACCGTCTATGTTTCCATAACTACATCTATATGAATACCTATATGTTATTGTTTGATTGTTTCAGTCATATCCGACTCTTCGTGACTCCATTTTGGGGTTTTCTTGGCAGATGGTAGAGTGGTTTGCCATTTCCTTTTCTCTCATTTAACCTCATTCAGCATCAGTTCATTTAACAGATGAGGAAACTGAGGCACATAGGATAAAGTGACTTGCCCAGGGTCACATAGCTAGTAAGTATTTGAGGCTGGATTTGAACTCATGACTTCCTGACTCCCAGCCCAGTGCTTTATCCACTACAGCTCCACCTGACTGCCCAATACTTGTATAGATAGATACATAAAGCCACATCTATATAGATCAGAATGCATATGTATATGTACAAATACATACTTATACACATTATCATATACAGAAACACCTCACTTTTCTAAAATTTAAGTGTCAGTCAGTCCAGTCAACCAGAAGACGGCTAACATTTTTCTTTATTTTTTTCTTCTTTTTTAAAATTTATTTTTAGTTTTCAACATTCACTTCCATCGGACTTTGAGTTCCAGATTTTCTCCCCATCTCTCCCCTCCCCAACCCCAAGATGGTACATAATATGTAAGGAAGAATTAGAACCAATGGGAGAAACCATGAGAAAGAAGAAACAAAAAAAAGAGAGTGAGCAAATAATATGCTTCGATCTGCATTCAGACTCCATAGTTCTTTTTCTGGATGTGGACAGCATTTTCTATCATGAGTCTTTTGGAGTTATCTTAGATCCTTGCATTGCTAAGAAGAGATAAGTCTATCAAAGTTAGTCATCACACAATGTGGCTCTTACTGTGTACAATGTTCTTCTGGTTGTGCTCACCTCACTCAGCATCAGTTCATATAAGTCTTTCCAGGTTTTTCTGAAGTCTGCCTGCTCATCATTTCTTATAGCACAAGTGTATTCCATTACATTCACATACCACAACTTGTTCAGCCATTCCCCAACTGATGGGCATTGGCTCAATATCCAATTCTTTGCCACCACAAAAAGAGCTGCTATAAATATTTTTGTACATGTGGGTCCTTTTCCCATTTGTATGATCCCTTTGAGATACTGACCTAGATATGGTATTGTTGGGTCAAAGGGGATGCACATTTTTATGGGAAGGCTAACATTTTTCAAATTAAAATATGCGATGGAGTCAACTGACAATATATCTAACAAAACCAGTGGCCCTAGTGATGACCTACTTTACTCAAAGGAAAAACACTCAGTCCCTCACTCATGACCCATTGGCTCTTAGTTGGTATATCATTTTAACAAGTTTGGAGATTGGAGTTTTGTTTAATTCAGTACTTTAAGAACTTGCAATTTCATTAGTATCAACCTTCCTTCCTGCTGCTTGGGTCATCACTATGCTTCTATGATGGAGTAAAGCAATGATATCAAACTCAAATAGAAATTAATGCCCCTGGGGGCAGCTAGGTGGTGCAGTGGATAGAGCACCAGCCCTTGAATCAGGAGGACTTGAGTTCAAAACTGATCTCAGGTACGTACTAGTTGTGTGACCGTGGGTAAGTCACTAAAGCCTGATTGCCTTAAAAAAATAAAAAAGAAACAAGGACCATTGGATCATACGTAGGATCCCTGAGGATGCATATTGGGTGAGAACACCACATGTTAACATTATGTTCTGTTGATTTTTATTTATTTTGTTAAATATTTTCCAATTTCATCTTAATATGGTTCAGGCTGCACTCTTGAATTTTGTGAGCCACATGTTTGACACCTCTGTAGTAGATGGTTTTTTTTAAATCTGTAGGTACTAACCTGCTACTAACCTGTCAATCAGCATCCTTTGTCAATACTTGTGTTCCATCATGAGCCCATAGACTCTAGGTGTGTATATTTCTACTGGTCTCCTTCCCTTCAAGGGAACCTAGCAAATGCCTAAGGCAATGTTGATACACATGGCAGACTCTTACAACCTTATGCCTATTCAGCTTGGCAGAACCTGGCAGAATTTGTGTCCTGCTGGCACAGGCTTGTCTGATCTTGGTTGCTTCCCTGCTGCTATGGGAGCACCAAAGGAAAACTTTAGCAGCTGTATATTATTTCTATGACCCCCAAATTGCAAAAAAAAAAAATGCAACAACTCTGGCCTTGCAGTCATTTATGATGGTAAAATTTTTCTCTGAGTTCTATAAAATAGGCCTAATTGTAATGTACACAATGATTCCAAAAGGGCCCCAGTGTATGGTAAAGTGTATATATAGTATATAAAATAAAATTTTATTGTAAATGCATTAAAAAATTAATATGCAAGCTATAGTAAATGATTAGCATTTAATTAACATTAATTTTATTCATTTTTAAATTTATAAGTATTAGCTTAAAGGGAGGGGTCATTTAAATGACTCATATCTTTTCCAAAGCCTTCCAAAAATGATGAAATAAATTTTAATGATTTAGTATGATCAAATGAAACTATGACTGTTCTTTATGATTTAGGAGGTGACCTCTAGGTGGCTCAGTGGATAGAGCACTGGGCCTGGAGTCAGGAATACCTGAGTTCAAATCTGGCCTCGGATAACTACTAGCTATATGACCCTGGGTGAATCATTTAACCTGCTTGCCTCAGTTTCCTCACTTGCAAAATGAACTGGAGAAGGAAATGACAAACCCCTCCAATATCTTTGCCAAGAAAACTCTATGAACCTACGGGAGCTTGAAGAGTTGGATATTACTCAATAGCAACAACATGTTCCAACAAAAAAGAGTTATGCCCTGTCCTTCCCGAAAAGATCTCCCAAATTTACCAAAAAAGCAAGTTAGATTGGGACCAATAGTTAGTATTTCTTTTCACTTTTGCCTTTTAAAACAAAAGAAGAATTGCACTTTTGCTAATTAACTGGCTATCAATTTTGTACTCTCTCAAGAGACCCTAGGGTAAAGAAGATCTGGGTTCAAATCCTGCTTCTGACACCTGCTAGTTATATGGGAGACAAGCAAATCCCTTACCTTCTCAGAGGCTCTAGCAGCTCTCCAAGGCGCCAAAACTTAGAGGCAGCTAAGTGGTTCTCTGGACAGATTCTTAGACATTACTTGGATGCATGTATCCGGTCAGGAAGACCTGAGTTCAAATGCAGGCCCAGATAACTTATTAACTGTGTGATCCTCTCATCTTCAGTTTCATCTTCTATCAGTTTAATAATCGGTTTAATAATAGTAGCTACTCCCAGGACTGTTGTGAGGATCAAATGAGATTTTATATGTATCATGGAGTGGGACAAAAAAAGCCCAAGTTAATGATGTCCATTGTGTTGCTGTTGTTCAGCCGTTTTTCAGCACATCTGACTCCTTGTGACCCCATTTGGGGTTTTCTTGGCAGAGATACTGGATTGATTTGCCATTTCCTTCTCCAGCTCATTTTACAGATGAGGAAACTGAGGCAAACAGGGCTAAATGACTTGCCCAAGGTCACACAGTTAGTAAGTGTCTGAAGCCAGATGTGAACTCAGGGAGATGAGTCTTTCTGACTCCAGGCCTAGCTCTCTATCCATTGTACTTAGCTGCCCAGATGTGCATTGTATTTGTCCTGAATTTTGTATGTCATTGTCTTCATTTGCAATGTTACAGCCATGTATGCCCTGCCCCTCATGCCCCACCCCATTGGCTCTGCTTTCTTCACTCTGCATAAATTCACAGGATTTCAGATTTTGATGGGGCCTCAGAAGCCATTCAGTTCAGCTTGACAATATGTGCGCCCCCCGCCCCCACCCAAGAGGACTTCCAGCCTCTGTTCAAAGGCTTCCGGGAAGGAGGAGCTCACCCCTTCTAGAGGAAGCCCATGCAGTTTGGGAAGTTCTTTCTGACATCAAGCTAGAAGTTTCCTCTTTGCACCTTCCACTGCATTCCTTCTTGTTCACCACCCCCCCCCACCCCCACCCTGGGGCCAGGCAGAACAAATTAAGCCTGTCTATTGTATGATGCTTTTCAAATATTTGAAGACAACTTTCATTTTGTTGTTGTTGTCGTCGAGTTGTTTCAGTGGCATCCAACTCTTCATGACCGCATTTGAGTTTGATTTTTGGCAAAGATACTGGAGTGGTTTGCCGTTTCTTTCTCTAGTTTATTTTACAGATGAGGAAACTGAGGCAAACAGGGTGAAGTGACTTGCCCAGGGTCACACAGTAAGTGTCTGCGGCTGGATTTGAACTCAGGTCCTCCTGACTCTAAGGTCAGGTCTATTTGCTGTGCCATTTAGCTTCCAGCTCTCATATCCTCCCCCTAAGTCTTCCCTTTTCCAAGCTAAATATCCCCAGTTCTTTCAACCATTCCTCCTAGGACAGGAACTTGAAGGCCTTCCCCATTCTGGCTACCCTTGTCTGGGTCTTCTTAGCTTTGCAATACTCTTCCTAATGTGATGCCCAGAGCTAGACACAATACTACAGATGTGTTCTAAGAGCAGAGGACAATGGGAGTATCACTTCCTTTTTCCTTGAAGTTATGCCTGTCTTAATGCAGCCCAAGATTGCAGTAGCTTTCTTTTTTTGACTGCTGTATCACACTGCTGACTCATATTGAACCTCACCACCACTTCCTGGCACCATTCTCCTGTTCCCCCACCCCTATGCCCCAGAACTTATGCCTTGTCATGACTCCCTGATTAGTGTGTTTTTGACCCTATCTCTCTCATCTTGCTTTCCTGCTACATGAGGATCAGTTGAAGGACCTGGGAGTGTTTGGCCTCAAGAAGAGAATACTTGGGGGAATGTGGTAGCAGTCTTCATGTATCTGAAACATTGTCAAGTGGGAGAGGAGTTACATTTGTTATGCTTGACCCAAGAGGGCAGAAAAGAGAGGCTTCCTTTTGGGAAATTTCCAACAAAGATAGCTCCTCCAAAGTGGAATGGACTTCTTTAGGTAGTATGAAGCTCCCCCTTGCTGCAGGTTCTCAAGCCAAGGTTGAATGATCACTTGGTGGTCTGGTTATAGAGGTATTCTCACTCACTTAGGGGTTGGCTTTAGAGACACCCTTTCTGACTCTGAAATTTTGTGATTTGATAACTATGTAGGCATTTTGTTCTTTCCCTTCTCTTTCCTTGACTATTTTGTCAAAGAATACTGTTGGTGATTTTAACTTATTCTCTTTCCTTCCAATTGTCTCCACTTCCCAACCCCATAATTTCTGTTGATGGAATCACCATCCTCCCAGTCACTGAAGCTCACATTGGTGTTATCCTTGACTCTCCATTTATATTTATTCCATGTAGCCCATCAGTTGCTGAATCTTATCACTTCTACCTCCACAACATCACTCATATCCATCTCCTCTACACTCACACAACCACCCCCCTAGTTCATGTCCTGTAGTAGCAATTTGGATTTGAAGATCTTTCCCACCCATTAATAGGACATGTGAACTGCTAGCATGACAGGAAGCCTAAGTTACATGGTGGGAGGAGCTTTCTGACAGGAAAAGGAAGTTATGTCACAGGAAATGCTGAGAGAGGGAGAGAGAGAGAGAGAAGTTATGGCTGCTAGTGGCTGCTAATGGCTGCCCTTGTGATGGTTAGAACTGAACAGGCTGACTTAGCTGTACTGTGAGTTTGTTTTGGGGAAGACCCCAACAGGGGGGCAGAGAGGTTTTGGGATGGTGAGTCTCCAGGCTGTTATATGGTGTTTTAAGTTCCTTGCTGTTATGATAAAGTGGGCTGACTAGCTGTGGGAGCTGAACATTTGGTTATGGGATATGGTTTTCTGGTGTTTGAATAAATGTCATACTTCTTTTACCTTCTTTATGGAGAGTCTCTCATACTTTGTGATACAGAACTACATAGGCATATTCATGACTATTGTTGATGCTGTGTTTGTTGCCTTACTATTACATGCCCTCATCACCACTCACCTGGACTACTGCAATAGCTTCAGACTTGGTATCCTTGCCTCAAATCACTCCCCATGCCAACCCATCCTTTACACAGTTGCCAAACTGGTTTTCCCAATGCACAAATCCAATCATATCACTGCCCTACCCAATGAAGTGCATTAACTCTCTGTTATGATATATATGATATATATATATATGTATGTATATTGTCTTCCCCATTAAAATGTGAGCTACTTGAGAACAGAGACTTTTAGCTCTGATTTTGCTTTTCTATTTGCATCTCCCTGTGATTAGCACAGTGCTTTGAACTTAGTAAGTACTAAATAAATTCTTCCTTCCCTCTCTTCCTTCCTTCTTTCCTTTCTTCCTGGAACAAAATATCAACTTCTCTTTTTGACATTTCAAGTCATCCATAGCCTGCCCCTAACTCACTTTTTTAGCTTTATTGCACATTGCTCTCTTCTACACATACTGAAGGAGGTATGGTCAACCTTCCCTTTTTGCCCCATGCTTTTGCGCTGTCTGTACCCCCTGCCTGAACATATTACAGTACTTTGCCTCTGTTTCTCAGAATCCCCGTTTCCTTCAGAGCTCAGCTCAAGTGTTCCCTGCTACATGAAGCCTTTCCTGATCTCCCGAATAGCTAGTGCCTTTGAATCAATTTCTGTATATTTCCATATGCATGCTTGTTTGTCTTTCTTGACTGGACTTTAAGTTTCTTGAGGGAAGGTGCTATTGTTGGCTTTTGTGTTTGCATGCATAGCACTTGGTGCCTGCCCCCAGTAGGCATTTTTAAATGTTCTTGTTGATTTATTCAAAAGCTCTGCCCAGCATCTGGTCAAATCAAGGCTTCATGGAAACTAGGTGACACTTCAGAGAAGCTAACACTTGAGTTGGAAAGCCATAAAAATAATTCCCAGGCTGGTAGGGATCCTTAAAAATAATCTTTAAGTCATTTTTTCCTGGCATTGCTCAGGCAAACATAAGGTATTGAGATAATAGGATTGTAGAATCAGCATTGGAGGAGGCTTAGAGTTCTTCTGGTCCAAGCCATTTTACAGGTGAGGAAACTGAGGCCCAGGTTGGTTAAGATTCACACAAGGTCACATAGGTGTCCTGACTACATTTGCTCTCATATACCTGTTTTGGATAATGTCTCAGTGGATAAAGGTCTGGAGAACTGAAGTTCCTATTTTCAGTTAGGAAGCTAGAATAAATGGCCTCAATGATGTCTTTGAAGATACTTGAAGGGAGAAAAGGTGGAGACTGCTAGGATGCATCTACATGTATATTTAATGTTTAGTATTTACATATTAATTTTGTATTAAATTTATGACACATTTGAATTGCATTTTTATATGCTATGTGTATATTTTATAGTCCATTGGGGCTCTTTTATAATCAATGTGTACACTAATTTATGTCTATTTTATAGGACTTTGGAGGTTTTATTGCCTCTAGGATAAAACACAAAATCCCTAGCTTGGCATTTAAAGCACATCACAATCTCAATTCAACTGACTTCCCACAACCCATCCTCCTTCCCTCTCTCCCTTTCTCCTTCCTTCCTTCCTTCCTTCCTTCCTTCCTTCCTTCCTTCCTTCCTTCCTTCCTTCCCTCCCTTGTATTGATCCTATTTATGGTAGGTGTTTAATTAATAAATGCTTATTGATTTATTTTTGTTATACAATCATCACTTCTCATTGACTTCCCCATTACCCCTTATACAACTTTTCCTTGTAACAAGAAATACAATTGAGGAAAATACTGAACAAAACCAAGCCAACATATTGATCATATCTGATTATGTATGCCTCATGCCTTACCTATGATCCACCACCCCTCTAACAAAAGACAGATCTAACCTACCTTGCCAGGCCTTTCTCATTACTTCCTGTCACACATACTATGTGTCAGCCAAATTAGTCTACGTGCTGTTCCCCAAGCTCAGCATTCTCTCACCTTTCTGCATTTCCTGCAGGCTGTCCCCAAGGCCTGGAATTAACTACTTCCTCCTAGCTGCCTTTCAGAATCTCTGTTTTATTTCAAGGTTCAACATGTTTTTTTTCCCTGAAGCCTTCCACACTCCTACCTTCCACCCCCACATTCGTTAGTGTTCACCCTTTTTCGACTTATTTTATTTTCACTTATTTGTGAACACGTAGAAGGCACATTTATTTCTAAAGGCCTAGGTTGACCAAATTTCATTCTCCTCCCAGGTCTATTTCTGACTTTCTGGACTTTGCCACCATGCCTCAGCTGCCATCTCACCCTGGATCTCTCCTCAGTACTTGTGGCATCCTCACCCTGGAACAGCTCTCTTCCATGACAATCCCCTTTCCCCATTGGTGAGTTCTCCATTTTGGGCAGTTATCCTTTGTGTGTTTTCTTCCACCATTAGAATGTAAGCCCCCTGAAGCCAGGGAATATCTTGATTTTGTGTCCTTTATACCTCACGCAGTGCCTTGTACAAAGTAAGCTTCATACTGCTTATTTTCTTGCTTTGTTCTAAGGGCAGGAACTCTTCCATCTTTATCTTTGTCAATTTCTGACCTCTGTTGATGCCCTACACAAATTACACATCTGTGTTCAAATATTTGTTGAATTTAATTGAGTTAAATGATTACTGGTGCATAGTTTCGTTTAGTGACAATTATATCTATAGGCTTACAGACAAGCACACACAAAGATTCATTCCTTTACTCAACAAATATTTATCTGGTACCTACTATGTTGAAAGCAATATTGTCTTTAGTTGAAAAAACCCTCATACCTGTCTTTGTAACCAAGAATTCAAATTTAAACTTAGATTAGGCTGCTGTTCTCCCTCTAAATCAGTTTTTCTATTCTCACTTTTTTCTCTCAGATTCTCGGGAGAGTAACAGTTATAACTGATCTCCTTTGTGGGGATAGATGTGAAAAAACGGGGAATATAGGAACGTATAGAGTTTGTGAGAAAGAAAGGAGGAATGAAGGACTGAAAATCTAATCACCTGATACTTTGAGCAAGGAATTTCTTCTCATCCGAAGAATGAGCAAGAGATTTCCTGACTTAGGATCATAGATTATTAGGGCTAGACTAGCTTTTAGTGATCATCTAGACCAGAGGGCAAACTATGGTCATACAAAAACAGGAAGTGGGTTGGATTTTCCAAGAACCATAGTTTGCTGACCCTGCTGACCCTGACCAACTCCATCATTTTATTGGGGATGAAACATTTTCAGAGAGATCAGACTTAGTTGGCCATTGAGGCAAACCTGTAAGTGAAAAGGGATTCTATTCTACAAAATATGTGATAAATAATCATACAGCTTTTGCTTATAGACTTCAAGTTAGAGGAACCCACTCTCTCTAGAAAGTAGCCCATTCCATTTTGGCATAGTTCTGATTGTAAGGCAGCTTCAGTAGTCCCTCCCACAGGTGATGCTTCTAGAAGATGGATTTAAATCTTGAGAGGATGAAAGTTTAACTATCATTCTGGAGACTATTCACTGTCATTGCTGGAGATGGATTGTGGGAAGTACAGAGAAAAAAGATGGCTAGAACTTTCCTGAAAAACTGAGAGAGATAATTGTCATATTTGAGAAAAACAGAACTGAGTTTAACTCATCTTGTGAAGAACATATTCTTTTTTTTGGCAGGGCAATTGGGGTTAAGTGACTTGCCCAAAGTCACACAGCAAGTACATGTGTCAAGTGTCTGAGGCTGAATTTGAACTCAGGTCCTCCTGACTCCAGGGCCAATGCTCTACTCACTGTACCACGTAGCTGCCTCTGAAGAGCATATCCTAAGGAGAATTCTTGGGATAGCTGAATTGTAGGACTTTGTTTACAGAGTTGAGAAGTCGGTGTCAAGTTCTTAAATAAATCAAAACCATGAGTTGAGGAATAAGGGTTCTTTAATTGAGATAACAGAATAGCAAACCTGCCACCCTGGAAGCAGGGGGTGATGTCCAGTGGATTTCCCAACCAAAATTTTTTTTATGAAAACTTTTTTATCATTTTAGGAGGAGAGGGGAAAGAGACAGCATGAAGTAGCAAGCCCTGGTTATGAGATCCCACTGGCCCTTGGAAATCTGGGCAAGGAAAGCCACTTCATTCTGGTTGTTTTGCCCTTTGTGCCATGAATCCCAATGGAAAGGGGCAAGGACATCAAAGGTCTAGATCCAGCTTGAGCCGGGTTCCCCGATAAGGCAAGATCTCAGGATTGGGGGACCTAGGGTAATAATAATAATAATAATAATAATAATAATCTATATTCTAGATTATCTATATTATCTATCTATATTACAGATTTTCTATATAATATATTATATATTAATTATTATTACATTGTTGTATATATTATATATTCCATATTATATATTATTACATATTATATATTGTGTATATATTATATGTTATCTACATAAATAATCTACATAATAAAATATAAATAAATAATTTATAATTATATGAAAATACAAATGAATTTTTAATATATGCACATATGTATGATAAAAAGTAATTCAATTCAAGCGGGCGCTAACATATTAAGAGAAGCAAAGTACCTTAATCAAGGGTAAATATCTTAAGGATGTTACTGAAATTCTGACATTACAAGGAACATTTAAGGAAGTGGCAATCCATAGTACATTTTCCATTAACAGTTTCTGTCACATTAATAATTTTGTCATCAGCAATCGCAGTTGATAGGCACTTGACTCTAGCTGTGATGTTTCTCACTGGGATACATTGTTGAAATATTTAAATATGGCTTTGTATTGTTATACTGTTAATAAATTGTATAACATGTAATGTTGACATTTATTTAAACCTTTAGAGAAGAGACAGAATGAAGAGAAAACCAGAAAGAGTACAGATAGACAGACAGTAACAAAGACAGAGAAACAGAGACAGAGATGCACAGAGACAGCTATAATGAGAAAAGATGGTTTGTTTTAGAAACCAAATATTATCTCTGCTAATTAAAAATGTTTTTTATTAATTTATGATAAAATATTGGAACATATGCTTTGATTGCTTTTGAAACCAGGATGAGAAATAAGGAAATGAATATGTAGCAGTTGAGGGGAGGGTTGACCACACCACCTAGTCTGCAAGTAGGTTCGGTCATCCCTACATTTCCATTGTCTCTTGTGGTTTCTTTGCATATACGACCCATTGCTCCTAATTCTGTTCTCCTGAGCTAAGCAAAACTAGTTTCATTCCTCTTCTTTATGAAAAATCCTTCAAATACTTGAAGAAATCTCTCATTTTCCTTTTTCCCCCTCCTTAAATATCTTCTCTTTTCCAAGATCAATATTTCCAGTCCATTTATATCAAAGCCCCTCACCATCCTGGCTACTCTCCTGGGAGTTCTATATTTTATCAAATCCTGCATTTCTAACTCAGCTGTGCCACCAAACTCATGTGTCACCTTGGGCAAATCATGAGACCCTCTGGCTTTCAGTTTCGTAAAATGTAAAATGACTGGATGGATTCTTAGCTTCCTTCAGCTCTAAATCCATGATTCTATGAGGTTTCCTAAAATGGGGCACCCGGAACTGAACACAGTTCTACAGATTTAGTCTCACTGAGGCAGAGAATAATAGAACTATGACTTGCCTGAATACTTTGCTTCTCTTAATATGTTAGCACCCGCTTGAATCGAATTACTTTTTATCATACATATGTGCATATATTAAAAAGTCATTTGTATGTTCATATAATTATAAATTATTTATTTATATTTTTATTATGTAGATTATTTATATAGATAACATATAATATATACACAATATATAATATGGAATATATAATATATACAACAATGTAATAATAATTAATATATAATATATTATATAGAAAACATGTAATATAGATAGATAATATAGATAATCTAGAATATAGATTATTTATTATTATATATTTATATTTTAACTTACTTGTCTGTATGCATTGGGTCTCCTCCAGTAGAAGGTTGCTTTCATCTTTGTATCCCTAGTATTTAAAACAGTGCCCGGTGCATAGTAGGCACTTAACAAATTTTTATTGAATTAAATAAGTGACTTAATTAGGGTCACATAGCTAGCTAATTCCCAAAGCTGGGACTGGAACTCTGCTCTTCCGACTCTCAATGTTCCTTTGCAAAGACTCCACACCCCTGCCTCTGCATCTGACTTGTTGTGGCCAATGAGAAGGTCGCTTGGCTTGACCCTATTTCATTTTCCTCACCTGAATGATCATGGTATCTATACACATTACTTCAATGCTTCAATGGTTCTATGATCTCTTCCAAGCACATATTCCCTCTGAAGGCCTAGATATCAATCCATCCAAGTCTTGCCATCTTGTAGTGACTCTGTACCATATGCTGTAAACTCCTCACTTGACTTGACTGCTTTAAATCCTTGGGTGTCTGGCCATTGTACAACCATCTTTGGTCTTTCTGACTGAGAGGTTATAAATTCTGTTAATGGGTATATAATGAATGTGTCCCCTTCTCTAAACCAAAGCTTGGGTGCCATGGAAACAGCAACTCTTTTTGGCTTTGTGGTTGTGGATTATAATTACCAATTTATTAACTTGTGAATTATTGTAAAGATTAATGGGTTGCTGCCAATATAATGTACCTTATAAATGCTAAATAATAAGTTAAATGCAAATAATAAATAAGTCCTTTGGCTTATTTATGGAGTCATTAATGGAATATTTTCAGTCTATAAAACAAGGAATTTGTGGGAGCATGATGAAGCATAGTAGAAAAAGCATTGGGCCTGGGAGTCATGAGAAAACTTGGTTCAAATCTTATCTCTGACTCCAGCTTTGTGACACTGGGCAAGCCAATGAACCTCTCCCACTCTGTTTCCTCATCTGTAAAGGGTAAAAATAGTACCCATAGCACCTCCTTCCCAGGGTTATTTGGAGCATCAAATGAGATAATCTATATGTTGTAAAAAACACTTTGTCAGACTGTACTTGTAGAAACTGCTGGAGAGGCATTGTGGAGTTGCGGATGGAGAGCTGGCCTGGAGACAGGAACACAGAGTTTCAAATCTTCCTTCAGCTATATACTGGTTCAGTGACACCAGGCAAATAATTTAAGCTTTCAGTACCCCCAGGAAACTCATAGAGCCTTTAAGTCAAAGAATAGTTGGTTGTTGGCATTGATAGAGGGAGTTCCTTACGGGAATGAAATCACAGGTCCAGACTTAGTGTCAACAATCCTTGCTATTTATCAGCCTCATAAGTGCAAGAGGAAAGAAGTGGAGTTAGACTATCTGAAGAAAATCCAGGGATCTTAGTGGATTGTATACAGTATGAGTTAACAGTGTGATATGGTAGTAAAGAAGGCTACTTTAGATCAAGGCAGTGAGAGAAGCCTGGTGTCCAGGACTGAGGTGGGAATGATCCTTCTGTACCCCACCCTGGGTAGTTCACATCTGGAGGATGGGATTCAGTTCTGGGCATCACGTTTTAGGAAGGACATGAAGGAGCTGGGGAACACTCAAGGGAGGGTGATCAGAATGGCAAAGGGCCTCAGATGAGGATGACTTGAGGGAATGCTTGGGGATGCTTAGTTGGGAGAAGAGAAGATTAGGGGGAGGAGATATGATAACTGTCTTCAAATGCCTAAAGGATTATCACATTGAAGAAGGATTAGATTTATCTTGCTTGATGCAGAGGACAGAATGAAGAGAAATGGGTAGAAATTGCAAAGAGACAGATTTAGGCTTGAAAACCCCTCACATCAAACTTCCTGATGAAGAGCTATCTGAAATGGAATGGGCTACTTGGTTGTGCAGTGGCTTCACCTTCACCGACGGTCTTCAAGTATCTCAAAGGCTCAATAGCTTCTTGTCTCAGACACCATAGAAAAAATTCTGGTTTAGGTACAGGATAAAACAGATGATTTCTGAGGTCTCTTTCAACTCTGACATTCTATGATTCTGAAATTCTGGGAGCGATTGTGAGATATTGTCAGCTTTAAAACAAGGTTGTGCAAAACAGGTCACCTCTCAACCTCAGTGTCTTCATCTTTAAAATAAAGGCATCATGTGTGTATATGTATTTGATGATCCTAAACAGAACTGTAACTAGGATTTGAGAGAGAGAGGGGGGGAGGGAGGGAGGGAGAGAAAGAGAGAGAGAGAATGTGTGTGTATGCCTCTATGGTGAGCACTACAGTTTTCAAGACAAGCAGTGTCAATTGTACCCTATTTGAAGGTCTAGATCAGGGGTGGGGAATCTGTGGCCTCGAGGCCACATGTGGCCTCAGAAGTCAAAGGGCCACATTTGAGGACCTAGACGGTCATATGTGGCCTTGAGGCCATAGGTTCCCTGCTCCTAGTCTAGGGCTTTAAGATGACACTCTATAGAAGAGGGAGAAACCCAGAGACACCAATATGAGGGCAACTGAAGAAGGCCCCCATAGGGCAGTGAGTGGCTAGAGCATAGTGGACATCATCCCAGTCTTCCATCTGGTAGCTTCCTGCTTTAAATAATTATTCCTGCTAAGCTGCACTGTTGCTGTTCTGTGGAAGCCCTGCAAATGTCCTCTGAAATGGACACTCTGGAGAGAAGTTTTGGTCATTGTTTGGTAGTAATAGTCTTTCTTTAATGTCTTTTATATCCATAAAATTCCATGTCCTTTAGCCAGGATTGATCACCAAAGCTGGTCTTCGATAGCAGTGGCCACCTAATGAGTTAGAATTTGAGGATGAATGGGAAGGCTTTTTGTCCAGAAATCTTTTCGATGATTGCATGAAGAGGTTTTAGAATTATGTTGCTGCATTGCCATTAGGCACCTTCCTCAGTGTAGGTGATTAATTGTGAAAGAAAGCACTAGATCTGAGGGTAGGAGAGTAAACACTCCAATGTGGTTGCACCTCATTTTGGTCTAGAATAGCTGCGCATAAATTGTCATTTTGTTAATCAAATGTTATTTGGTGAAACAATGAAACTGCCACTGGCCAGCCTTCTTCCTTGAGAGCCCAGCCAGCTGAGGGACAATGGTCGTGTGTGTGTGTGTGTGTGTGTGTGTGTGTGTGTGTGTATGTGTAAAATCCGTAAGCGTTGTTGACAGGTGGCACAGTGGATAGATCAATGGCTGAGTCATGAAGACCAGAGTTCAAATCTTGCCTCAGATACCTCCTATCTGTGTCACCCTGAGTAAGTCACTTAACCCCATCTGCCTCAATTTCATTATCTGTAAAACTGGAAAAATAATAACACCTACCTCCCCAGGGTTGTCATCAGGATCAAATGAAATAATATTTATAAAATGCTTTTCAAGCCTTAAAGCACTGTATAAATGTGAGCTACAGCATCTGTTAAGTGCTTACATGTGTGCTTATTGTATGTATATTCAAATAGAATAGGTAAGGTAGCTTTGGAATTGGAGCTAGGGGGATAAAAGAATGAACCAGTTCCTTTCTGGTGGGAGAGAGAAGAAGGGAGGATATGTGGTAGAGGCAAAAAAGCACCGACTCTGAAGTCAAGGGACCTGGGATTGTAGGGTTAATGGAATATAAGATCTTCCCTGTCCATTAACAGGCCTATGTGATCACGTGTGTTCCTTTTTTTCCTTGGAACAGGGGCTGTGTTTCCAGGTCTAAAGGTACACAGGTATTGGTATTTCAACTATGGATGTCTTGCTGCTTTGAGCTCCAGCCCATTTCACAGCTGTGATACAACCTGAGTCACATAGAGCCCATCGTGGGGAGGAACTTGCCCTAAGAGGAACTTGCCTAAGGGAAAGCTTGCTTAAGGGGAGGCTTGCTTGCAGGAAGGTTTTCACACCTTTTGGTACTAAGCTAATTAGGCACTGAGTCATGAGGCTTGTGATGCCTTCTGGCTCTGAGCCTATTAGACAAAAGTATATATATATATATTATATATGTATGTATGTATGTATATGCATGTATATATGTATATATATGTGCGTCTGTGTATATATATATATATATATATACACATACATACATACACACACATATATTCTGAGATGAGAATTTACTTTGGGGCTCATTCATGGGAAGAATGTTTGCCTGAGGTCTTTGTGATTTGGCCAGATGAGACTCTGGGTAGCCATTGTTAAGGAGTCTCCTCACCCCCAGCTTTGTGAACCTAAATGTTGGTGCTCCCTGTCTGGTGATTATGTATCTACTACTTTGTTTAGACAGTTGGAGCTTTGTCTATTAGATCTTTGTGCTAATTTCTCTCTGCTTTTATTTTCTCTGAGTTCAGGGTGCTGACCTTTCCCCTGAACTAGTGAATGACCTTTACCTTCTTTACTTATATATCTTTAATTAAAATAAGATTGTTGACCCCTATGGAGCTGTCTTTCCTTTAGAAAAGCAGATCAAAGAACCTGTGATAGCAGGCCACCCTCTGTGTGGTTGGTGCTTGCCCATACAGGGATAAAATTATTATCATGTATTTTTAACATTCATTTGTTTAAAATTTTGAGTTCCAAATACTCTGCATCCCTTGAGCCCCTCTGCCATCTGTTGAGAAGGCAAACAATATGTTAATTATACATGTGAAATCATGCAAAACATATTTACATATTGATCATATTGCAAAAACACCTAGAAAAATAAAAAAATATAATTTGGTTTGCACTCAGAGTTTATCAGTTCTCTTTTTGGAGGTGGATGACATCTTTTATCATGGGTTCTTCAGAATTATCTTTGATCATTGTCTTGATCAGAGTAACTCAGTCTTTTCATACTTGATCGTTGTTACAATATTGCTGTTATTTTGTGTATATTCTCCTGGTTCTGCTCACTTCATTTTCCATCAGTTCATTTAAGTCTTCCCAGGTTTTTCCTTAAAGCATCCTGCTCATCATTCCTTATAGCATAATAATATTCCATCATAATCATTTACCACAACTTGTTCATTTATTTCCCAACTGATGGGCATCCTTTCAGTTTCCAATTCTTTGCTACCACAAACAGCTTCTATAAATACTTTTGCACATGTAAAGCCTTTTTCTCTTTCTTTGATCTCTTTGGGATACAGACCTAGGAGTGGTATTGCTAAGTCAAAGGGTATGCAATTTTATAGTCTTTTAGGCAGAATTCCAAATTATTCTTCAGAATGGTTGGAGCAGTTCACTACACCACCAACAATGCATTACTACTCTTATTTTGCCACATCCCTTCCAGAATTCTCATTTTCCTTTTCTGCCAAGTTAGCCAATATGATAGATATGAGGTGGTACCTCAGAATGTTTTAATTTGCATTTCTCTAATCAATAGTGTTTTAGAGCATTTTTTCATACAACTATAGATAATTTTGATTTCTTTTGAAAACTGCTTGTTCATATTCTTTGACCTTTTATCAATTGGAAAATGGTTCTTATTTTAAAACTTTTACTTGGTTATCTATACCTTTGAGAAATGAGACCTTTATTGGGAAAACTAGCTGTAAATTTCCCCCTCAGTGTTCTACTTTTCTTCTAATCTTTTCTGCATTTGTTTTGTTTGTGCAAATCCTTTTTATTTTCATGTAATGAAAATGATCCATTTTACTTCCCATGATGAACTTTAACTCTCGTTCAGTCACAAACTCTTCCCTTATCCATAGATCTGACAGGTAAAAATTTTCCATGCTCCTCTAATTTGCTTATGATAGCACCTTTTATGTCTAAGTCATGGACCTATTTTGATATTTTTTTGACAATTATATAGTGTGAGATATTGGTCTATACCTAGTTTCTGCCAAACTTCTTTCTGGTTTTCTCAGCAGTTTTTGTCAAATGGTGAACTTCTCCCCAAATCTTTCATCTTTGGGCTTATCAAACATTAGATTACTATGGTCATTTACTACTATGTATTGTGTAAATAATCTATTCCATTGATCCACCACTTTATTTCTTAGCCAGTACCAGATTGTTTTGATGATTACTGCTTTGTAATACAATTTGAGATCTGATACAGCTAGGCTACCTTCCTTCACATTTTTCCCTCAGTGATTCCCTTGATATTCTTGACCTTTTGTTCTTCCAGATTAATTTTGTTATTATTATTTTCTAGCTGTATAAAATATTTTTTGATAGTTTGCTTTGTATGGCACTGAATAACTAAATCAATTTAGGTAGAAGTATCATTTTTTATTATATTGGCTCAGCCTAACTATGAATAATTAATATTTTCCAATTGCTTAGATCTGACTTTATTTGTGAGAAAAGTGTTTTGTAATTGTGTTTATACAGTTCCCGAGTTTGTCTTGACAGATAGATTTCCAAGTTTTTTATATTGTCTACAGTTATTTAAATGGAATTTCTTTTTTTATCTCTTGCTGCTGAGCTTTGTTGTTAATATATAGAAATGCTGATCATTTATATGGGTTTATTTTAGAGCCCTGGAAGTTGGCTAAAATTGTTAATTATTTTAATTAGTTTTTTTAGTTGGTTCTCTATGATTCTCTAAGTATACCATTATATCATCTGCAAAGAGTGATAGTTTTGTTTCCTCACTGCCTATTCTAATTCCTTCAATTTCTTTTTCTTCTCTTAGTTGCTATAGCTGACATTTCTAGTACAATATTGAATATTAGTGGTGATAATGGGTATCCTTGCTTCACCCCTTGTCTTACTGGGAAGGCTTCTAGCTTATCCCCATTACAGATAATGTTTGCTGATGGTTTTATATAGATGCTCTTGTTCAGTTGTTTCAGCCATGTCTGACTTTTCATGATCTCATTTAGGGTTTTTTTTTTTGGCAAAGGTACTGGATTAGTTCACTATTGCCTTCTTCTAATTTTGCAGATGAGGAAACTGAGGCAAGTAAAAGTAAGTGACTTGCCGAGGATCACACAGTTAGTAAATGTGTGAGGCCTGATTTGAACTCATAAAGATGAGTTTTCCTGACTTCAGGCTGGACAATCTATCCACTGCTGCACATAGCTGCCATTGTAGATAGACATTCCTTATCATTTTAAGGAAAGCTCCATTTATTCCTGTGCTTTCTACTGTTTTTTTTAAAAAGTAGGAATGAATGTTGTATTTTGTCAAAAGCTTTTCTGCATCTATTGAGATAGTCATATGATTTCTGTTGGTTTTGTTATTGGTATAGTCAATTATCCTAATAGGTTTCTTAATATTGAATCAGTCCTGCATCCCTGGTATAAATCCTCCCTGGTCATAGTGTATGATCTTTGCTTCATGCTACTCTTTTATTTAAAATATTTTTGCATCAATATTCATTAGGGAAATTGGTCTATAGTTTTCTTTCTCTGTTTTTGCACTTTGTAATTTTAGTGTCAGCCCAATATTTGTGTCATAAAAGGATTTGGTAGGACTCCTTTGCCTCTTTTCCCAAATAGTTTATATAGTATTGGAATTAATTATTCTTTCAATGTTTGGTAGAGTTCATTGGTGAATCTTTCTGGTCCTGGTGATTTTTCCTTAGGGAGCTCATTTATGGCTTGTTCAATTTCTTTTTCTGAGATTGGGTTAAAAATTCCATTTCTTCTGTTAATTAGGGCAATTTATGTTTTTATAAATATTTATCCATTTCACTTAGAATGTTAGATATATTAGCAGATAAGTGGGCAAAATAGTTCCTAACAACTGCCTTAATTTAATCTTCATTGGTGGTAAAATCACCCTTTTCTTTTTTGACCCTGGTAATTGGTTTTCTTCTTTTTTTTAA